>NC_071286.1:7876661-8064278 GCF_943735745.2 Anopheles bellator | reverse complement strand
GTTATGAATTGTGTAACCTTTAGGCGACTTTCTTTTATATATATAGATTTCATGTTGTTGACGCAAACTTCGTTCGCTACCCACTGCACTTGTTAGTTGCATAACAAATTACTTTAAAGTATTCAACGTAAGAAACGAAGCCAAAGAAACAGCAATAAATTGAACAGAACGATGCTCCCTGCTTCAAACACTGCAGCGCCCTGAGAAGCCCGTACCGAAAACTTTAAAACCAACTTCTTCGCAGGCTCAACATTCTTATACTACTGGCGCGCAGCGTAATGTCTCTTCCGCCGGTTGGCCGGCCTGCAACGGCCACCGTTGGCACTGACTGGCTTGCTGACGGAAAACTGTAGTCAGTGCGCCGTCGTGTGCCAAGAAAGTTGCTTATTTTATGATAGTTTTAAAATTAATTTCTTCCTCATTTGGCAACCGGGCCGGCCGGGCCCGGGGAGGCGAATGATATTTCTTCCGAATAATGGCACCCGCTCGTTGGCATAGATTTCGAGCATAAGTTTTGAAAAATGGCTGCCAATGGCCATGCCATGGGTTGGCTTTACACAGCCACAGGCTCCTTCCGGGGCCGGTTGTTGCTGTGATTGATTGGAATACTTTTATTGCCATACGCGCCCCAGTTCGCAGCCTGCTGTTCTGACTCTCTCTATTTTCGCTGCCATTCAAATTGATGATTGCAGACAGGCATCGCTTCCCGGCCATAACTTTTGCGACAAAACATGGCCGAACAGAATGCTAAAAAACAAACGAAAAAACCTGCGACATCGACTTCAACTTAATTTTTAAACTCTTGTCGTTTAGCGCGTTAATGAGTTGGGTAAAACAAACATCGGGCTCGGGGAATGATCCCGGCCCAATTCGCAATCCGGGACGAAAACCCTTTGCCTCGGGCCGCGGGTGCTGGCGTTGTTTTGCTTCAATTGCGTTGATTCTTTTCTTTTCGGTCGGGCGGGGGGCGCGTAGCTGAAAATCATCCTGCAACCCGCGCGACCGACGTCATTTGTGCCGCCTTTTCACGACGATAAGAAACCACCAATTTCACGAAATGCTCTTCCCCGGGCGGTCGGGCGGACCACTTCCGCAGTGGGATGTGCGGTGGGCTTATGCAAATATTTGAATGACTCTTCGCGGGACGCGACGTGGCGCGCGCGGGATTCGCTCTGCGCCACTTCGCCAGTTGTCATGAGCTCTGCCTTGCTGCCAGCCTGGCCTGTGCTAATGAATGTCGATTCTGTTTTTCGCGCATTTCTTTCGCGCTGTTTACACTCGTTTCGCCCGAATCGGTGAACCTACCCGGCTCGGTCCGGCCCGGTAAAGGATCTCCTTCGTTGGAAGCGAGCCCTACTACACACGCCACCCCGGTCCGGAGTCGTGCGCTTCCCGGTACCCGAATGAAAGAATTCCGCGTAATTCCGTAACGGTTTGCGCGATTCGTTTGCATTTTGCCTCCCCCGGGGGCCCCGGATCTTCATTTTCCATTCATTATCCGTTCTTCGGCCGTGGCGTCGGGCCGTGGGGTGGCCTGTGCATAATTAATTGACGGCTTAAGGAGTTGAGACCCCATTGTCAGGAGGAGACCGGTGCGCGCGCCCGGCGTAAACGAGTTAGCGAGCGGAGCGGAGTTAAATCGCATCCAGAAAGGCTGGCCTACGTGGTGGTGGTGGTACAAATTTATCACAATCGGATATTAAATTATCATTCGAATTATGAATGAAACTCCCCGGGCCGACGCGTGGTGACAGCCAGGGAATTGCTGGAAGCTGGAGCGAAGGTGTTTAATTGGGGAATGAAATGCTTACTTTCGGCGCGAGGCACGAAAACGCCACAAACGCGCCTGTTTGTGAGAGCCAGCCCTCTTCAGACCTGACAGCGGAGGGAGCGGAGAAAAAGATGACGTGTAAATCCCGGCGGCGCTCGGGTGGAAAATGCACGGATCTCTTTTGAGCACACTCGATCCGTTAATGATTTAATGTGGTTGAAATATTAGAATGCTTAATTATATTACCATATTAGATGAGGCCACGCGATTCTTTGCTTTAAATTTAAACGCTTTAAAAGTTGAGACAGTCGGAGAACATTTTAAAACACGACCCGTTTCTCGTTCTGTTCCCCAGAGTCTGATTAAAGTGTCCCAACGCCCATTACCCAGCCAGCGGGTAATGCGTAATGCTGTCTGCTCTGCCAGGACACGGTCCGAATACTAATTGTTCATCGTTCACCGAAGAAGAAGTGACTAGAAACAAATTCTAATTGGAACATTCCTTATCCTCGATGAAACGAATCCGTGCGTAGCTAAGCGTCCATCGCTGATTCCGGGGCCGGCCATGGGCCGTCGGTTAAGATTGAAAAGTAAATGAGCCGTTAAATGAACCATCGCCTTTTTGGCGAAGCAAAAATGCGTAACAGTACCTTTGGCAGCACGCAAAAAATGGGGGCCCCAGGCCAGTAAATGACGATCCCGAATGCGGGCGGCCTGCTGGAAGTCAACGTTGGTCAACTTGGTTGTTTTGACTCCCGCCCACCCGAGGGTGACTTTTGGCTGCCTTATGATTCACTGCCACAACGGAATTTCGCACCGTGAAAAGCTTAAGATGGATGCGCATATTTTTTAAATTTATGTTCATACGGCTTCGCAGCGTGTCACAATGTGTTTCGAGCATTCGAGGGCGGTAAAACAGAGAGAAAGATAGAGAGAGTGAGAGAAGAGTAGAGTATGGAGGACAGTAATCGCAAAACCGTGGCGGAAATTGCTTCTTCGCTGAAAGGTTTTCACAGTTCCGAAAACTCATCCAAAATCCCGGCCGCTCGCTTTATGTCTTAGGAAAAGTTGGTCGCATTTGGAGATCTTCACGGGGTGACGGACCCTCCGGCGGCAACCCGGCCCCGCGGCTCAGAGTGGATTATGAATCAATTGTTTTACGCCGAGCCCTCTGCTTTTTACGTCCGGAAACTTTCTGCTGCTGCTGCTTCTATTCAATCGGATCTGACTTCTCCCGTGCCCGGGCTCCGCTTTGCCTCGGTAGTCAAGGAAGCCGGAAAAAAAGAAGCGAGCACCGCGAGAGCATAAAATCTGCGGACCCATCCGCATCGAGGGTCCCTGTGGGTTTTCATAATGAAAAAGATCACCGACAAGCATCAGGCATCAAACAGACGACGACGACGACGAAGAAGCGCAGACGTGTAATCCGGCGAAGAAAAGGGGACATCGTCACATTGCACCGACCGACCGTGCCGTGCTTTAAAAGAATGCAAATTTTATGTATATTATCTTTATTTGAATAAATTTTCCCATCCCGGGAAGGGTGGGCACAAATGTCGCCGTCATAATTGAAATGAAGAGTCGGTCCTGCTCGAGGGGTGACTGAGCCTGAGGACTGGCATGGAAGTGGAGGCAAATTCTAACACGTACCCCGGCACACGGATAATGGAACTGAAACCGCAGCGGCACAGCAATGTCAAAAAATTGTGAAACACCCTGTGGGGAATACTTTAATGGGTGCAACTGCAAATTGTGTCCCAAAGAAGCACCTCAAACATCGAACTGAAGAAAGTTTTGGAAATCGGTCCAAGCAAAGGTTGCGAAAAATTTCCGTCACATGCTAGGGGGAAGTGATCCTGAAGAACTCACTGGCTTGGCTGGCTGACTGATCAACTGTCTACTCCGCCGCGGCCGTCGAAAAGGATATAAAGTGAAAGATTTATGAATATCTCGGTATGCGCCCAGTGATTATCGACGAGAATCGTTCAGAACTGGCGGCAAACAAAAACGCAACCAATCTCGCACCAGTCAGGTCAGGACTGGTGACCGGACTCGTAACCGGAGCCCACACGCCGGAGGAGGTTGTAAATTTTTATTCCCTTCCTCGTCGGATTTCGCCCGATTTTACATTACAATGCGCGAAATTTGAATATCGAGGAAATTGCATCGATTCCCTCTGGTGACGTGGCACTCTGGCGGACCGTGGACTTATCGACTACAGCACCGATTCTTTCCGATGCCGGAGCGAGGATAGCAGGACTGGTCCTTCATGGTCTGCAGCAACCGTCAACACGCAGCGAGCGATTGCTGTCAGCGAGGGCCTTTAGAGTTATGGGCCATAAAACGAAAGTGTGACCAACGACGACGACCGACGACGGACGTCTGCAAGGTTCTCGCTCGCGCTGATACGATCTGCGTCTTGCGCAGGTTGTTGTTGTTGCAGTGGACTTTGCCAAATTGGATTTCCCATTTTTTTGTTGCTCGGTCGTAGAAAGTTTACTCATTTTGATAGAAAACAACCTTCCAAAGGTACCTCGTTTTTTTCGGGGTGGAATTTCCATTCGAAAAGGACACAAAGTTTGCCGCGAACGGATCCGCCGTTCGGGGCAAGGCACATAAATCCTGCGACCTTCGCCATGTCAGTGCAGTGTGACTCAGGGTGGTGACTTCTTATGTGCGGCGAATTCCACACCGCTCACGGAGCGCAACGTCAGAGGATTCGGACGTTAATGTCGTGGCCCCGACATTCTAGACTTTTGGTTCGGCTCAGATTATAAATTCGTGGTTCCGGTTCGGAGATGGCCAACCTCCGATTTCGGTGTACCGGAATCGTTGTTGGCCGAAGTCAAACGGGAGGCGGTCACCGGACAACCCACAGTGTCCGCGTACAGCACGGCCCAACCTAGCACCGGAGCATATTGCGGAATTCGTGAAGGAAAACCCGGCCAAACGTTGAGTAAGAACTGCCCACCCTGTGTGGGTGTCACGACATCGTAATTAAACGCCAACAGTGGTGTGAAAAATGGTGCCCTCCTCGGTCTCGGACACGCATAGCGATGCTGCGCTTCGAAAATAACTGCGCTGCTTAGACGACCTCACGCGGTCCTCGATTCCCAATGGGGCCGCCGCAATGCAATTAGAGATGCTGAGGGCGGCCTGAATTTGTTTGTCTTCCCATCAATCCCACCCGGAAGTGCCCGATTCGGCAGCACAATTTTGTGGCCGGCATTCGATGGCGCAACTTAATATTCATGAAAACTTTTCCTCCCGACATTGCAGCTAATTTTCCATCCGGGGCAGAGCGAGGCGGGTGAATATCATTAGACCGCAGGACACCACAGACGGCGGACCGTGTCGATAAAAGTGACATCATCACGCCCGACTCATAAAAGGCGAGCATCAAAACGGAGATTATTAAAAAGAAAAAAACGCGTGGAAACCAAGCCCAAGATGTGGCCGGACATGATGACCTGTGACATAGCGCGCTCCCTGGTGACCTTTTTTATCAGCAGACAAAAAGCCCAGGGCCACCACCTTGGGTTTACGATAGCATCAGCCTATAATCAGCGTGGGCAAAAAGAAGGCACAAATTTGAATAATTTGGGCTGCAGCCGGCAAATCCCCGCAACCGTCGCATGATGCTGTTGAAGATGATCAGCAGCAATGTGGCCGTTACTTTTATTTTCCCGACGTTCACGACGTTCCCCCGAACTGTGGATCCCAGAGATCCCGGAGATCCCCAGGAAGAGTGCGAGAAGTCCGCTTCGTTCGGGGCAGTAGAATTGTGCAATAAATTGTGACCACTAAGCGGAGCGGGACTTCTGTGTACGAAATTTGTTTCCGTTCGCCAGTCGCGAACGCTTGAAATCAGGCCAGCCGAGGCCGAGGGCCATCTTGGCCGACGTTGAAAGATGGCTCCCCGTGTGACACACGAGATAGAGGGGAGAATTACACTTCGCAACTCTGGCCGGTCGGCCATTGTTGTGCCACCGGCCGACCACAGCCTTGACAAACACCCGACCCCGGGTCCCGGGAACACGCACCCAACGAGAAGATGTGACCCTTTTTCGGTCGCCTAAATCTTCGCCGGCGCATCCAGTGACAGTCCCGGTCGGGCGGCGGGACGACTAATGTTTCAACCGCAGAGTGATTTGTAGGAACTTCGTTCGGTGTCGCTCTGAAGACACAGAGAGCTCCCGGTTTTGGGGCGAATGGCGATGGTTTTTGGGACAGCAGGCCCCATCCCTCGTCACTGGTGTTGGCTTTGAATATGAAATTGAATGACCGCGTTACACGCCGCCGGCGCAACAAACTTATCTAATTTTCAGCCATCACAGCCCAGGGCGGGCGTGGCGTGGTCATGTTAGCTATCCCATCAGTTATGACGGGACGACGACTATCCTAGCAACGGGTGGGGCGGCGGGGCCAACCACAAACTTCGTCCCGTTAACCCGAAAACCGCAAGGAAGTTATTATTCCGCCGGAATCGACGATGCGCTCGCTCCAGGAGTCAGCGGCTCAGAAGAAGCTCCACAGATTTGGCCTCGAACTTCGGACTCGAAGGAATTCGGAAATTCTGCGAGTGTGCGTATCTGGTTCGGCTTCGGCCAAGGAGATTGAGGAGGACCGACCGTCGGACCCTGGTAGTAGTGACCACAAGTAGTTAGCCGAAGTGCATTTACAGGAAACAGTTCATAAGAAGTTGGTCGTCTTCCAGGCAGCCGGACCCGAAGTCCGGAGACCGGGACATTGCTATGATGAGATATGGAAAATTTATTCAACACATTCTCGGTTCGTCCCGACAGTTCCAGCCCATATTAAAGAGGATGCAACCCTTGGGGAGCGTCATCCGGTAGCGCGTCGCCGATCGGTGTAATTGTTGCAGAATGGCCCCTGTCGTGGTTAGAACAATCAGCGTTTCACAACTCCACGATGCTGGTGGAGCAAGCGAATCCAATTTTATGCCCACTGCAAGTGAAAGTGGCCGGAAGCGTCCTTCTCGCCGGCAGGATTACGGTTGGTAATGCACCCAGAACAACGACCGGTCGGCGGCGTAACAATGGATTGCTGTTCCGCTGTGGCGAAGCCAGGGTTTCGGGGTGGCCCAAACCAAGCCGGAAGCCGGAATTCCTGTGAGCGCCTTCCTGGGATTTCCATGCTCTGGAGATGGCCTGGCGCTGGCAGAGAGCCCGGGAGCCAGGAGTTGCAATAAAAATATTACTCTTTAAGGTTTTCCCTATCCTTGTCCCTTCCTCCCATCCGCCAACCTCTGTCTCCTCCCGGGAATGCCTCTTCAGTCGGCCACTTAATCATCATGCCGCCCTCCATCGCCCAGCCCAGTTGGGGCAGTTTCATCTTCCGAACGACTGCACCAAGAGTGGCGTCTACCACGCGTTGGCCCATGCCGGGTAGGAAACTATGAAAAATGAATATTTCATGCGGGCGGCGGTGGATTGCGGGTTGGTGGCCGCCACTGGGCGTATCGAGTGGCGGCAGCACCCATTACACCGGGCGGCGTCAAGGCAACACACTCGACGAGCGGCAGCGAGTACCGAAATACCCGCACCCGGGAAATTGAGAAAAAGTGAAGATCATCTTCACGCAGGGATGTAAATTCGTCTCCCGCGGCACCCGACCCACCGGCCGTCTGCCCGCGTCTGCAGCCCGGGGGTGGACCATCAAAAACTCATAAACAAAATTGTTTGTCTTTGGCGCACCGTGGCGCACCCCGGTAGCGGCCGTGCAGTGGGGCCATAGCAACCGCTCTCCTTTCCCCTCCTGTGCGCACATGTTTTCCCTCTTTATCACATTTTCACAATTTACTTTATTAACTTCGCGGGAAAGCGTTGCGCGGTGGCCGGCCATCGGTCGTCTTCGCCCCAACCGGTCGGCCGTGCGTTGACGTAGAAATAAATTTTAATTCTTCATTAACCTCACCTTAAGTAGCCCGGGTGGTGGCCGTTGGGGTGGGTCGACCACGAAGCCAGAGAGCCAAGTCTCAGTTCGCGGACACCGTAGCAGCACCAGAGCAGAGCGCCTTCGGGGGGGAATTAAAATCTGGACCACTGGACGTTGCGGTTAACGTGGGCTCCGCAAACCGCCCGGAAGGATCATCGCGGACGAACGGACACAACTAAGGTTCGCCACGCTCATAATTATCGTGGCAGTTTCCGTGGCCGCCCGGCTGGGCCCCTTCACTTGGAACGAACGAACGAACTTGGAGCGAACTTGGAACACAAATTATCAATTAATCTGGGAGTAGCGCCCCGACAGGGTTGGCAGTACACCGCTAGTACCGGCTTAGTCTCCCCGTGGGCAGCCAGCAAAAGATGGCCGCCTGGTACTGTTTTTATGCCGCTTAGGTCGGAGGTGGACAACAGAGAACTCGGGTCTGACCCTTTCATTAGGGAATTGCTCGATGGCGCGGCTCCGGTAGATTGTATGAACGAATTAAAGTTTCATTTCGGTCTTATCTCCTCAGGCACCGAGTTAGGTCCCTTTACAACGCGAATGGTTTAAAGTGATTAAAAGTTTGCTTTAAGGTACTTGACTTTGGTTGTCTGAAGTCCAAGCCGGGCCGCTTCAGTCAAGACTCTTTGGAGGAGCTTTAACACGTGGGACAATAACTCCAAAAGCGAGGTGAATACCTGTGATTGCTACGCGGAAAGCTTTCGACGAGACTCATTCGCCGACTACGGAGACCTTAAGTGATAAGAAAAACGGGACAATTTGTGTATAGATTCTACAAGGATTAACACTCCGACTGTATACGTGACCTTGGATTTCTACGACGATCACAAAGGGATCCGATTTGAACCGAACCTTTTTACTGCTCCACCGCTATTTGAGATTCACTTGTTTGTCTGGACTCTTTCTACTGGAAGGATCGCTAGAGCCCGGTTGATCTTGCGGACCTCAAGCCATGCCGTTCATGATGCCTTCTACTGGGCTAATAAGTTTTGGAGTTCAATATCAGAGGGCGCTGCTACGAGGCTAATTTTTTTATTACGTTGGTATACTCTTCATATGAACGTATGACTTTGTTTCTGAAAATTTGCTAGATTATACGTATACGTATACGTATACGTTACAGTATACGAACAATTTGAGGAATGCCTTAGTCCCATGTTTTTTAGAGCATCCGCGTCGTAGGCTAGCGGAGCTCACCGATTCCATCTCACATCATTCTGTTACTGATTTTTATTGCTCGTTGATCATCTTCACATAATAAAATGAGTAAAACAAATAATGAAATGATCGATATTTCTACAAGAGCGATGAGCCATAAAAAAGCGCGAGGAGCGTTGTAAAAGTACCATCATTTATGTGCCACGAGCTTATTGACCCACGTGTTACACTCCGGATAACATCATAAAATCTCAATAAATTCGCTTCTTTATTAGTAAAGTCAATTATTTTTTGCATCATTAGGCGACATTAGTGAGCCTCATCCAATTGGTCTCAATTGACGTTTTCCGATCGAACCAATCGAACCGATAAGGTTATTATATTTTCAAATCAGTTCCTCACACACAGAGACAGTTCATTATCGAAATTAAGCAATTTCTCGATCGCATAATAGGCATTTCGTCGCGCCGTGGCTCGCTGTCGCTCGATTGCACGCCTCGTAGTAACCAATTTATCGTCCCGAGAATTCGCAAGATACGGGTCCGGAGCCTGCGAGCCACCAGGCTATGTTTGGCACCAAGTTTAAGGCATCCCCGCGAGCGTTGTACGGTCGATTTTTCGGTTTCCCATGTTCGGGTTCTTTCAACGGGCGCGGACGCGGAGGACGCGCAAAGGCGGACCACTTCTGCTCCATTAGGTGATAATGTATTTATGCTTATATCGCCGGCGACGCCCGCCGGCAGCCTTCCGCCGGCCGGTGGGTAAGGAATTTAATGTTACGGGAAGCGGAAGCGGGCCACAAACCCGTGCCGGGTTCCTTTGGGGCGCGCCTTCTTTAAGCGACGACGATTTGGACGACGCCGCGCAGGGTGCGCCTTAAGTGTAATGCAATTGCGAACAGCGAGGGGGCGAGCTTTTTATGCCCTGCCGATTTACTCCCACTGCGAGCTCTTTCGGTGTGTTGTCACCTTTTTTTTCTACGCTCCAGCTCCAGCATGTCCTTCGGTTGGCTAGGAAGAAAAAATCCTTTATCACTTGGCCCAGCGCGCCCAGGACGGGTGTCCCGGTGGGAGTGTCTAGTGTGTCTCGTGTGGCAGTTCCGCCGTGGTACTCTCCTCCGTATGTGGAGAGTTGGAGATCGTACAGGCCATTAATAATGATCGCTGCAGGTTGCGGTTTCTGAGAGCAATTTCGCCCGGGGACGCCGCCCGATACTGGCGTAGTGCTGGAACCATTTTATTTACCTTTTTTTGCTCCGCTTCTTCCGCTGCTGTCAGTTGTCGCACCGCTTTGGTCCAATTGCCGGTGATACTTTGGTTTAACGATTACAACTGCGGTGGGCTGGCGAGCAAGATGGAATCTAAACTATCCGGCTGGCCGGGCAGAGGGATCTTCCGGAGGGATGTGCGCCCGCTGTGTGTGATGGTGGTAGTTGGCCATCGTTAGATTTGTCCGTGTAATAGTCCCCGAGTCCTGCTGCCATCCTTTCGTGTCAAGTGTTCGGTGTCTTGTAATGCACCGAGCGTAAACGTCGGGCTGTCGTTTAGCGTAATCCTTGTAACGGCCGATACGGGCACGTAGTAACGGTGTAGGCACGTCCCCGAGAAGTTATGTTGCGCTGTTACGGGTCGCCACACACTGGGATCCGGCTGCGTAGATGGGATTATGAGTGGCTCAAGTGTCCGAGACCAAGGAGTCTTGTGTGCGCGACCCACTCCGTGACCAATCGCGCCGTGACCCGACACCAAGCGAACGTTCGAAATGTATCTTTGTGAAGCTAATGTGTCATTTAAGAACAAAAAAACCCAAAAGCGCATTGTTTCGCGAAGGAGTTCGTGTTCGGCTAAACACACTTCCGAAATTCGTGCGTTTCGAACTTGTTTACGGACACTAAACAAGTAAACAGAAAAAACGGAGCAATTAGCGCCGGGAGCTTACACGATCCCGGCGAGAAGTCAGCGGAAAGCACTTCAGCGGGAAAACAACGTCCTAAATCTTGGTGGCCCGGGCCCGGGAAAAGAGACAGAACCGACGGGCGCTGATGGACGAAGAAGTAAAATGTTTATGGTCGCGTAAGCCATTTCTAAGCATATCAGACACCCGAAATCAGGGCTGGGGAAAACTAACCTCCGGCTGGCCGGCCGGCCGGTATAAAACGTGTTTTCTTCCTCCATATAGTTTCGGGCCGTCGGGGGCCGTCTCGTCTCGGGGGCCTGAGCAGAGGACCCGGGCGCCCCCCCGCGGCGGGCGTGGTGAAACGATAAAAAGAAAACTGTCTGCCAGCTAATTTATAACCTTAAACACACTAAATTATCAGATTATTCAAAAAGAAGGAACGAGCGAGAGAGAGAGAGAGCGAGAGAAACATTTGCGTACGGCTAGTCCGTGGTCTTGACGGGATCACTCTCGCCCCGTGCACTTCACCGTTCGCCCCAAAACGTCGTGGGACACCGTTTGCTCCGCCGCCGACGACGACGACGACGAAAACGACGTCGTTCGGAAAATGTTGGCGATCGTTAGCCCGCGATGTTGGTGTTGTTGATGCGCTCGTTCGCTAATGCCTTCGCTCACCCTCCCTTGTGTGATCGGTGAGTTATTAAACTTTTTTGACTCATCACTCGAGCACGATCACGTGGTGGCGTGGCGTGGTCTACTTCTTCCGTTCGCACCCGGCACCAGGGAACGACCGAAAATGTTAATGCGAGAAAAGGTTAACATAAACTGCGCTAAACAGCACCGGTGCTTCTTAATCCGGCGAAGGCGAAAAGTTCTGACACAGCAGGTGAATCAGAGCGGAAAAAAGAGTTACCCAGCGTGGCGACCTTCAGAGCGCGCGCGCGAGGAAAGGAAAGAGACCGTGAAAATGGGTCGTATTATGGGTCGGGATGATGCCGCTTTTAATTCCAGCCCCGTTAACAGCCAGCCAGCGCGGGAACAATTTTAATGTCTGTATTAGATTATGTGTTTCCACGTGGCCTAATTTTGGTGGGCCACAGGGCCCTGGGCCCTGGGCCCTGGGCCTGGGCGCGAAGAATATTCATAAACTCAACACTCTTAAAAATATCTCCCAACTGCCGGGGGGGGCACCAGGAAAAATCCGGAGAAACTCGACTGCGTCGGCTTACCGGAGTCCGGCCGCGGCGGATGACTGTGATCTGGAGGTGATTAAATTTCGTAGTTCACAGATTGTCCACAAGTTGAAAAATGGAGACAGCTAGACGGTAGATTTATGCCCGCGTGGGGTCACTTAAATTTAGATACGAAATTGATACGTCTGTTGTACAACAGACACACCGTAAATATGATGGATGATAAGTGCGCACTGGAGGTTCGTTCGATTTCATCCCGAGTGATTTATACGTGTATCTGAGGGTAACATTTTTAGAAGCTCTAGAAACATCAGGCATATCATGTGGACCAAAGGGTGCGAGCATTGAAATTGATTACGGCCGGATCCAGGCATCTTTTGCTCTCCTATTCGATCCCGAAACATCTAGCCAACGTGTGGAGTGTATCGTCGTCGTGTATTGATTAATAAAACCATCATCAAACCCCTTTCTTAAATCCCAATTGATATTGACAGATCCGAAATTAATTTTCATAGCCGAGCCCGAAAAGAAAGATAATTGCTGTTGTGGATTCCATTTGATGCCTCTATGCAGTTATATTGAAATTGATTACGGTGTATCGATGTTGGCGAGGCTTTCCCAGCTCTCGCTCTGGCGATCTCTAATCTACCCATTCGGTATTATCATTCGACCGGGCTCGACTCCATATCAAAAGAGTAGGCAGAACGGGCGCTACTACTAAGGACCGAGTGGCCATCGCCTGGCACCCGGGCAACCGGAAAGTGCATTTGGCGACAGCGATAGAGAGAACGAGAGCGTAGCGCACATAAAAGCGAAACTATTCCGATTTCCAATCAGTGGGCAATTGAATTGAATTTTCCGCAACTTCAAACGGTGCCGGTCACACCGAAAGATGCTGCTGCTGCGTTGGGATGACACCGTGGCCGGCCGGCCGGCCGGACTTCAAAAAGCGTTATTATTGGCAATCATAGTGTAATAGTAAATTGGCTGATATTAGCTTTGGTCGGAACTTTTCCCACCGAGGCCGGAAAGGGACACCGGGCAGGGCATCGGAGAGCGCGCTCGATGCGGGTTCCGGTGCCGGGTTGTTAGTAAAACGTTAATCATAGCGAGCGAGCGCGTGCTGCGTGACCATCCGCGGCCGTGGTCTTATCTGGCGATACACATTCGGTCGAGTTTTATCGTTTGCATAAATATATGTTCCATAATTATCGAATTAATTTGATTTTACCATTCACTCGAGATTAGATTTTTCCGAAGGGTCTGGTCACTCGGTGCGTGATGAAATGATTATGTCCCGTTTGCGGCCTGGGCTCGCCTAATCGAATCGTTAGTTAGCAATCACGGAATTAGATTCAATGCTTAATTGAATGAAATTTAAAGTCATGATTTGCTGAAGCGGCCCTCTAATCGATCAAACGAAAGCTGTTGAATTAAGTCACATTCGAGTTGAATCGGTAAATTATGCGCTCAGTGGAGGTATGACAACCGAATTATTAAACAGAAAATCAACTCACAATCGTCCGAATTAATGATGGCAAGCCACACACGAGGGCTTAACGCTTCGAAGACGTTGGCGTTGGCCACAACAAGAGAGAGGCACCACACATTGTGGGCTGCGGACACCCAACAATCAGGTATGAATGGACCAAAGCAAACAAAAAATAAACGAATGAATGAGGATGCAGGCACTGCGCTTGTACTCCGTGTGCCATCGTTCCAAGGACGGCCGAGCATGTTACGAAGCGGCGTGGATGATGAAGCGGGCCTGATTAGGCAGGAAACATAAACCAACACGCCGGGTATCGAGAGGTCGTGAAACAAATTGTTTAATGAAAGCCAGCGAATATGGTCCAATGGACGGACGGAGGTACAGGGTCATCCTTTTCGTCGTTTCGAAATTACAGGGCACTGGCGCTGTTCAGTTTTCAAATATATCTGTCAACCCAATCGTCAAACTTTTAGTTGAATGTGTGCCATTTTAGAAAGTGAATCGTTTAACAACAGAACAACGTGTTAAAATTATTGAAAAACTTCCGAAAAATTATTGACTGACTGAAAACCCTCATTCGGTTGAAGAGAGGCTGTTATATCCAGAAAAGCGCATGATGGGCTGGCGGCGTGACAGGACCTTATTTTATCGAAAACGATGAAGGGAGGACCACTACCGTCAATTCCGAGCGATATCGCCGGATGATAACAATATTTTTGGCATACAATTGAAGATATGGACTTAGAAGATGTGTGGTTTCAGCAAGACTGCAGCAACGAGTAGTGTCAATTGGCCACCAATTTCATGCGGGTTGACAACGTTGTACTTTTTCTTCTGGTGCTACCCAAAAGATTGTGTTTATGCTGACAAGCCTGCCACTTTGAAGCATTTAAAAAATAACTTTCGCCAAGTTGTGGACGAGCTAACATGCGAAATGTGGACGAGCTAACATGCGAAATCGAATTGAAAATTGTCTCATCAGAATCGAATGGCCATCTGAACATAATATTGTGTTTCACGCATAATGACAAAGTACAAACTTTATAATAAAAAAAAATAACTAGAAACTTAATTTTTGATGTGTTTTTAGTTTGTTTTTGAAACTACGAAATGGATGACCCTGTACAACGCGAAAATAAAACATTGCAGTCTCGGAACGTCACGGTCATTTGTAGAAACAAGTCACTCGGATATGTAGGACAGCTGCATTTAATTTGCGTTACATTTTGTACATTGGTAAATTGAACAAAAAAATCTTACTCGACTGTTGCTTTTGTTGTCCATTCGATGAATTGGGATTGGAGTTCAATTCGGAGAACAATCTCTTAAGCGATCGGACACTCAATTGTTTCCGAAACTAACAGAAACAATAAAGAACCTGCAGCGTTGATAGAACGAGCACGGCCAGTAAATATCGTTCGTTTCCATAATCTCCCCGGACAGACCTGGCACATATCGAACCGAAGCCAGCGGCCAGCCCGCCCGTCGGAAGTCGTAATTTTAATGAAATGCTTAACATTTGTAATGCGGTTTCTTCCGATGGGGCCGGCCGACCGGTGGATTACCCACCAACAGCTGTTTCATTTCGATTAGTTTTTTTTGGCTTCTTCTTTGGCTGCCACTTTCCTTAACGGCCAGAGCAAGAGAAAAAAAAAACCCATACCCCCTGATTGGACCCACCAGGGCCACGGGCGAAGAAAAAAGCTACATGACAGCTAAAATATTCCTAAATCTCGTTCTATTAAACCCTCCCGCCCGGGTTTCGCTGGCCGTCCCCGTCGGTTTATGCTGGGCCGGTTCCACCCTCTGGCAATCTAGCTGACCTAACGAAACCGGGCAAAAACAAAAATCCGGCTGATTTGGCAGACGGAAGAAGAAAAATTCGATTTCACCCCTTTTCTTTTTCTTAAACACTCGCATCGCTCCCCGGGGAAAAGACACGGAACGCCTTCGCCTGGCACGGGGGCCAGCCCGCCCCGCTGGTCGTCCCCTGAAGGCCCAATCAACACATTACCCGGCGTTGTCGTCGTTGACTGCAAATCCTAAGAGGAGGCCACCGTTTTTTATTCTTCGCTCGCTCGTTTCTCGGTTGTGTCTTTGCAACGCTGGCCGTAATAAGCGGGCGGAAGAAAAGCCGAGCCGATCTCACAACAGAAATAGAATACATAAACATTCCTTCCGCAACACGGCAACACGCCCGTCCGCCGTTCGGGCGATGATGATACTTAGAATGGTGTGTATCGTGAGAAATACAACCAACACGTTTGGCCCACAGAAACCCAAGGAAAACCCTCTTATTTATGCACCCCTTTTCGGGCCCTCGGACACTCGAAGTGGCCAGTGTGCGGAAATGACTTCCGCTCGCCGTCTGTAAGGAGCCGAAACCGGCCGAGGTGATGTATCGGTGATGCGGATCCGAGAGCGAGCCCTTCCGGAAGTGGAACCACTTGCGCTGATTCGGGCGCAACGCAAGGCACGTTTCCTATACATCAACGGCAGCTTACGATTCACGACGATTTATGCGTCTTGCGGCCCAGCGCATCCCTTATGGAAATGGGAGGCGCAAAAAAAATGATACGAAAACGGAAATAAGGCCAAATTGTGCGAAAACAATTCAACAATGAAGCCGCCAAAAATAAATAAGAGATTCTAAGAACAGGAAATGAAGTGGTCGACTGGCCGGGCCCGGTAGAGAACACTTTGAGTTTATTGCAACTCATTGAAGCCTTTCAATTATGCTCACCGATGGCAATGTTGATTAGAAAACCCTTAGCCCAGCTCGCTTAGCCCGGGTGATGAATTAAAACAAATTGTTTATAATCGGTACATTTGATACCTCTAAACGACGCTCGGTTCTCATCAACCGGAGCAACATCGCAGCGCGCAGCAGCGTGCCAGCATTCCTATGGTTGCTCCGGCTCGGTCGGGTTGGTAATGTTTTTCAATTAACCTCCGACCGTGTGCCGGGTGTTTTTGCGCAAATCCTTGCCGACGGGACTACTACGTCGTCCGCAAGGAGCTGGCTTTTCGCGTCCAGTGCGTCCGGATGGAGTCAGCGCAGCGCACTCCGAAGCAAAAGTAATCACAGAATCATTTGTTTAATTTATTATTAATGTACACCCAGGGCCTCAGGGCCGGCCAGCGTAAGGAGAGGCTCGTCGCACGGCCTGGGGACCAACAGTCCAACGCTACGGAACGCAGTCTACGCACCCACTTCGGGAGGTTCGGCGGGACGGTGTTATGCTCCGAAAGTCTTTTGTTCATTACACGGCGCACCATTTTCTTGCGTATAATTAAAGTTCTCCCGGGGGCTAACCCCTGGACCCGGACCGGGCGGAGGGCTTCTGGCCAAACTAAACTATCGTCGTCGTCGTCGTCGTCGTCGTCACCGAGTCTCGCCATTTTCGGACGGAAGCCACCGGAAGAAGCGGCAACCGTCTGCTGCCGGAGTGGAATTCAATCACGTTTCCCGGAGTGCTGCCCCCAAACCCCAACCCGGTCTCATGTGCGTGGAGTAGCATAAAGCATTTCGCTAGGCCAAAGGCATTCCTCCCCACGGCGGGCTCCACGGCGGCGCCGGGTCTCTCCGGGGCGCGTAATACCCGCGTCGTGGTCCCGCATCCGGTCAAAGGAGAACTTTCTGCGCCGAGAAGAACCGGGGCCGGCTTCCAATTTAATGAAATTTAACCGAACACTTTCGGTTCCACCCGGTGACCCTGCGCCCAGCCCCCGCCGGGTTTGTTTGCCGCCGGTGACTCAAATTGGTCCGGAAAATGCGTCCTTAAAACCATAACACAACACACAGACACACGCACGCACGTACGCATGGTGGAGCGACCCGGAACCCTGGGCCCGGATAACCCGGAGCAACCGCAGACTGACCGAGCTCCTGCGTCTGGGGGGTAGGGCGCGGGGGTGGCCGGGCACGTGCGCCACCCTTTGCGACGTGCGTGCAAAATGGCTATTAAAGAGAAAATCTGTTGCACTAATGGAAAGCCGTGGTGCCGACCGGGTCCGGGGCTGGGACAGGTCCCATCCATCTTGCGTGGTGGTTGCTGCGGGGGGGTCTGCTTGTGGGAACACCCACCCGAAACCCCGATCCGGAGGGCGTCTGGCGTATTAAAAATTCCTTTAAAAAGCATCCAAACACATTAGCTGTCGGGTTGGGTCATGGAAAGCGGTGGGCCTTTTTTCGGGCCAAACCGCTGACCCGTTCGGATCTTACTGACGTCGAGTTCGCCGAGGTACTGCGTTCCGGTTGTCCGGTCAGTCGCAGGACCGACCGCCCGGACGGGGAGACCCATTCGCGCCCTTATCCGCAAGTGGTTGCGAGATTAATTCCGAAGCGGTACGTTCTGGGTTTTTTCAAAACAAATTCTTTATCCCTCCGGGGAGAAGGTCCCTTTTTGGGGGGGTAGCGCAAAATAAAATTTTCCTCCCAATGAGTGTGCCACCCCCCCGGGAGGCGCACCAGAACCAGGGTGGGAGGGCGAATGTGAGAGAGCGTCACTTTATGTTGTGTTGCTTATGTTTATCTTCCTCATCGTCCGGACACGGGATGTGTTATTATTACATCAAGCGCCACTCTCTCTCTCTCTCTCTCTCTCTCTGGGGCGACAGAGAGATGGAGAGAGAATAAAGTCCGGCGATGAAGTGTTTCCGGGTGTTGAGTGTGGCCACCAGGAAAAGAAGGTGTAACGCATGCGATACTTTAAAGTGTTATTTTTTCATCTTCTGCCCACGAAAAGCCCATACAAATGTGACTCTAATCTACAGACATCATTCCTGGCGCGACCCGGTTCCGGTTCCGTTCGAGTTTCTCTTCGTTGTTTCGCGCGAACCGTGAATTCCGTCAGCCTGGGTCCCTTTTTTTAAATATGCTAATGGAAAAATATGTCATGTTAACGCTGGACCGGCAAATGGTCCCTGATGAGGTGTCCCTCGAGATCGCCGGACGGTCCTTCGCTCTTTGGTCATCAGGCTCTCTACGGTCGAAATCCGGGTTCCTCTTGGCCACCCGTGGAAGGGATGCACCGACCCGCCGGACGCCGGTGGCGTCGAAGGACTTTTCCGTCGCGCTAAAGCGAAGAGTTATTATTTCGATTTAATGGACCATTCCATCATTCCGGGGCACGCTGGAGCCTGCGGCGTGTCGGGCACCGATCCAGTAGTACCGCGTCCCGTCCAGACCAAACCCGGACACGGTCCAATGAGGGGGGTTGAATTTTTATTTCACGAAAGATGACCATAATTTTATGCTGCCTGCCTGCCGGATTATGGGAAGCCAATATTTGCATTTGCTTAATTTGATCCTCACAGCACACATAAAATTAGCATCGCGCCCTTCCAGTTCCGTCGACGCCGCCGCCGGCAGAATGTGAAATTAAACATCCTGTGTTTTGGGACAGTGGATGAAAATTCTACAAAGTTTTTGTGTGTTCTGAACGAATCGTAAACACATTTTCAATTTAAGCTGCAGCTGGTGTGATTCTTAGTTCATACCATATTAGTAGGTTGACGAAAAAGAAATCAACTATTTTCTCGGTAGATGGCTGTAGAGATCGACATCTAGTAAAGAATCGATCAAACGATTACAAGGTTAAGGAAAATAATCAAAGTTGTATGAGAACGGTAGCTAAAACGGTAGCCAAACCAAAACTAACGGCCAGGTAGGTGCTATTATGTGCTTGGTGGGACTTGCAGGGAATCATTTATTATGAGTTTCCTCGTGTAAGGTCAAACACTACTGTCTGTTTGAAGCTAGCAATTGAAAGGGGGACTGTTTGCAGCTAGCAATTGATTAGAAACGGCCAGACTTGGTGGGCGGGTTCCAGAAGGTTGTTTTCCATCAGGACAACGCAAGGTTACACTCGTCTGTAGTAATTCGCGTGAAACTCCGGGGGTTTGGTTGGGAAGTAGGGAAGATTGTAAAAGTCAATTGCTAGAGATTTTCACCAACAAGAACCAAGACTTCTATGAAAGAGGCATTATGAAGCTATTTTTAAAATGGCCACAAACTATACAACAAAATGATGCATCTTTGACACAGCTCACCCCTGATGCCGAAACACTTTAATGAAAGTTTAAAATTTCCTGCAAAATTAATGATTTTCTTTATTCTCAACCTAATGTGTTAAATAGTAACCATGCCTGGAAGAGTATTAAATACTTACCGCTTCGTACATTGAAATTGGTGTAATGCAAAAGCCGTTATCGAATAAAGTCATTCTCCTTACCTGTAAGACACACAGAATAAGACCAATATTAATATCTCACCAATCGAAACTCATACTTTAATGGAATACCTGGAAGAAAAACGTTAACATTCTAAACGATCGCTCCCAGCCTAGGCTCCGAACGCAGGATTCTTTCCTCCCCATTTTGAGAACCCAGGAACTCCTTTGAAGTCCCACACGACCGGCTAGTCAGGGCGATGCAAAGCTAGTCTTCTTAAACGAAGCCATCCACCTTCGCGGAGGAAAAATCGCGCCCGTTGAAAATGTAATTTATTTTTATTAGTCGTTTTTCCTAATTGCTATCACCTGCAGCAGGTCCGGCGGAGGAAATCCGTGCCTGACCCACCGGGATCCTTCAATGGAGATGGTGCCGCAGCCGGAAGTCCATGGTGACTAGGTTTTTTTTATCGTGAGTGCCAACCGGAGAACTTCTCCGTTGATGGAAAATTAAATTTGTGCTCCACTCTCGAGCGCGCATGGATTGCGTTTTTTCTCGGGGACTCTGTGGCCATCGGGACAGCGGCATCGGGCGAGCGAGAGTAATTGGTCCACACAGCTTATCCCTTCCGAGCGGCACTTGAAAAGCTTCGGCGTGGAAAAATCGTCCGATTTAGTCACATACTTTCGAGACCACTCGAAACACGAGCGATTAGTAGCGCCGCGCACCGGACACTCTCAAGGTAGCGGCAGCCCAGCCCGGTCCGGCGATGGGTCCCGCCGGTACTCGAAACATGCCAAAAATGTGGAGAAATGTCGACGGGTGAATGTGAAATTGCCCTTCCGGGGGGGCGGGCAAAGGGAAAATTCTTCACGTTTCACCCGTGACCCGGACCCGTGCGCCAGGCCCGTGACCCGGCATGACAGTTGAAGGTGGGAATTTAAACGAATCCGGCACTTCGGCATTCATTATGCACGTGAAAGACTTTATCCTAAGTGAATAGAAGTGAGCTCTCCCTTCGCAATCCCGCGTCTCGCGTTGCTGCTGCCGCTGGCTGTTTAATTATTCACACGGCGATACGATCCTGGGCCGGGCGACGGCCAGGGACCGCGCCGCCCGCTGCATGAAGTAATTAATTTGGTTTTGATTGAAAGATTCCGATTCGTGCCGGGAGATGTCAGATGTTATTTGTTTGGGGCCGTCGTGTGTTTTGTTTTCCCGTTGTTGATTTCTCTCCCGATCCTCCTGTTGTTTCATGTTGACGGAACACAAACAGAACATAGATGCTCCTCGGCGAAACTGATACGGCTCGACGGATGGCTTAATCAGGTCCGTAAACTTATAAACCCGCGGCCCTCGTTTGTGCCAATCCCAGCTGCCAATCCGTTCCCAATCGACCGTCGATGGCAGCCTTAGAAGGCGGAGGCGGAGAGATAGAAATACTTGCCTCGGATGAGATTTTTAATTCCCGCGCATTTTTTACAACCAATTTTCCGGTTCCAAATGTTCTACAACTGCGTCGCAACGTAAGGCGCACGGTTTTAATGTTTTCTCATCAAGCGCTGTTTTGTGCCAGGGGCCAGGGCCGCTCTGCCGAAAACCACCGACAGAAAGGGTTGGCTTTTATTACACTCCCTCTCATAAATTATGTCGCGAGCAAATTCAAGCCCCCGGGAGGGGAGAGCAAGCGAGAGAGCCCTTGAGCAGAGCCTTGAAGAAGGATTGTGGCGGTTTGGCTGCCGCTGCTTCTCGGACGCTTGTCTTCTTTTCTTTTCGCGCAATCCTCTCCAGTTGGTGGGGCTTGAGGTGCTCCAGTTGGTGGTTCATGTTTTATTTAAAAGTCGCCAGCTGGGATAATAAAATGATGGATTGAAAAATATGATTGTTTTCTTCCCCACGCCGGACTGCGCTTGCGTTTGTGTTCCTGGGGCGAAAACGAAAAAATGTACGCGAAAACACCTATGAATGAGATCAAAACCAGCCGACATACACGCGCACATGGTGTTTAAGGCGCCGAAATCGGCGTTGGTAATCGGAATCAAATCAATCCTCGATACGTGACACGAATGATAACGGCCTCGATTATGATACTTTCCGCTTCTTCGTTTTAGCTAAAACTCAACGAGGGGTCCGATTTTTATAGTAAACAGCCCGCCGTTTATCGGGCACGGTTTGGTGTTTCAAATGTTTAAATTTAAAAATTCATCATTCAAATAATCCGTTGGAAATAAAACCGTTTTGTTGCACGATCGATGCAAACGGTAAACGACTGGCGCTTAGCGTGTTCACTTTCAAGAAGTTTCCGTTTGCTCATCGCAGCAACCACTGCCTACGAAGGTTGTCTGACAAGTTTGCGAAATCAACATGAAGATGGTAGCACTAGTAAATAAAAGATAATGAATTCGGTTGTCAATCTTCTGACCGTTACTCACCAAAATTTCATTCAGATTGGAAGCGCAGTTTTTTATGTAACAAAAATAGTTAGGAACCTATAACATCATTTACCACTGTAAAATTTTGGGAAAAGATGAACGTTCGGGACGACCAAAAGCTGCAACTACCGGCGAGAGCATCGCCGAAAGTTCACTAAATGGAGCTAGAGAACCGCCGAATCAAGTGCGGGAGATAGCAGAAGTTATGAACAATTCAACAGAACGTGTTTGTGACAGTTAAAATCAGAATTCTAACATTAGAAAGCTGGGCACGCGTTGGAAGCCGCATTTACTTGCGGTTGCAATTGCAATTGCTTTGCGGTTTTCATGAAGAATATCCTCGAATTACAGTTTGAACTGGTTGACCATCCGCCTTACTCACCAGATATATGCAAGCAACTTATTTTCCCAACTTACTTTCTCCAAGCAACTTATGCTGTTACAAGGAGACTATGTTAAAAAAATCAGAGAAAATAACATGCATCTTTGTCTTTTCGGAAATTTTTCACACCACCCTCGTATGTCACTTCATCAAATAGTGGTTCGGTCCGTTTCGACTCGAAAAATTCGAATGTTCGTTTTAAATTTGATTTCTCTCATCTAGGGCCAAAAGTGACACTTCACAGAGAGACGATTTTTTGATTGATTGGCACAATGGAAACGGAAGGAGAATGGCTAATGGCTCCCAATCAAAACCGGAACCACTCAAAAATTCCAACCGTCTGAAGAAAATGCATTCTTCCAGTACGAACACGTCCAATCTAATCCAGAGCGCGACCAAGGGTTATGAGCAATTCATGGCTAATCCAAAAACGCGGCCGCAGATTAAGTCAATATCGGCCATAATCGTCAAAGCCCTTTTTTTCGTTCCAACCTCGGTGCACTATCGGCCAACTGACGACTGACCGTTACATCACGACTGCATCTGATATTAATGGAAGCTTGAACCAATGTTATGAAGACTGAAGGTTCGGCACAAAAACCCTTCGACCCGTTTCTCGTTCAGCTTGACAAGAAATTCAAACCGTCCTCGCTGCGGTTTTCGGCCTCAAAAAAAAAAAAAACGCGCCGTCACGTCCGGTTTTTAATTGAATCCATCGAAAAGAACCATTCATCCGTGGCTCACGCCTCCGCCGGTGGCGACTTCCGGTTTTTATCGTTTAAATTTTGCATCCGCTAATAAACGGGACTGCCGACCGAAGAACTTGGTCGCCCACACCTGCGATGCGCGTGATGCAATTTGGTGCAGTAGCGTGCAGTTCGTTTGGAAGGAAGATTTGTTCACATGGCGCTAGCCGGTCGCTGCTGCACCCAGCAACGGGTGCAACGTTGCACATGCGAAGCGGATGCTAATCGAAAAGGCAACTATTGCGCGAACGGACAATCCACTGGCAGTTGATCATAAAGTATGGTCGCGGCGCACGGGCGCGCTGCAGTGAACTTCCCGTTGTGCACAGTCGGGTGCATTGTCGGTCGCCCACCGCCCTTAATCGCAAAAGCAAACCCGGACCGGCCGCAAAAGGTGACCACCAGTGGATGGCCAACCGCCGGTAGCCAAATATTGCGCGCAAAAATATCAACGCCAGACCTACACGAGAAAGAATGGGAGCAGAAAAACAGCACTCGAAGCTTCTCGAAATCAATTCAACGTGCAAATGGCGATCACTCACGGCAGGCAGGCGCATCGTCGGCAGATTGGGTGCATCGTTGCACTCGCGGTGCACTTTGTACGCGTGGTCGTACGCAAAATGCATCGCCCCACACCGCCCAAGTCAGGGTGCGCCGTTCATTGTAACCTGCGAAGCGAAGGACCCTTCCCGAATTCGGCGAAAAACAAACGCGGGCCAAACCACCTTCAACTCAGCAGCAGACGTAGAATTCTTCTAAATATTTTACCTTGTGAAGTGGAGCTGGCAGAAAAAAATCCGCTTCCCTCCGGAATGTTTTCGATGGCCACGCACACGATTGCCCGGATTGTATTTGAAAGAGTGGAAGCATTCGATCGGAGCGCGCGCAAACACGGCGGAACCAGAAATCAAATACCCACGTGCTTGGCGGGAGTCGCGCCATAAAAACCGGTGCGGGTGCGGTTCTCAGAAGGACAGTAACGCTGGACCAGCGCACACGGCAAACCGGAACACGCGCTGTTGATTAATTGGATTGCTTTCACTACGGACGGAGGGACGCTTCGCCTAGAACCGGCCGCCGCCGAGTAGTGCTCGCTTTTATGTAACGCGAAATTGAAACATCAATAGTGAAGCGATCCACGCAGAGTCGTCATTCGACGGTGACGACTGTATGACCGAGACGAGCTCGGTCGTGGAGTTTTCCCGGGATTTTTTCCCCGATTTTTTGTTTTGGCGCATTGTTCCAATATTCCATTTCATGTCGCGGACTGAAAGTTCCGTGGGATTTTTCGTGTAGTCCAGCAGCAGTATTTTGTGAGAAAATGGGACACTGCCATCGAAACAATGGACGCTGCGTGGAATAAGTTTACATGGCCGTGTTTTCGCGAACGAGTTCGAGTTCTTTTCAGAGGTGGAAATGCACCGGAAATGCTACCGTGAATGGACCGTTTGAACTGTTTGTTTCGAGAGCGAAGGTTCGTTAGGTTTCAGATGGATCACGTTTTTCTGGTGCGTTTGGGGACTCTTTACAGGGTGATTCAAAAACCGGTGACAGCATCAACACGCTGCTAATTAAAGCAGGATTTTTCTCGTGTTTCCGTAAAATCCTTCGGGTCGACAGTATTGACGTCCAATCTAACCGTAAATAGGGTATCGTGAAAATCAAATCTCTCCCAAGTGTTGATTGAGACTCGCAGACCGCGCTGGGGCATCACATTCGGGGCTTCATTAAGGTTGTCACAAATTTATCACTTCTAAAACTGTCATTTAATCATTTTGGAAGCAACATACAGAAGGGGGGGCCATGGAACACGGAGGGCAAAATGTGTCAAATTATGAACACCGCAGCCGGCGGCTCCTGCAGGTTGTGCGGTGCGAATTTAATTATTAATATTCACCAACCCGGACCAACCTGTGCGGGGTTGGCGACGCAGGTGACACACGGTACGCAGCCCCAATCAGCCACCCCCTTAGGGCGCTTTTGGCCACACGATCGTCCCAGTGTGTGCTACGCTTCACTGACCGAATGGTCCGGCCGGCCTGGTCCGGCAAGTGCGCGTTTTTCGTAAAATCAATTAAATTTTCATTTATTTATTGATTATGAATTATGAGCCGGCCCGGCCAGCGATTCGCGTGTAGCATAAATTTATGCTCCGCCGCGCGCGAACGCGTGCGTCTGGATGCACATTTTCGAGTGTTTAACGCGAGCGCACCGTGAACCCAAAATAAACGCCTTCCAGTCGTCCAGCGTCCGCAGACGTTCACCAACGCTAGCAAAACTAGAACCCGGCCAGTACTCGGCCATGCGTGCTGCGTGCGTGGAATCCATTAATATTGGAGAGGGGCGGCCACGCTGCGTCGTGCATTTCGCATTAGATATGCATCGCCGTGCCGCTTGATGCAATTTTTGGGTCGATGGTGGGTTGTGGCAGAGTGGACGTTACAGCCCGTGCCAGGCTACGCACGCTCAACGATGATCGATGAAGCGATACATCATTGCCACGTCCCGTTCTCGTCGTGCCTCATCCTCGGGGCCACCGCTTGGGGGCCGCTATGGATTTTTGAGTCCACACATACACGCGCACAGAAGGAGCAACTTTTAATCTTTACCAAATGTTCACCCCTGACTCGGCGTCGTGGCCGTGGAACGATTCGATGACGGCCGAGCTCCGAGTCGGTGTGATGCAGCTCGATGCACTTGCGTAACAGCGGGGCTGCAACACATGATGCGATGCAATAACATCCACACCGGACGTCACACATACGCACATGCAGGAGGCAAGCGCAAGAGGACCAATTGACCACCAGCCCAGCCAGCCCATCGTTGGCCTTTTTGAGGGCTCGGGCCCATCGTGATGGGAATCATCACTGACGTTATTAGCCGCCGTTAGGTCCTGCAGCACACCAGCAAGCGGGTGCACCTGATCCCGGTCGGCCTCCCGGTCGGCCTGACGGACTGCCGGCAGAATGCAATTGATTGCACTACACGCTCCCGTAAGTTGTTAATTGTGTAAACAAACGCAAAGAAACGCCAGTCGACAATCGTCCAGACGGCCGCCATCGTACGCATCGGCCCGGGAAGAGACGTCCAGGGGGCCAGTCCCAGGACGAGAGTGCACTTTATCCGACAGTAATGCCGGTAAAGAATCTGTTGCACCTCTCTCTCTGTTGATGCATCGGCCCCATGTCGATACGCCACGTCCTGGAAGGAGATTAATTGAACTCCGTTGTAGCGGGCCGGTGTCGTGTTGCATAATTCAGCCTCAGCCAAGCCTGCTGGCCGGATGATGGTGGTGGTGGTCAAATGGAGCCCTCGGGCAGCGTTTCTCTCATTTCGTGAAGGTGCGTCTGGGAGGAACGATCGGAAGGCCAGGAAACTCGGGCTCGGCCAAGTGGGAACTCTGCTTGCTCAACACCTTGAGCTCACTTCACCATTTCCAGAGAGGACACTTGTAGGTGAACGGGGACAGTGAAGCACCGCCCGGGAGTCTGGTCGGTGGCTGTTGGTGGACATAATTTAGTTACTTAAAGTTAGCGCAATCGATTTGAATATTAGGTCGCTTTGATATGATCTCCTATTTATGGCACTCAAAGGCGCATGGATATTGTTTCCATTTAAATCGTTACACAACAAACCAGTTTTGCAGATTGCATTCCATTCTTTCACGTCTAATTGAATGCACTGCATGCTACTTATTTTTACAGGCTGCTATTAATTTTAATTCAACCTTCAATATATTGTCACCTTAATCCCCAGCAACCAGCAAAGGTGGGTCATAAACAAGCCGGCGACTTTGGCCTCCAACTGGCCCGCCGTGCGGTGTGACATACATCACACACAACCAGACACCACATTCGTGCAAGGCAAGATCGTGATGGGCCAGCCCTGCAGCAGGCAACGCCGGTCACGCCTGCACCTTGCGCAGGCTCGTGTGAGAGGGTCTTGAGGGTCTCCGATTGCACCGTGCACCTCCTCGAGGGTGGCGCACCCATATCGACGAGAGCGCGAGTGGTGGTGAAGATTTGTTTGCTGGGAACACTCTTGGCCGCCGGTCCTTGAGTCTAGTCCCGGTTGCGGCGTTTGACGTAAAAGTGAACGTAAGTTTTACAACAACGCATTATGCGGCCCACCGGAACGTGACGACAAGACCCAGGACAGCCACAGCGGCTGGAGGCTCCGGGATGGGCACGAGGATGGTTTCACTTCACGGGGACACGGGGCCACTCCAAGAGCGTGAGAGCGCCCGGAGAAATAAAACTTGAACGATCCCTTTAAAGTTGGAGCGGAACTAGGATTGGAAAATGGCAAGTTTTCGATTCCGCATCTTGAATTATTACCGTCAAGGGAATCCCATCCAGGGCGTCGTGAGCAGCCCGTTTTTGAGCCACCGAGGTCCGATTTTCGCTTCTGTCGAAATCGAATTGACACCTCGTTCAATCGCTTTAAACTCCCACGGCAACCATTAGAGAGCCTTCCGGGGGAAGCTAGGAGCCGTAGCGTGCAGTCAGCGGGCACAATTTATCGGCCCGGAACGGAACCTCGGAATCCTGCATCGGGCGCGGAACATAAACTAATAACAATAAAAAATTACCACCCAGCAGGAGGCCCAGACCGCCACCGCGAGTCCGGGCGGCCATCGGCAAGAAAAACCCGAACCAATGCCAAGGGTGATTTTCCAATAAGCAGAACCCATACACGGAGCGCCCGGGAGTGCGCCTTCGGGGAGTGGCCGTTTTTCTCGGGAGGAAAAATTTAATAAAAATAAAATTTATTATCGAAATCGGCTGGAAGGTGTTGATGCCGTTGCGTCGCCAGGCATCAGCATCGTCATCATCGGCGGTGGAGGCGGTCCCGGATGCCGCCCAAGGGATCATACTTCAATTTTCACTTCAAACTTTCACGAGCGCCCGTTTTCCGCAAGCAACGGCCAGCGACAGGGAAAAAAAACAGGGGACCACCACACACTAATGGCCGATGAAGGATGCTGATTGCTATTGATGAGAATATAAATTTTGGGCCGCCGCCACTCTCGGGTGGGGTCCATTTTGGGTAAGTGAAGACGGTAATTCGCCTCGCGCCAGGTGGGCTGCCCACGGTGCACGGGCACGGGCGTTCAATGGTTTAATTTGTTTTTGGCACCGAAAAATAATGGACAAATTTGCCGATTGGCGTTTAATTTAAGCGGCCATTTGTTTGGGTTTCACGCACTTTATGCGTTTTGGAGGGCGAGAGCGAGCATTGCCGGTTGATTGAAAGTGGTTCCGGTTTTAAAAGTGATACTGCTTTTAACGGCCCCCGGAATTAGCATACTTATTTATTTATGAAATTAACGGGCGGCATCATAAGCTGATCGGGCTGATTGGCAACTTATAGGGCTAACATGGAACTACTAGCACAAGAGATTGATAAACAATGATGGCTTAAAAGTGAATTCATTGCAGAACGGATCAAGGAACTATCGAAGTCGTGGATGCGAGGAACGACCATCGGGACCTTCGTTTTCCGAAAATAAAATGACATTACACTTACCGATATTGGGAGGCGCCAAAACAACTTGAGATCCTCAACCTAAAGTATAACGCATCAACACTCAACTTCAATCGATTGATGTTTTCTTCCGAGATCCCTTCACAGCAGTGGTCCACCATCATCACAAGTGGTTGGCCTGGGGCCACCTCTTGACTTCCGAAATTTATGACCTCACTAATCGCACGGCAGCACACGCGACTGGACACGGGAACAGTTTCGATTTCGAAACCGTCCATCAATCACGGTCGAAGACAAACATTCTAATCGGAGCCATCGGAGGTTGACACAGTTGCCCGGGTTGAAGACGCGCGATGCTGATAATGTTAATCCAGACCGGCCACGCATGCTTTTTTCTACTACTGTCTGGCAGATGCACTGGCCTTAAGTCCGTCAGAACTTCTATTTTTACTGCTCTCTCACACGCATAAGAAGTGCACACAAAACGCCAGCACTCTAATGCTTCGTTCGAAGCAACAGCTCTTTCCACGGACCGGGTGCTGCAGTTATGCAAATGAACCGTGGGCCGGTTGGTGTTTGGCGAAAGTCGAAGAAAATACTCGACTCAAACGTCATTCAAACACAAGATTGGTGCCATCGTGTGCATGGTGCATCAGCTCGGAAACAATAACGATGCATTCACCGGGCCGGGCAGCCTATTTGCGCATCCGGGTTCGGTTCGATCCGGGACGAAACAATATCCCGGGGGCTGCTCGGTAGCTTGGGACGCGCTAACTGTTTGCATCCCATCGGGGATATTCTCTTATCGGTTTGCACAGCCAGTAACTGAAGATGAAATAATAAACATGACTGTTCGTGGCGGTGAGAAGAGGCTCCAAGACTAAGACGTGGGTCAACAGCAGCCACCACGCAACTTGACCAAACATTGGACCCTTGATGGCCGCCGGTTCACAAGACATTGTTCCTTAAAACGTGCTATCGCGTTCAATGTTGTGGGGCATTCCATGGAATCATAGAACCATTCAACGGTCCCCGATTCCCAATTCGAACCATTTATTCTGCTTCCAGATTTATGGTGCATCTGCACCTTGTGCGGTTGCTAATTGTGGCCAATCGACGCCCACTGCCGCCTGCTGCACCTACATCGAACTCGATGCATCCGGGCGGTGCGTTTTTAACGCTGCAATTTTCACCCCTTTTTTGTCGGTCAAAGCGCTCGTTAAAAATGGCCATTCCGGTGGGGCGAACGGCGTGTCCAACAATAAACGAGCACACGCTTGATTCGCGTCGCACCGCCGTTTCTTCGGCATACCGTGCGTCCGCGCAATTAATGTATTTGCGGTTTTAGCATAATTTATGTCCCGTTCCCGGCGTCCGTAGTAAATGGGCGGCCGCAGTTGGCTTACGCGTTAGAAATGGCGCATTCCGCACGTCATGGCACTCGTCAAGCACGGAGCATACTATCTCCGGTGCTGCATCAGCAATTAAGGACATTTATCCTTGCGCCGGGTGCGGCCCCGGAAGCCCACCGGTGTGTGCCTCCACAAATCGGATTAAGGATAAGTGCTGTCAGAAGTGATCCGCTTGCTGATCCGCTGACAAGACGCCGGAGCACCCGCTCTTTCGGGTGATCGAAAATCATAATAAATGAAGGAATCACAAAAAAAGAAAATTCAACAGACGACGCTCATGCCAGGCACGTAGCCTTTCATCGAATCGCGTCAGATCCAGTTACCGATTGTGGCGGTCCTCTGCGCAAACCATAGCGTCTCTGGTACGTGTACTTCCTTTCCAGCGGCCACCAACGCATCCGGAGACAAGTACGTCGGGCCGTGTGGTGCTCGCGTATGGCCGACAGAGAGCCGATGAACCGGAGCCGATTAGGAGTTGCCAAAAATTGCACTCCCATGTGACGGTAAGCGGTTCTGACGGGCGAACGGTGGCTGACGATGGCCACCCGGTGGGCAAGCGTACTCTTACAGTAACAAACAAAAACCTGTCCCGCAGCCTTTTTTGGGCATTTGGGTTTGTTTAATGAAATCCCATTAGGAGCGCGAGATCGAATGTCGGATGAAAAGCTCGGCCGGATCCCTTCCAAAGGACGTCGAAGTGCAGGACGGCGTCGTCTAATGAAGGGCCAAGGGATTTTTGTTTTTATTGCAAAAGCAACAACGGGATAATTCCAATATTCCGATTCTTCGAATCGTGTGGCGAATGCCGATGCAAACGAAGCTCGAACTCGAAATGGGAATTACAAATGAAAATACGGATCCGCTGTCGCCAATCGCAGCTCGATGGCTATTGGATATTGGAAAACAGTAAACACTTGAGTAAATTGTGATTAAAATTGGATTACACTCCGGTGGTTATTTGTTGGTGGTACATTACAAACAATGGTTTCGAAATTTTGATTGGAAGTTGTTTCACCTAACTTCTTCAGCCGCCGCGGCAGAACGGACAGAGAGCACTGGTGAACGTTAAAAATTACCATTTTTACCGGGAACCACCGAGTATAAACTTAATGCGGGCCCACAAGCCGGTACCCCGATAGGGAATTCCGCGAAGTACCGAGAAAACATGTTTCCGGTTCTGGCGTTGGCCGACGAAGGGCCGATGTCTGGGACTGCGAGCCAGACGTGGGCCGTCGCCGCCAGCCAGTCAGCCAGCGAACAGAACTTGTTCCCAGTGGGTGCCCCACAGAAGCTGCCGTGGTCGCGTATCTAGATCCGAGCCGAGACCGGGTAACGCACCGAGCGGTTGAGAGAGTTACGCAAATGGTGGTGGTCCCAACCTTGATGGGAGCGAGCCCTTACCGGGCAAGGGGAGCCCGTTTTCAAGATCATAAATCTCAATACCAGAAGGTCCGCGCAACGGAGAGGAGCAACGGCAGAGAACTCCCACATCCGCATCGAGGCAATTTCGCGAATTGCCTCGGAGTACGCGCCGTGGCCACGTGCGCACCGAGACGATGATCGTTCTGACGGTGGCGACTCGCGGGATGGTAATTTATGGTTTATTGAATTCGAATCTGTATCGACCCCTTGCCAGTCAAGTTACAGGGTGGTCTCTCTTCAGAAGGGGTTCAAGTTATCTCGCTCTCTCTGTCTCGCGTGTGCGATGAGCTCCGCTGGGATTTAAAGAAACTGCATTGCGATCTTGAACCGGCGTAGCCCGAGATATTATGTTCGCGTTCTGGCGCGGGATTAGGCGTTATCCGTATCCGGCCCACGATCGTGAGCTCCGATCTTGTCTGGCTAATTGCACTGAAATGGACCCCGTCGAGTTGGAGGCTGGTGGGAACATACCGAGCAAACGAGCGTTCGGTCGGCGTGTAAGATGTTCCATCATTTTCGTACAATAAAAGAGGTTCATGTAGGTCCTTTTACGGGATGGGATCAGAAATTCTTCTCCAAGTTCATAGTTCAAACATTTGCGAGAACTCCGCCGATTGGTTGTACATTCCAATCAAAGCTGCTTTCGTTCGCACAGCTTTTGCCAACCTACGCCACGTGGGAGCCCGATTTTTGGGACGGGCAACCGATAATACAAATTTAAATGCAAATCGCTTCAGGACCTTCGCTTGTAACCGACGCAATAAGCTGCCTAGAAAGCGATGGCATGCATGAGGCCTCTCGTTGATGCAATCGAAATTCGAACGCAAACAACGGAACCGAAATCGAATCGGAGCGCTCTCCTTTCTCCGGGAAGGGAAAATTAATTCCCCAACAGTCTGCGGAGGACTGTTGCCTTTGGGTTCGATCGATCAAATACTTCTTGTATGCTAATGAGCTGCGGATTTCGGATGCCGGCTGCCGTCGGTGGCGCCGGCGGCGAGGCGTCAACTTGTGACAGTAAATTACTTCCTTTTTGCCGCCCGTTCGTTCGGCTCGAGAAGCCTCTTCCCCGAAACACATGGCTTCCTGATGGCGAGAGGCTAATTTTATTCAGCCCGGAAACGGATCCTCCATCACAGTTCAATGAAGTTCGATTCTGATTGCTCACTCGCCGCGCCGCCAGCTTGCTCACTTTACACCCAAACACCCAACCCAGCCGACAAAAAGCAAACCTCGGATGCAAAATCGAACAAGTTCTGCACCACACCGCGACAGAAATGGAAAACCGTTTTTCACCAGGATCCAGGAGGAGCATCATTGACTTCGGGGAGGACTATTAATGAAGCCGCCCAACATATTGGCGGCCACCAGCTTTCGCGACACCCGCGACGACCAACCGGCATTCGAATGGACCCCGGGAAAATGCTAATTGAGTCACAATTTAGGGCTTATCTTTGTCTGGCCGGTGATGGGCGATGGGGGCGCCCATCGGGCCGGACAGGACACAATCGTAATCGCATGTCGTTCGCTTCATTAATGAGCTATCCATGCGCCATTTGGGAAAAGTGTTTGTTGTGATGTTTGTTGGTCGGCCAACGGACGGGACATTCAATGGTCCCGGGGCAGCTGAATGTGGCCGCCTCCAAGCGGCCCTACCAAGAGGGTTTTAAAGAGACCGTGAACCGGGTGGCCCCTGTGGATGCTGTAAGCAAAGTGATAGCCATTAAATGTGATGGGTCGGGCCGGGCGATGGCCAGTGGCTGAGTGGCCGTACGAAGATAGCTCCCGTATGGTGAAGGCGAATGCGCACTGACCAAAACCCCCGCCCGCCGGATCCTACCGCACCGCCACACACACACGCAAACGAAAACAAACAAATGATGATAATGATATTAAACTTTACACACAGAAACCGCATCACTCCCTGGACGGGTAGAGAGAGGATACCAGGATACTTCCGGTCCCGGGCCACTCGTTCTGGTTCAGGTTGGCACGCCCGAAACTCCCGGCCCTTTCAAGTGGGATGCAAATAAACATAATTCTTCCAGGCTGATGCTCTCGTCCTTCCGTTCCTTTGCCGGGCGCCACAAAAGGGACAGTTTTGAGAATGGGTCAACCACAGGCTCAAATTTGCCCGCCGTTGCTGCTGCTGCAGTATCATCGTCATTAAGCGTTCCGTGTCCTCCCCGTCCGTTTACAGCGTTCAGTTTGTGTCTCTGTGAGTGTGAGCACTTCCTGGTGCCGGTGGTGCCATTTTCAAGATCATTCTCTAAAAGCAACCATCACTACTTCCGGTGCTCCGCTCCGGTGGTCCCGCAAGTTGCACCACGAGGCGGCGCACGGACTTTTTCTTCGTTCATTTTCCGGCCTTTGCCTATTTCCGACCTAACGACAAACCATTTACGTCCGGGCGTCCGCCGGGTTTGGCGAAAAATTTTGGCGCAGGGAAAACCCGGTGTCGCCAACAGAACACATACACGCAGGCTGACGGGAGAGTGTGCGCCGTCGGGGGCATCATGCTGGTATAATGTACTTAATATGTTTTGGAATACCTTTTTTTCGGTGCAGTTTTTCGCTTTTTTTTGGCGTCAAAAGCGAACATGTTTTGAGAGACACTTTCCGGGCTGCGGAATATTCCGGAACAGTAAACAGTTTTGTTTTGGTAAATATAAAAATATGCAGCAAAAAGGAACTAAGTTGGGATTCTTCATCATTCCGGTGGTGGTTGTTGACATTTAGCCGTCATAAACGGGAAATGTGTGGTGTTGATAAGGTGCCTGCAGTTTGTAGTTCACTCACCGAGCATCCAAGCACTTCATGAAAGAACTACGTAATTTCTCTGATATTAAAACAATTTTTCAGCAGAAATTTTGCGCAATGGTTGTTTAATAGGTTGAAAGTAACTGCGGCCTAACACGTAGAAAGAACTACAAAAATCGTTAGAGTTTCCGATAGATTCCATCGGTTGGTTTAATCGGTCCAATGGTTTAATGGTAACTGCTTCGAGTACTCGAGCACGCTCCATCTCATTTACTCTATTGGGAGTTAAAACATTAAATTAGATTGGGAGTTAACATTAAAAAATATTAGCAAAATTTAGTCAAAACTGTTTATTTTTAAACAGAAAAGCGTCACATGGCTTTGACATTGGCAAACATAAATACAGTCGAGGAAATAGATGAACATCTCAAGCTACTGGGTCCCTATCGAAAGTCCTTTCGTGTGAGTAAAGCTGGATCACGAGTTCCATTACGATTCACTCTTCACTCTGCCGGAGTCTACAACTCGATTGGGTCTCAAAAATTGAATTTCATTCTATAAAATAATACCTAGGAGCTCGGTAATGCTTTCAGCAGCAGTGCCGTGATTCAATCAAATATTCAAAATGCATCAACCGACGCCCGGTTCGATCGTTCACCACTTGGCGCTGGTCGGTCGGTCGGATGTGGAGGTTGCATTTATTTTATTATATTTCCAAAGTAGCACCACAGCATTTCCCGATGCTCCGATGCCCCTTGGACGGCCGGAACGCAAGAAAGCCGGATATTTTAATCTGCTTGAGTGGGACTGCTTTCCAAGAAGATCGGCCCCGGAGTCGGCCAGGGAGTGTGGGACGAGAGCCGACGCGACCCAGGCGCACAAGAAGAATGCATAAAATGTAAACTGATTTCCACGCGGTAAGTGAGAAACATTTCCCTGGGTTCACTCTCACGGCGGCAGAATGCTTGCAGTTGATGAAAAATGCGTCCCGGTGCCTTGCTGGTCCTGCTGGCGTCAACTGGCTCGAGACACGCAGACCATAGTGCCGTAGCGCCACACGGCACGTTCGTTTGCGTAGGAAGGATTTCCAGCAATTTATTACGACAACTACGACGGCTACGACATTGTGCTCTGCTTCAGATTAAACGCTCCGGCGGACGAGAAAGTGGCCAGTGAAGGAAGCCGATGCCCCAGGCTACGGGCGGCAATGGTTTGTCAATTTATTAGTTTTGTTTTGCTACGCTCTTGATAGAAAATTATGATTAGTTTGAAGGATGATGAATTGTAAATATTATGGCAAGTCTCGCGGCAGCCGAGCGGACGGAGACACACGGAGCTGTTGGTGGTTTTTTGCACCGAAGGAAGCGAAAATTAATTAGAACACGTCGAAGATGTGCCGTAAAAGATGTTTACCCAGTCTAATGGGCAAAACATTGGCAGTGCCCGTGGGACACTGGAGACGATTTGTATATTTTAAAGCACGGAAAAGTGGCAAACTTGAACGTTCCGTTCTATGACTTGCTGGGAGCGCTTACATTTTCTCATGTAAAACCTAAAACAAAACATGGTTCCAGTGTCTCCATGAAATTCTACAGACTCCTTCCTACTCAGAAATCAGCTCGTCAACATTTTATCACACCATTACGACGACACCTGTGCATGGGCCCTCGGAATTGAGTTAGCAACTTGTTACACATTGAGTTAAGCAATTATGGCGTCCCAAACCACCACCGTGTAGCCGTGCCGGTAGTGACCACCTGCGTGCGATTGGGGTTTACCGGGTTTTTGCTGGGACCGGCATCCGAAAAGCCGAGGATATCGCAGTTGACAACATTCGACGCACGATCACTGGGGCGCACTAAATCCTGCCACTAGCAGCCCAAGCTGGGTGCCCGCTTTTTCCTCAATTTCCTCGTCTACGGTGACCCACGGGCCGTCGGTGCGATCGCTCATCCACGACGCCAGTTCGCCAATTTTCGCGTTGCAGTCCGCGTCACCCGCGACTGCAACCGCAACGCGATGACGCCGCGCTCGGCGCTGCATCGCAATTATTTCAGCTCATTTATTTACAATTAGCTTATCTCTGGCCGGCTGGCTGCCTGGCTCGACCAGCAGCCGTGAGTAGCATAAACATTATCAGAGAGTCCGCCCGCCCGGCCATCGATGCCCGATGTCGGGTGTCCCTTCGGCTCGCGACACGGAACCGGTCCGGGAATGAAGAGGGGCCCACCAGAGTGAAAGGTTTATAAATCAATGCCACCGACGGCCGACCGGCGACCATAACGGAGAATGTGTATTGTGTATCGCCCACCCGGTTGTGTGCGGGTCGTTCGTCAGACATCGCCATGATGGTGCCACCCCGAAACCCGTCGTCGCACTCGCTATCAACACCTCCACTTTACGAGCCTTACAGCCTGCGTCGCTCAACATAAACGAAAAGGACATTCGACTGCGCTGCTGCTCTGGGTGCTCTGCTCCTTGCTGCCCGTTGGATCGGTTACCGATTGCCGGCTGTGGCCCGGCAGCATTGGCCCTGCAGTTGTTGCATACTTCCGGTGCTCCACCCAGTCGCTCGGCGCGGTAAAGGACCTCCCCCCAGGACATTCGTGATTGAGAACTCAAATCGTTGTCAGCGTTTGCAGCGCGAGCCGGACGCTTCGCTGTCGTTGTCATCGGTCACTCAGGCCCACAGGACGAGCAAAGGCGTATACGGACACGCTCGAAAGAGAGAGAACGGATGCTGCATCCGCCGGCGCACAGGACCTTCAGCCCACTCATTAATGCTTCGACGCGTACGCTCGACACTGGGTGGGAAAAACGACCGCAACATGCAATAGCAGCCGCCGGACGGGCCGACACGAGGGCTTAAGGCTGGCTCTGGCTGGCTGGCGAGCGATGCAAAGATTGCATTCAGCAGCAGCCGGGGTGGCAGCAGGCAGTGCGCTGTGCCGGCGGCCATCGTCGTCTTCTGCTGCTCCCGTCCCGTCCCTCCGCCAATCGGTCATTACATTAATCTTCTCGAACTCTTTCGCCGAGTTGGGGCGATGTTGTGCCGTGTAGCCGATTGTCATGGGCTCTCTTCGGGGGGAGCGGTTGGGTAGCGGACCACACTTTGTGCGCTGGACCGGCGCCTCGCCATCGGCGTCGTCGTCGGAGGATAGAGAACTAACTGACATTAGGATGCTCCATTAGGGTGCAATGAAGCGGCGCCTGTTGTTGCGAAACAAAGACCCCGGCCCCGGAGAGACACTGAGAAGGTGAATTAAGGGCGCAGCAGGCTCGGGACGAGTCCGGACGCAGCCGCCGGAAAAACAGGATGCATTCCGGGCGCGCCGCGGAAGGTGCACCGGGTGCACACTTCCTGGTGTCAACCGGTGACAGCCATTTGCAATAAGCCGCGTGGAAGTTAATGGCGCATACGAAAGTCACCTCGAGTCCCGTTGTGTTCCTTGAGCCGAAGAGGGAGGATGGATTATACAGTCGGCTCACTACACGCATCTTTTTGGGGGCTGACAACAACGATTTGAGAAGATGCTTTAAATAGAAGTGAAAATGGAGTGGAAAATGCCACATCCATCAAAGGGTCGCGAGGCTTATTCCGATCCAAAAAATCCAAACCTTAAACAGCTCCCGTCTGTAGGAGAATTTATTTAAGATTTCAGGCATCTTCTTTAAATCAATTGTATGTGCTGATTCATTGCCGGTTAGTGGTGCCGAGTATGCTCTGCCCAAAACATGACTATGGCCGCTAGGATAGGAAAATGGAACAAGCTAGGGGAATCCTTCAAAAGATCCGAAGCACTGCATCTGATCCGAGTTTTGCTTGAATGTTGGGCCATAAAAAAAGTTTTCCGCAAATAGAGTATGAACAAAAATTACATAGCGATGGTATGACAACTTTTGCTCATAGGATGGCCCCAAACGGCCGTTCCCGGAATGACAGGATCTGTTGCATTTGTGTGCAAAAAAAATAACCATATGCTGGGTGAAGTTGTAGTGTTGTCATTGCTCGATGTGATATGTCGTAACATTAGACGTTGATTTCGGGTATTGATTGGGCTGATCGATGAAGACTCTATCATTACGCATTCAATCGGCGTATCGGCCACGGGCTCGGCCTCCAGCTCGAAGCATTGCATTGATGACAGCAAACTACTCCGCTAACTAGTCCATCATCGGCTAACTTCGTCAGTGTCGGCAACCGATCTGATTTACATATAAACAGTCAGACCCGAGCCCGGGTGGCTGGCGGTCGCCACTACGTGAGTTTGACTTTCAGCTCATGTTCTCAACCCTGTCAGCCATCAAAAACGCGGTAAGCGGGACGTGCGGGCGGCCCGGATGAAACTTTCACCGAAAACGGGCGGGCTTCGGTCCTTCGAAGGAACGATGAGGCTGGGCTCTCTTGGCTGGGTAAACATCGCCCGTGATGCGAAGAGTTCGATAAACATATACTCCACGGTGGCGACGTTCGTCGGTGGCTCCCGCGTACGGCGGTTCCCTTTGGAAAACGCTCAGGCTTTAACCGTTTGATTGGTTGCCGCGCCCTCCGCGCAGGCCTCCACTCGGATTCCTCGGTCCTCGGTAGCGCAAGAAGCTCAGCTCGCTAATTAAATGAGCTGTCAGTAGCGGAGTATCGCCCGTCCGCCTAAAGTGACCTAAATGGCTTCCGTCATCCACCGGTATGCTTGGGACGACTTGGGACTCCCCTGCACGCCTACACACGGCACGGCACGGCACGGCAAGGTCTGGACGGCGCCAGGCCACGTACGCGACTCAAGCGCCGCGCCATTAATCCAATTTCTTGGCCACCGCCGGGTCTCAAGTGTTGGCGGCGACAGCGTCACTCGATCGTGCCGCGGTGATGTGTTGCGCCTTGCAGCCGTCGTTAGTATCATCATCTTGGGGTAATTTAATTTATGAAACTGCATCGTTCCCGCCGTGCCGATGGAGAAGCACCGATCGATGGGTGGCCAACCGTGTGTGCCGTGCCATCCCTGTGTTTTTATTTTTGGAGACAACGCACTTTAAAGTTAGGTTAGGCAAAACAAGTTAATCAAGGGCAGTGGTGATCTGGAAGGCTTCATAAGCACTTTGGAGGACAACAAATATATTTGTCTGAATTGTTTCTTGTGGATTCCGAAAGTGTTTTGATGAATAAAAATTACGTCTTATTGTGTCATTAAAGTAAAAATTCGGAGGTATTAAAATGAAAGAAAAAAAGAAATAAAAAAGAAGTTGAAAGTTTACGATAAAGGCCCTTGCAAACAGTTCCTCTCGGCTTTACTTCGAATTCATTTCGAAACGACCATCACTTTTTGAATGAAGTGTGAAAGCATCACACTTTAGAGTTAGCGTTGCTTATGAGAACCTTGATCCTTTTGAAAGAAACAACAACAGAAGGTGCAAACCTCAAGACCTTAAAGCTTAAAGTGCCTTCCGAAGACCAGCAAAAATTGTCCATTGACCGTTCTTTTAAAGCTAATTTTCAAGCAGCGCATTTTAATAAATTTTTAAATGCCATCACCCGTACGTACCCAATGCCCAACGCACCTCAACGCGTGTCGGCTCTGTCCGTGCTCTACGCCAAAGCTGACTTCTTACTCATTTTAATCCCGTTGGTCCAACCCATGTCCAGCGTAATCCTTCTGCCCCGGTACCCGATCCCACCCGAATTCGCTGAGCGTTCGGGACCACGTCCAACAGAGCGAGCAAAACTGTGAACTTCATCCAGGGAGGAACATTATTCTTTGCGGCGTTGCACAGAAAATCTTGCACGGAAACTTTGGACCCCGGGACTGCGCTGTCGTAAAGTTGTTTACTTAACAACCGGGCCGAAATCTTTAATCCTTCCTGTCACACTTCCACCTAAGCCGGTGGCTTGAAAACTCTCGTCCATCTCGGACCCGGCCAGCCCCTACCGGTCGGACTTTGCAACATCTTTATCTGCGAACGTCCGGTCGGCCGGGGCCTGGAAAAACTTGTGCGAAAGAATTTCCTCATCCTCAGCGCTTCTGGATTCGGCCGATCAACAAGTTGGGATAGTTAATTTACACTACACGAAACAAGCGCCCACAGCGTCGAAAGTGTCGAATTCACGTCCTTCGTGGGGTCACTGCTAGAGCGATGAAGCGAATTCGGCGCAAAAAATGTCAACCAACAAATGTGCACAAAACGTTGCCGTTGAGGCTTAGAGTAGTTCCATAATTGAAGGTATGCATTTTAAACCAACATTCCTGAATGTCTGTAATCACTTGGACATTAATTGGTAAAACTGTAGAAAAATCCGGCAAACGAGTGTATTCTTCTGCTTCGAGTACGGGTCTACAACTTGCCCGTCTGGGCGGCCAAAACACCATGAGGAAACCGGGCAAGGCAAAGCAAAAAGGTCAAACTCTAGGCGCTCCTACAGTGCATCCGGGGACGGGGACTACAGGTCTCTCCACTTGCGCTCCGTAAGCAGGAACTGAAACCCAATCCACGGGTCTCCTCGCCGGGCGAAACCTGGTCGTGGTCAAGAAGCCAGAACTGGTTTTGTCGTTTGCCTTGATCTTGAATTTTATTTTATTGTGTTTTTAATGGCACACAGCGTCCCGAAGGCATGAGAAGGGCATGCGAACTGCGACCGGCGACCGGCGAGGCAAAGATTATTGCAAAAGATTATGGCTTTAGTGGTAACACTAGAGCGGGGCGAACGTTGGCCAGCAGTTAGTGGTTCTGGCAACGGACGGAGAACCGCCCAGTGCCTGGTTGGTACATGGAAGTGTGTCACAATGTCAGGCGACCGGTGCTAACAATAGTTAATTAGCTTTGCCCTGTGTTGGGCTGTCGAAATATGATAACTCGATATTGAAACACAAAAAGGGATGAATTTTATGGCACGATCAATACAAGGCTGCAATACGCCGTATCACCCCATCGCTTAAAGCCATTTTTGGTCAATCAACTTTATGTTGACGCATTATCGACAGAAAAATGGAGATGCCTCACCGAAAATAATTGGAAAAACATTCTCTCGACACGGTCGGTCGGCACACAACATAAAACGTGTTTATGCTCATCGTACACATGCACATACACAGAAAAACGGGGGCCACACAAACTATCGATACCAATCATAATAGTCTCCCCTTTGGGCGAGTTTGTTTTATTTCCTATTTTTCAACACCCTTTTCAATAGGCCCCGCGGTTCCCGGAATCCCTCTGTTGATGAAACGTACAAAAAAGGCCGCCCGGTCGCGCACATAAAATATGGTGAAAAATTAATAACTGCATTTTTAAGCCTATTTTTCGATTTCGAGCGCAGTCGAAAGAATCGCTGGCTGGGCTGGGCAAAAAATCGGACCCCGGGTCGGAACATGCCATGCCGTGGGCTCGTGGCCGTGAGGCAGACGGCACACTACCAACCCGCTCCGTTGCATTAAAAAAATAATAATAACCCGCTCCCGAAATAGCTGCCATAGTTTTGTGCCTTCGGTTTGCCGATAGATGCCGGAGCGCGCGAAACATCAACACACGGAAATGAATGGGAAGGCTCTCTTCGATTACCAATATCATCGTGGTTCGGCCGTCCGGAGAAGGGCCGGTGGTGCGGCGCGCACTCGGGACAAACATTCGCGGAGCATAATGCTATGCTTCGGTCCCGCCTAGGTGGACCCCGTCCGATTAAACTGCACTATTGGTGCATTCATGCATCGGCCAGCATTCCATCGTTCATCAGACGAACCCCGACCGGGGGTCGGGGCCAACAAACAATGCCAGGCGCAGCACAGGGCAGCACAAAAAAGAACGGCATCCATCCAGAGCTCATCCCTGTGCCGCTGAGGCTGAGTTTTTGGAATTTCAAGCGCAAATTTTGTAAGCATAAATACTCGACTCCCCGACGGTCTGGCGTAAAAACGAACGACAGATGGACATTGCAATGGCTGTGAGGTGGGTTCACGGTTAAATCGTTATCCTTGCACCGTCGAAGACTCGAGTGATCGTGGTTCAGGCATTTGAAACTGAGCTCCGATCATGAAGGTCCCACTTTTCAGTTGCACATCCACGCATAAACCGATTGATAAGCACTTCAAATTGTGTGGACCCACAGTAACTTCCGGTTCCGGTCCTTTTTTGTCGGATTCAAACTTCGGTTCGACTTGAAGCCAACTTTTCCATCTCACCGTGGCGCATAATTGGAATTATCGCCATCAATCGGGAACAAAAACATGGAAACAAAAAACAACAAAAGGTTATCACTTCATGACAGAGTATTCCATTGTTGGCGCCTTCGCCATTTTTGTAGAACAAAAAAGAAAAAGCGGGAATAAAGAGACCAAAGAGAGACCCCTGGTAAGATCACGGAAAATCCACAGCCCAACCAATCCTCCATTTAAAATCACATTGATGCAGCAGCTACACGAGCAAAAAAAAACGGGACAGATTCTACTACGCCCACCAGCCAACGTGGCCGAGGGCACGGAAAATTGTTTTCCCAACCACTCCCCAACACCCGCCGACGGGTTTGGAAAACAAAAGCGAAGCCTCCCGCTAAGCTGCGTCCATTTTCTCCCGCGTCACGCGCGCACGGCGCGCACATTGTTTTCCACTGGGCCGCCCGTGGGGGGCCCGCCACCGAGCCGAGAGCACAAACAGAAAACAAAGATTCCTTACATCAACATGTCGGCCGGCCTGGGGGTGGTGGGCGGTGCGGAACATAACAAAAAAGCGAACCAAACCGGTCGGCTGCGCGCAAAATACCCGGCGTAAATCCCATTCAAATTATGCTCTTGAATTCCGGCCCCAATCCGACGACTCCACCGGGGTTCGGGATTTCTTTATTCTTTCTTTTTTTTTCGACCGGCTCCGCCGTCCATTATTTTATGTCCCGCTGGGCCGTGCTGCTGCCCAGCCGCCAGGCTCCCTCGCTTCGCTCGCTCGGTAAGTTTTCCGGGACTTTCCGGGACGAACTTTAACTTTTCCACTTTTTGATCTGCAGGGTCCTTCGGATAGCCCCAAAACTTGCCAGGAAGTTCTTTCGGCTCAAGTGTCGGGTTGCTTGGCGCTGGTCAAGAATGTCGGCCCTTCTCGTGTGGAGCATCCGCTCTTATGTCGCGAGGCAAGATCTTGGAGTCTTTGAGCTGTCCATGTCCATATGCGCGAGAATAAAGTCCACCTTCAATTGCTCTTCCAGTCGTTAGTCACGATAAGATGGATAAACAGAGAACGTCAAGTGTTGGGTAAGAAGAAGAACCCGGAAATGGGTTGAGAAAAATGAACTCTTATGGTCAGCCAGTTAAGTTAAATCGTTCTCCCTGAGGCCTGAGGCTGTAGGCATTCGAAATGCTAAGGTGGCCAAAAAATATCGGGAATTCGCTTAAAACTCGACAAATCTTTCTTCTATCTTCTAAACATATATCATTACATTTAAAATAATCCCTACTCTAGGCAATACCTCTATCGCTACCTACATAGAAGTCATATTTCTCCACAAGTCCGGTCTTCAAATAGTATTCTTCATTGACAGGTTGGCCGATTTGGAATGTATCACACCAAGACAATGGAAGACAAATGGTTCCCGTTGCTTTTGACCACACTAGTACTTATTCATATTAACGTTGGTTGCCTGTTTATTTAGATAAAAGAATAAATTGAATCTCATTATGAAGAGATCCTCCTTCTCAACATAATAAGAAGGACGTGGTTCAAAAAGAGCTGTCTGAGGGATTTTGTATTCGACCAGAATTCATGTAGGCTACATCTAGAACTGGACATGTACCGCTTTCCTTTCGAAGTCTAATCGGTTTAACAGTTTTCAAGAAAAACCTGAACAATATGAATTATTTTTCGTAATAAGAAACACTCTACCCAACAACTTCAGAATAAACTGATTTGAAATCGGCCATCTCTCGCTAGGACGCGAGTGGCCGTCGGAAGTAAATCCATTACCGTAACAGACAATCGAATAGACGTAACAGCAGCAGCATTCCCGCGGATGGCAGGATTCGAAAGGCTTTCCCGGCCTGACTGGCTGGCTCCCGAAGCGACCGGCGTGATGCACATCATTCATCATTTTTCCTTCCGGAACGCTTCCCGGAAGCCGCGCAAAAAACAACCAGGAACGGACTGACGACGAAGCATCTTTGCAATTTCGGACGCCTTTGTCCTGTGTGTGTCGTGGAATATGCGAAGACTTACGCACTCAGCACGCGTCCACCATACACCACATCCGGCACGCCACTCTCGGGAGCGGGAAAGTGAAAAATTCCTCAAACGAAGTCCGCCGCCCAACTGAACCGAAACCCCCCTACGACCGGGGCGAAGCACAGGCTTTGGATCCTTTTTAAGGATTTTTTCTTCATTTTAATGGGATTTTCTCGGGAGGGGACCCCATGCAATGCGCTCGCGCCCCTCGTCAGTCCGGCCCAACTTCCCAGCCCGAAAAAGACTAGAGAGGAAATTGAAGTGCTTTGCACTGGCGTGGAGTGGAAAATTTTTCGGAAGAAAAATTCGGAAACTCCATGCACACATACACCCTCCGGTTGTTGTGACGGAGGCGTGCTCGGTGGCGTGTGAAGTTTTTGGAAGCACTGAGCAGAACCTCAACATGTCGCGATAGGCCACTTCGGAAGGTCGGACTCCAGCCAGCAATCGGACTGAAGGAACCGTTAATTTCCCTATTTTTGATATGGAAAATGTGATGTGATTTTCCACTTCCTAATCCGCGCCATCTTAAAGATGGCAGCCGAACAGACACCGGAGACGACTCCGGACGACGGCGGGACACTACCGAAGGTTGTTTGCTCACGAATGGTTCATAATTTACTTACAGACGTTTTGGGGGCGCTGATTCGGCACAAAGTTTGATCCCAGCACGCATTCTCTGCCGGCACTGCCGAGCTGCTGCTGGGCTATTTGTTGGCCACCATCTTGGCCGTTTTCTTGCCACCGGCGTAACTTCGGTTCGGTACTCTCTGCCCAGGCACGTTTCGGACTGGGGAGAACTTTTCCCGGCCAGCGAAGGATTCGCATTTTTTTCCAAACCCAAGCAAAGGATTACGCTCTTTGGCCATCGGAGCTCCACCGCACACGGCATCCCGTCGCGGCGGGGACTTTCCGGCTCGGAAGTTTTCCGACCGACACTGGGGAATCAAGGAGCAAGTCCCGGGACCCGGGGAACTGCTCAGACGATTCTTTTCTTTTCGACCACCGTTTCGTCGCATATGAGATTTTTTCCACCATCGGAGATTCGGAAACTTCCGCAATCACTGCGCCACACAATACAATGCGAGAGCTGGGAATTTGGTACCTTACCGTCTGACGTGGTTCGGCGTTCTTTATGCTTGCTCAATGCTGGAAAATTTCCAAAAATTAAATTCTGCCCAGTTACTCGCAGGTCGGCTGGCGAGCTGCGAACACACGAAAACTTAAACCACTTTTGGAACTCCACTCTCGAGCGTGGCGTTACAAACCGTAACAAGTTCCCACTCAGGAAAAACGGAACTGTTATAAAACTCGGCCCCGGTTATTGACATTGTTTAACAAATGGTTCGACGGCAAGTCCGTGTAACAAATAGAGAACTTGTGCAAACAAAATTATCGCCAAACTGTCCCGTTCGCCACCCGCCTCCGCTCCGAGGCCAACTCATAAACCTAATTTATTCAAAGTTTGCCACACGGCCGCACGCACCTGCCGCAGTGACCTCCTCAGGAGACGGGGTGGCCGGCAGTCGCACCCCGGGCCAAATTGAGTCTATTTGTCAATTTGCCAAATTAAGTCACGGCCCAAAGTGGATCGTCGTCGTTAATTTCCGTAATTTCTTCCCGAAAAACCGTCTGCTCGTGCGGGGCCGCGGCGCCGTGTGCAGCCGCGTCTTGTCGGCGTTCCGTTCTTGGAATGTTCCGTGCCAACTTTGGACGAGCGTTTTTCCATTTCCATTCCCGGTGCCGGATTTGCGCGAAGCAGGAGTTAGACGGTGCGGTTCTCGGTGCCCTTGGCCCGTCGTCGTGTGTTTGACGTCGTCGCAAGATGCGGGATAAATCTCCACGACGGATACCTTCAGGGGTCGGCCCCCACCTGTTGGCCCGTAATTTGCTATTCATTTGTACGATTAACGTATGAAAGCATTCGCAAGTCGCCGCCGATGGATCCGGATCCCCTGCGCGATCCGCGTACGAGTCGTACATTCTTCCGTACCGGCAAACAACCGTCACAAGTGGGACCGTCACCGTAATGGGAATGTAATTTTTCATTATCATAAACGAGAACCGGGCTGGTGGGGCGGTGGGGTGGCCCATCCACGTGTGTGGTGCTCGGTGACAAAGATGACGAACGCGCTCATCCACACAAAGCCGAAGCCAGAGCAGCTGCCATCGTTCCCTGACAGACTCTCTGCTGGTGCCGCCGGGTGTTCCTGGCTCTGGGGCTGTGGTTTAATCTGTTAATTTGATAATTGCTCCCATCGTTTCGCGTGGAACGGAATCACCTGTGTAAACTCGGGCTCGAGGGCCTCCCGGGGAACCCGGGGGGTTAGGGTGTCAGAATTTTGATGGGCGGCCTGGGGTCCATGGTTCTCCAGCAACGTAGCATTCGACCTAATCACATTCGTCGCACTTAGCCGAGCCTCGTCGATAATAATAACAATCAGATGACGACGACGATGACGACGACGGCGGTCCTGTCTCGACGCTGCTGCATTCGGATGGTAGTCCTTCGGTGGACACAAACGACAGCATCCATCCTAAGGGTTCCGAGTGGTTCGCATCAGCCCGCCCGGCGGATGATGATTCGCCGGTCTGATGGTGGCCGATTTTGAACGTGCCAATTTCGTGCACTGACCCCTCCGGTGCCGGAATCGTAGCATTCACCATGCCGTAACAGTAAGTGACACCTTTCGGTCACGGTCCGGAGCGCCCGCTTACGTTTATTTGCGTTGCCGCGAAGGACGCTAGATCACGATAGTGCCTTGCGCTTGCGAGATTGTGGCACATTGTTGCAGAGTGCGCTCAGGGCGCTTGGGGTTTGCAATCGCAACGGACAGTGATTACTTGCCGATGGCGCCCTCGCCCGGGGGCGGCACTTTGAGGACGGTACCGCTTTGGTTCGCAAACGTAAACACGGGTGCCGGTGCCGGGCGATGGTAATCGGCCGCGGCGATCGGACGCGGTGGAGAGGCCTACAATCAAAATAGTATACATTTATTAAATCCAAAACAAGCATTTGCTTAACCGTTCGAGGTTCCACTTACCCACCGGGTCGAGCTTGGCGCTTCGGTCACAGCAATTTTAATATTATTTTTCCACATTCCACGTTCCACAGTTCCACGATAAGTGGTAAGCGTAAGCGCATCCGAGCCTGGAACCGGCCCACCTTTCAACGGGACCGATCGAGTGAGTGGTGTAATTAAATGGGATGAAAATGAAATGATGCCGGCCAATAACGCCGCCCGGCCGATCCGCGAGCCAACAGGTGATGGCCCCTCGCGACATGTTCGACGCCGACGACGACGCCGCTGATTATGCTGCCACCGCTTATCAACAAGGTACGCGGGGCGGGGGGTCGCGGGGCCCCAGTAGTGCCTATTAATGATTTCTGATTCACCGATCGCATGATTCCCGATTCTCTCCCCCCAAGCGCCGGCAACCGGTTTTCGAGGCAGCGACGACGACAACGACGACAGCCGATGCGACGAGGGTCAGAGCAGCCGGCTTCCACCAGCCACGGCCAGCCCAAATGAGTCCACGCAGATAATGAGTGACGGCATGACGGCTGTGATTTACACGGGAAGCGCGGGCCGACCCCGGACCGGGACCGGGAATGGAAATGCAAACAGAAATGAGAGTGGAGAAGGCGGCCCCTGGTACCTCTGGGTGGATTCCCCCAGTGGACGGGACCCCAAACAAATGCGACAGGTAATTTGTTTGGCCACATATCACTCGATAATTAGTATGTAAATGCATTCTCACGCATTCGCATGTGACGGCCGGTTGGCTGGTTGACCGGTGATGAGCATCGTTATGTTGTGCTATTGTTTTCCACCCGTTGGCCGACGCTGGCCGATCCGGGCGATGGAAATTGCGAAAGGCTACGTCGTCCCATTCGCCCCACACAGGTGATGGTGATGGCTTTCAGCACGCGGCCAGGCCAAGTCGTGACAAGTCACCGTCGCCGACGCCATCCGAGCCGATTCACCGTTCGTCATAAATACCTATCAGAGGTAAACAATAAACAATGTAATAATGGTAATCGGTTTACTGGGAGCCGGCCGACTTCAGGTGATTCGGGAACGGCGAGCTGACGGTCGACAACTGGTCGTGGCCAGGGTGAAAAGTATGTTTACAGAAGTCAAATAATTCTTCGTGCGAATGACCACAGTCAGTGGCTGTGGTTCATTAAAACGTAATGGAAAGTGTGACAAATGTTGCTATTACGGTTACGGCCGTTCGTTGTTTGCTGGTCCCGATCGCACATTCGATTCAACATTATTCGGGGCAGATTCTTGGGGCGCCCTAGCGCACCTGATGCGCTCTTCTGCTCGGACTGGGATCTTTTGGCTCTCCTGACTCCAGTTCTACGTATTCTACTGCACTAGGGCAATGCAACCTAATACTTCAGTCAAAATATTGCTTACACTACCCAATGCGAGACCTAGGGCTTCTACTAAATTTCTTTCAGTCACTCGACGATTTTTCAGTACAACTTCATATATTCTTCCTATGATTTCAGGTGTTACTACTGTTTTTGGGCGTCCTTGATGTGGATCATCTTCAAGTCTTTTACAACGATGAAATGAAGATAAATGTTGCAATGGCACAGTTGGCTCGACAAGGAAGATCAAAAAACACGGATAACCCCAAATTAGTCTCATAGGTTACAGATTGGAGAACCATTAAGAATTTCGATTGAACTCCGATGAGCCTTGTCCAGTTGCGACGAATCTGATAGGAAGATTGTTAAGAACATAAAGTTCCACAGTTTGATGGGAAAACCGATTCGATTCCCGTTAGGAAATGAGCTACATTTTCGGAAATTAAACTCACAGAGCAATCGCAAAATCGTTTCGCGCAAAGTAATGAATCATTTTCAGCAGATGAATCGAACACGGAAAACTCATTTCTCGAGCCCCGATCGGTCCCAATAACATTAAGGGTCCCTCTTTTCGGAAAACTAAATACACCATTCCGAGTGACATTCGCACAATGGCTTCACTTTTCTTTCCCATTAACAAACACAAAGTCAGTTACAGCAACAATAGGAACGACTCCTCCCGCTCGATCCCGGGCATCGAATCCGAGGACGCAAAACGTGCCTTATCGAAGCTAATCGAACTGTCGGCTGTCACTATGAACTCGCCCTATCCGTCCCGGCTGTCCGGACTGGCTAACTTCATTACTTCCACGCTGTCGCTCTCGATAATGACGCATTTTTCCTGACCCTGACCGATCCAGGCCCAGCGAAACCAGCGGAACAATCGGTTTATGCTGCCAGAGGAGCAAGTTCTAGCAAAACACAATCTTTGATGTTTTCCATCAGTCCCAAAGTCCCCGACTACCGAATTTCGGCACACAGTTCCGGTCCGCCGGTCCGCGCCCTATTGTTCTACACCCCCGTCCTCGGTGCAGTGTGGCACCCAACTTTCTCCGGGACTGAGCCACGGACATCAACAATAAACTCATAAAGCATAGCGAAGAAAATAATAATGAGGGTGGCGGTGGCAAAGCTACAACCACACAGAACGGTTGACCCCGAGGTGACCAGTGCAGCCGGTGGTGCTATGTTTGCCCGACGAGAGATTTGCACAGCTTTTCGTGGCCCAGGACGACGACGATGATTGAAATCGCTTCCTGGATGGATGGTTGGGAATCAAATAAATAAAGACCCACGTCCTTTCGGGCAACGTGATTACGGCTGAGACGTGCCAGCAGCAGCTCGGAGCCCTAACGGGCGCGCTGTTGGCAGCGGACAAATCTCGTTTCTTAACATCCTTAACCAGCAGCAGGAGCAGCAGCCGGAGAACAATATAATGGACGTGGCATGCGCTCGTGATCGTTCCGTGAGCGCCGAGCCGACGTGGCTTGAATGTCCCGGTCCGTTTTCCACGTTCGCAACGGAACGGAGGGTTACCTGCACGGAGCTGCATTTCACGGCAGGGCTTAGTAGCTTCGACGTGAATGTGCTTAAAGATAAAGCAGTGCACAGCCCAGCATTGATGCACTCCGAACGTTGAGTGCATTATTATCGGGTGATGCGACCGGAACGACCGGAGCGAGGTGTCCTTTTTTTATACTCTCACGTCCGTAGCTGTCGCGGCCATCGATCGGCCGACGGTGCCAAAGAACGTTTCGCTATTTCGGTGTGTAGTAACAACTGTGTGTAGTGTCTCCGAAACGGGTGAAGAAAAATGAGATCATTCCACAAGGCGCACAATGCTTCGTCGTGCGAAGAATTTTCCGTCCAAGAGCCAGCAGCAGCCAATCCCCAGCAGAGCCAAATGAGATTATTTTTGCGATAGCAATCCAATAGTTGGGCTCCTCGCCAGACAAATCTGGCCCATTTACGCGACGAAGCGAAATCCAGGAAAGGAATCGAACCGCTTTCGGCAGACGCTATTTTTCGCGATCTGGTCTGGGCGTTTCTAGCTGACTCTGGTGTGGTGCATTCAACTCCGGCGAACTCCCACCTAACAGAGTCCCGCGTGCCGGGTGTATGTTTGCCAAAACATGTTGCCCGGTTTGCGTCGGCGTTGATTGTTCTATCGCCGGCGGAAGCACCATCTACAGCAGCCGCCAGGCATCGACCGCGAACTCATCGAGTGGCTCGCCTAAAAATAATCTCACCATCCTCACCAAGCTGTCTGTCGTCGGCGGCGGCTACGGCTTTGGCTTCGGCGGTCGGCGGTCGGCGAATGTTTCGCCACGACCCTTAACCTGTCTCGCGGCTGTCAAGACGCGGCTGTTTCTTCGCGGCGAAAGGGGCCACTACTGCCAACTGCTGCGGAGTGGAGCGACACGAAGAAGAAACCGCTTTTGGCAACCCGACAACAGTAGTCGCGCCCGCGAATAGTCCTCGGATTGGCACCGAGGCCAAAGTTCGACGGTACGACAAGGAAACTCATTGAGCTACTGAACTCTACACGATCGAACTGCGACACTGCGATGAGTCATGCTGTGAGGCCTCGTGATCCATCAAACAAACTCATTGAAGGTTCGAGCTATTATTCGAATCGAGCTACGCATTAATCATTTCGGAATTTCTGATTCTACCAACCGAGCCATGTAAATGCCGGTGCTCGATGAGCCTTCAATGAAACGTTGTTCACCACCTCAATCGTCGGGAGTCCATCATCGGGAGTCGAACGAACCATACACCGCCGCCAGTGCCGAGACCGCTCGCAGCCGGCGAAATCGATTTTCGAACATCAAAGAAAAAGCATCGCATCGCCAACCAACGTGCAATTGGATTTTCGGCTCGACAAGTGGATAGTGGGTCACTGGTCAGGAAAACGAATTTTCCTCCGGCCGACCGACCGCCCACCCGGGGTTCGGTCGTCCCTCCTTTCGACGAGCACTTCCTGTTTGTCGCTCTTTCCTAAACAAATACCACACAGCCAGCCAGCCAGCCAGCCAGGGCGAGGGCCGCCAGTTGTTTTGAAGCGCGTGTACGGTACAGCGCGCGTGAAATCACGTTGCACGTCGCGTGGGTCGAAGCGTGGTGCGTGGTGAGAACATGTCACTCACGAGCAGCAGCCGCCACCGCCGCTCTCTATAGCTCCCTACTCAAATACCATCTATTTTCGGGGGATGTGATGCAAATGAAACCGAAAAAAAAACAGAACCCAACTTTCTTCGACCAGCGCGATTCTAATAAGCGAGCGAGGGAAAGAAATAGAAACTGTAAATTAGAAAATAGTGTAAAAAACATGCGTCCCCAAAGGGGGCGGGGAGGGGGAGAAGAAAATTGGTGGAAACTTTTGATAGCTGATTGACTGGCGAGTGACGAGTGACGAGTGAAACGGGTTTGCCGCCAGCGCGAGCCAGCGCGAGAAAATTAACTAACTTTTCCACCCGCGAACGGACGACGGAAAAGTGTCTGGGCGGTTGAAAGATGAATGTTCAATTACAGGAAATTAATGCGCGTATCTTGGCGACGGACGATTAAGATAAAGATGAACCCGGGGCAATGGTGGTCCCCCGTAAGAAAATTCTCAAACGGTTCTCTAAATGCGTACATATAATCTCAACTCACAGTGGACTGCGGCGCGGACTCCCAAACCTGTCAACATGCTGCTGTGTGTGTTTGCTAGGAGTGTCCTGGTGAGCTGGGGAAAATTCAAGAATGATAAATCTTTCAACCATCTCACCGGAAGCCGGATGAGCGAAAATCGATCGGAATTTTCCTATGCCTATCTCGCTGGGTGGAAAGTCATCCCGAAACTGGGGGCCGTATCTGGAGGCCGGCCCGGCTTAGCTGAGGAATTTCCGGAACCACTAGAACCCCTTTTTGCACAACCGGCACAAAGGCCTCTCTAGCGCGTTGCTAGCGAATTTCTGCAGCAACATCAAACAGTTCTGCATCAGTTGGTTCGGTGTCGGGTTCCGGGCACGGTCACGTGGCCCACTCGCTCGTAGGATTATTGCGCCCCGCCTCGTGACGAAATAATGCTGCGCCCCAAAAGTGCAATCCAATTCCTCGAGATGTTTTTAATGAATGCATTATTGCAACTGGAATTACTATACCCCCGGATTCGAGGAAGTATTCGGATTCCATTCCTTGGATTGGGCCCCTCTCGATATCTCTTTCGGCTGAACTTAAATCGAAGTACTGCTGGCGCTGTCTGTCCTCGGGTTTATTGCTCCGTTTGGTGAACAACTCAGTCTGGTCAGTTGCTTAAAGAGAATAATATGGCTTTATATTTTCGAAATAGCGTCCTCCGTGATAAAAGATACCGATAAAAGTTTGTACAAGAACCGCTAGACGGCGAATCAATTGAAGAAACAAACTCTCAAGTACATAAGCTGCACCTGGCAAGGCCAAGTGGCTGTCGACATCGTCGCATTGTGTGCTTCAAAAAAGAGAAACGACAACTCCACGCCACGGCAAGCCCTCACACGAAACATATCTTCGTACGGCGGCAACGACCGAACCACCTACGGGCACACACCCCGTAACATAATAGTAGGCTACGGAGAGACGATTACTACTCCAGCGAGTTGGCGAATAAGTCTCACCGAATAATGGCAACGAAAAAGCATGGCACGATGCGGCAGAAGAACCGGACCAAATTGGAACTGATTGAAGCACAAACGTTTCCGCGGCTCGAAGGACATCAGGCAGCGCGCGAGAGAGACAGGGAGAGAAAGAGAGAGAGAGAGAGAGAGAACGGCGAGACTCTATTTTGAGAGCAAGACAAAAAACTTGACCATGGAGTCTGTGAAACGACGGGGACTTGAAGGTCGGCCGGCACTGTACGGGAGAGCGAGAGAGAGAGGTGAACCCGTGAGCACGAAGCATGAACGACACCGAATGCCGAACACGGTTTGAGATAAGAATAAAATGATATCAAACATGCTGAAGGCGACTGCGAGAGGCCCGAGAATGGGACAAAAAACACGCAACATGCTCGACTTTAATGAAGCAGACAAGAAGATGCTGCGGAAGTAATGCGATGAATGAAGATTGAATGGTGAGCGTCAGAGCGAGAGAGCGAGTGAGAGAGCGCGACAGCGTTACAGTGAGGCACGAAAAACGGTCGCACATAACTCTATGTCCCTGCTGCGATGGAATCAGGAGCAGTTCTCGGAGTTGGTCCGCAATGAATTTATTGATTCATCTTAAGACGGTTGAAGACAGTTTAAACCCGTTTTTTTAAATTTTGATTCAAAAACTCGTTCGGATGAGAGTCAGCTTTAGTGAGACCTCCCAACGGACGGGCACTTTCGGCACAGGTAAGTGGAAAAACGATCGCGGGTTGGCACGGAGAACTCTTGGTCTTGGGGAGAGAATTTTCCCTTCGGTCGTTCGCCCAGACTTCGCGCATCGCGCTTGGGGGGTGCCGGTTGAAAAAAGCAACAACAAACCCCACACACACCTCCACACACTCTCAGCACACATACACACTCTCGCAGGCAGTCGCCTACGCGGCCCAAGAACGGACGCAATCAAATACAGTGATTCGCAAACCGAACACAAACCGGTTCTGTTTTGGTGCCCCGATCGTCGTCGGCCGGCGTCGGAATCGAAATCCGCAACTCCACGTGGAGTGTCGCGGCATTAGTGTGGCGAGTTGAGCCCTGAGCCCCGGGTTGTCTCGGAGCAAATCGGAATCCGCGACCGGACTCGCGTCCATTTCGCGACCGGCCCCGAGTTGGGTAACGTTTCTTGGCCGTCGGTTTTTTTAGTGCTGCTCTTCGCAGAGTGTGTGAAGTCACCAGACCGTTTTCTTTGCGGACTAGCGGGGCAGCATAAAACCCGGGCCCGAGAGGGGAATAAAAAGAAAAGGGTCGTGGCTGGGCGCAAGCAATCTTCCCATCAAACCGATGCGCGTTGTCGGGGGCGCTCCGAGTGGAGTGCTCGGAAACGGAAGTGGCTCGGTGACCGTGCGCCGCACATTTTCGCGCTCATCAGCCGATCGACCGCCGCGCGACCAGCGATCATCGTCGCGATGATGATGGACGCATTATCGCATGGTGCCGCGGCTCATCTGAAAGGCGCGCGCAGAGAGGTGATGCGCGTGGCCTTCGTGGTGCCGTAGCGAGCGTTACTCCGAGAGCCCAAGTGCGCCCCGCACTTGGCTAAGGGCGCAACATAAAATTGTGGGCCCGGTCCGGGCCCGCAGCACCTAATGGAGCGAAAAGGAACGGTTTCCGTCGCGTCAGATTATCGATTTTCCCTCGAACGGGCGGCAGGCAGAGTGCATCGCCGCCGAATGTGGCCACCGGAAATCGATGATCGGACGGGCGGCAGCGGACGGACCGGGAGGGGTCAAGTGTAAATTATGCAAATGACATATCGTAAATCTACAAGCCGGAGGCCCGAAAGCCCTCCGGAGGATTCCGAAGGCCACTGCCTCCGAAGCCCTTCGCGTCCATCGGTCGGCCGTCGGAATCGAAATGAAAACGGATCCGCGGCCCGCCCGGCGGCATAATATGCTTATTTGCGTTGCTGGAGACAGGCTGGAGCTGGCCACCCACTGTGGCGCTCGGCCCCCAGAGCCCCTTGCTGTCCCGTGGGACGGTACGTGGGATTTGCCAAGATAAGCGCGATGCGGATTTCGTGGATTTCGCCTTCGCTCGGGACGGGTCCGGGCGCTCGCACGCGCTTCACGCGGGATTTGCTCATTCGTGACGGTGTCGTGTCCGGTTTTCCAATCGACTCGTGATCGGATTAATTTCTGAGTGGCCGCCGGATTAGATTTCACGGCCGCCACACGGCTGGCGAGCCGGCGGTGTAGTGGAGTTTATGGGGATTTGCCATGACTTTTACTGAGAAGTTGCGTGGAGCGCGTTGAATGGAAGACGTTACTTATCTTGCCGATGCCTTTCAGAACGCACAAAGGAGCGCGAGTTGCCGGAGACTTCATCTTGGAGTTCATTGTTACGCGACATGATACTTCTTCAGTCACTGCAGACTCTTTCACCTCTTGATCAAGTCATCAGTCGTTGAGTTCGCCATCGGAAGATTGATAAGTTTCGTATCACCTCCTGCGAGACGAGCCCTACTCGTGATGAACGTTAGAAACATGACAAAAAACCGGGATTCGAGACTCCAGCATGAGAGTCTTCCCGACGAAATGGGGCCGCCAACAAGTTCTGTAATTAGCTGCGATAAATCAAACTTCACTCTCACAAATCTCGCGTCCTCCCGCCCGGGCAGCATCCGTCAAAAAGCGGGGTTCTTTCGGGAGTTTTTGAATAAATTATTTTGATTTATAAGCCGGCCTCGTTCTGGGCTGGCAGCGCGCGGTGAGACGGCGAAAGAGTCGAAGGTCGCGCGAGGAGGCATAAATCTTTCACGGAAGGCTCCACCGGTCACCAGAGGGCGCGCTGCATGACGATTTGGAGTCCGGACATTCGGCCGACGCACAGCAAAAGTCGCCACACGAGCTGTGCGAAGTAGCAATTTGATGCAGAAGCAGGGCTGGGGTTGCTCTGACGTCTTCGGTCTATAATCACAGCCTGCTGACTTATCACGCTACCGTATTTCTCGGGAACTCTCTCGCTTATGATGGATGCGCCGCCCAAGACTTTCCCAGGCGATCAAGTTGTCCCGGGAGAAGAACGGGAGAAAAGTCTAACGCAGAATCCCGGGCATCGGCATCTAATTGCTGGGGCCGGGAGATAACATCGTTGGCTTCTTGTTGAACATTTTACATCCAAATCTCTCGTCTCGGCGCCCAGCGTTCCGTTTTTTTTTCGGGGTGGGCTCAGGCCGAAGCCAACCGGATTCTCGCCGGACCGGGTTATCGATAATTTTCTTCACGGACTTCACGGGGCCAAACGCCGTGCCCGAGGGGTGCACACGGTAACTTTTTGACGGTTTGGCCCGACCTGAGCCGGTGACTGGCTGGCGCGCACTGATTTGCAGTTTTTGGCTCTCGCTCTCGCTCTATCATTAGCCTGTCACACGGTGTCCGATCAAAGGCGAGCTGAAGGGTGGTGGACCATCTCGTAGGAGCGTCGTCGTCGTCGAACACTACACCAAATTGATCGATGTTTTGTGGCCGGGATCTTGAACTATGCCCGGACCCGGCTGCGCGAACCCCTGGCGTAGGGTGAGAAAAAGGGCAGAACAAATAATACTCTAGGTCCAGCCAGCGGGACCAGCTGTAATCGGAGACGAACATAGTAATTTCAGGCAGATCCCACCACCGCGGCTGGATGAATCCCGAAAATCCCAGAACTTGAAACTCATGCTGCAGCGCCACGCAACCGGCCGCCGCTAGACTCGAGAGCGGGGCCAGTGATCGCGGCGCGACAACCCTCTATTTCGACCGGACCCTTGATTGAGGGACTTGTTTTGATTGATACGAAAATTGGTACATTGGCAGGCGGCTGGCAGGCTTAAAGGCGGGCCGAGGTCGGGGATTATCCTCTGGAGGATAGAGCAGGCAACCGTCCCGGGATCTGGTTCTGCACTAGCGCCGCTCCCGAAGAAGTGTTCAGAAATCGTTCGGCACACGGCACTAAGAATGCCCTGGAGTTTTCTCCGGTGGTCCACCCGACCTTTCGGTCGCTCCAAAACTGTGTGGCAAGTGTTTAATTACAACTACTGACAGCAACCACCGCAGATCCTGGCGGACCGATTTGGGGAGCGATTCTTGGCCCGCTCCAATCACTATCGCTCTCTCTCTCTCTCGCTCTGGCTCTCCGTAATCGAATTAACATCTTCGAGGCCGTCATCGGTAGGGCAGGCAACCGTGGCGGGCGGGTCCGTGTGCTGACCGTGCAATCAACAACGGATGACTTCATTGATCTTCAGCCTGACCCGAGGAACCCTCGCGCCTGCTCCTCCTTCTATCACGCTCTGTCCATCTCGTCGGAAGCTGATTTCGCGCGGCGGAAGACCCAAGCAGATTCCGCGAACCGGGGCAACCGCGGGACGCACTTGCAGTGACATTGATTTATCGTTCCATTGAGAAAGCTCCACCGTCCCGGACAGTGCAATTCAGTGTTCCGGTACCACGCTCATGTGACCGAGCGAAAAGAAAGAGAGAGAGAGAGAGCGTATGGCAAAAACCCCTTCAACGGGGACACGAACATTAGTGTCACCGAAATTCGGAGTGAAACAAAAAGCTGCGGAACCGCCGTTTACCCTTCTTCGCGGAAGATCACGGTAACGGTCCCCGGTGGCGGGTGACGATAAATGGGCGAGAAAGTGTGTAAAAAAAAAACGGCCACGAAAACCGCGAGAACCGCCGTCGGCAAATCGGTTCTTTGTTGGCCAGGCAAATCCGGCGTCGCAACAATGACACAATCAAGTCACGTTGCAGCTGATCGCTCGCGCGCGCGCGCGCAATATGCATAAAACCATAAATTTCCAAATGATGAATGAAGTCCTCGGAGATCAAACGGCAACGGTGGGAATTGTTTTGAAGGATGCATAAAGAGGTTTGCGAGACCGGTTCTTTTATTGACAGGCAGCTCTAAGCGACTTTATAAGTGAAGTATGCTTTGCGCTCTCTCGATCGAGAACTCGTTAGCGAATCGATCATATATCCAAGAACACTTAAAGTTGAACTATCATTTGGTGGCGTTGACGGCTCACCTGGCCGACGGGTTCGCACGAGACAGTTCGGCACCGGCCGCCGGTCGGAACCGGTGCCGGTAGCATTCGCGCATTGCGGTTAAAGCGATGAGTGTCAATGGATTTGTTGATGTGCGTCGTTTAAAGCGTCGTCACGATGTTGATGTTGGCCACGAAGAAGAAGCCGATGATGATGAGCGTCGTGATGGTGCCGAGGACGATGTTGATATCGCTAATTCTTTGATGAACGCTAATCGCTGATAACACCGAGCCCAGCCAGCCAGCGACTCCTGGCCGCCTCTCGACTGGCGCTCCTTCAGAGACAGAGACAAAGTGAAACGTTTCGCCCCTTGTTATCTCGTTTCTGCAGCCACCGTTTTCTCCAGCGGGTTGCGTGTCAATTCGCCGTCTGTCCTCCACAGGTTCTCGGTTGGCTTGTCAACCGAATGTCGTCGACGTCCCCACCGTTAACCATGTGAGCTGTCAAAGGCGACCGGTTCGTCTATCGGCGCGCACTGTTGATTAATCATTGTTTGCCGTTCGATCTATCACTGTCGCGCGCGTGGTCAACCATTTCGGACCGACTGGACCTCGTTGGTTTCTCTCTCTCTCTCTGTTTCTCCCGTGGAAGCTTGAGTAGCGCCTACTCACTTATGTCGCGGTCAGTCGCGCAGATGTGTGCGTAAAGTGAGCTGTCCAAGTGTTTGCTCCTTATCAAAGAGCCAGTGGGTCAAGAGATATTTTATCTTCCTCTTAAGGCACGATGGTGAGCAATTGTGAGTCGCGCTCAAGAAACTAGTCGAAGGGTATGATTCTCGTTTCGGTTCGAGAGGTCCCGGGTTCAAATCCCGGACGATCCCCGGTGGTGAGGAAGTGCCTTCGTTGGAGCACACAACCCTTTTCTTGGTTCCTGGTCGGTGGTGCCATTTTGGAACATATTTTTTCTTTGCCTTTGCCAATTCCCCGTATTCCTTGTGATGCATCGTTATGCTCGCCTTTTGTCTGCACGGCATCTGCGCTGCGCTGCCATTGCGAAACCGTTCTCGGGACCCTCGTCCGTTAGGCCGTTCCCCCTTTCGGGCGATGATGGGGTTGATGGAGCATCAGCCCCCAGAAGGCGTGGCTTCCAAAGACCCACTCCACCGGCTGTGGTTCCGGAAACCGTCGCAACCGTCGCATAAACGGAACAAGGGTTTCTTCCCACTTTGCGTTCTTCCGTTGAACGCACTTCTTTGGACTTCTTTATCGCCTATTGCTATTACTACTGCTTGCCTTGTAAGCCCTTCTGCTGCGGGCCACCAAGCAACAAGGTCCTGCAAAAAGAATGGACCATCAAAGAGGGAGTGGAAGAGCATAGTTTTAGCCGTCGGCAAAAATAAAAACAACCCAGAAACGTTGGATTGTTGTTGGGTCGCTGGCCAGCACAACAAATATGACCCAGTCGTGTTTGGTAAGATACCAAAAATAAACCATAATAATAACAAACCAGCACACAAATGTATAATTGAATGAATTTAACATATTACTTCAACATAAGTCATTTAGCGTAACGACATAACGTATGGTTCCCTCTCACGGACCCGCTCACGGTGCACGTAATGGACATTTAATTATAGATTTCAATTCCCGTAATGTTTACTTTCCCGCATTCGGTGGGCGCATTTCTACAACAAATTGTCGATTGCCGAGTTGGGGCAGTAATTCGGGGGCCAGCGCGCGGACCGCGGCGCGAGCAAGAGATGGTTCTCGCCTTATCGGGCTGTAATTATTGTTTTAGCACGCAATCGAAACGCTGTCGACTCCCGGTTTTTGTGTTTTTTTTTGTGGCCGATTTCCGTTGCCCTGCGATTTAGGACAATGATTAATGGCGAAGGTAATAATGATAATAACGGCGATGATTGAAGAAACGGTGCCGGTTCATCATCATTATGCGCGATATTTCATCGACCGACCGAATTTCGCGACACCGACGTGTGCAGTTAGCGATGCACCGTCTTCTTGTTGACGGTGTTAACAAGTACAACTTACGGTTTTTTTACAAAATTCGCCATGTGGCTTCTGGATTCAAACACTTTAACCGGGGTTTTGACAAACCACCGGCAGCATGTTTTATTGAAGTGCTCGAAATTGGATTTCGTTTTCGGCGTTACCTTTACACCTTCAGCGTGATCGTTTTCGCTCCGGATAAGGGTATTACTCTGGAATAAGTCAGTCAGTCAGTCAGCAGTCTTTGATTCGAGAGGTTCAAAACTCAGCCACTCAGCCACAAGGGCCGTGCTGCTCGTGTTTGGCCGGAAAAGTACACGAAAACGAATAACAATAAATTAGTATCGTAAATAAAGTTTTATGGACAAATTTGAATGCAAACAACAATTGCGTACGACAGAGCGAGCGGTCCGGATCGACCGGGAGTGGCCTACACGAAGGATTGCTCGTCCGGGCCGCCTTCGTCACCGTCGGGCCGAACGGTAAATGTCCGAAAAATTTATGCAAAGTGTGTCGTTGTTGCCCGTGGCTGGGCCTCGCCGCGGGATGGAATTGAAACTGTTTGGCACTCGTGAAATGGGTTGGCATTGAACAGCATAAAAGTGAGCAATCTTTTCTCTCGTCTGCACCGGAGGGACGCGCGGCCCTGGCCCCGTGTTTCTTCTTCTTGCTCGGCACTTTGGGGGCCCTTACGGCCGTCGGCTCGGCGGTAATGTTTTCTTACGCTGGCGAACGCTTTTTATTCCACGAAGGAGGAACTCTCACAGGAAATGTATTTTTTCTTTTATTACCTTCAAACGCCTCAAGCGTTGGAAGTTGTTTTACTTTTTGACCAACCCACCGACGACGCGCGTTCCCGAAGGGTCTTAGAATAGGGAATGTTGTGTCGTTTTTTTGTGTGTTTCCTGGTTCTTTCGGGCCCACCGTCGGATGATTGGATGGGCAAATTGAGTGTTTTGTAGTTCTTGGGGCTGGGTTTCTCGGCTGTGAGATGGGGTTTTGCATTGGAACACACAAAAAAGGGTGCTAAATGACGTCACCGTCGGTTCTTTTTGGTTTGCAGAAACCAGACCTTAATGCTATGCATAGGAAGAGAGAGTCCCAAACGAGAGTCCATCGATGGAAGCTTACGATAGGTCCTTAAAGCGACATTTCAGATAGAATTTCACAACACAAAGGCACTTCAATCAGGCACACAGGCTGCCCCTGACGAGCTGCACACGGGCCATAAATCTCGAAGTCTATCAATCTTGGCCGATGCCGATCGGGACAATCCGTTTCCGGCCCGGCGAAAGTGCTGCTGTCGCGAATGGTTCCGGCAATCATTTGGTGCCATTAAACACGCGTGCTAAAGTTTTTACACCACAGAAATCCGTTGCCGATTCGACTCTAATAGCTTGTGATCAGCTTTGATGCGAATTTAGTGTAAGCTTGGAGAACATTCTATAAGGTCCACAACTCACGGAAAAAATTTATTGTTAATCCCGAATCCCACTCGAAAGCGGGCAAAGTGCCTCCGAAAGCTGTCTGAAGCACTCGCGAGGCATCTTCCGGCTGCCAAGTGCGCTGCTCCCAGCGTGTATCAAATATTCAACTCGAAATCGACTACGAATCCGGCCGATTGGGAAGTCGATCAAAGTAAATCAGATGCATAGAAGCATAATTCACTCGCACACCATCAACCGGGGTCCCATCACCCTGGGTCCCCACCGGTCTGTGACGCATCCTGAAGGATGGCATCTCGTTTGGCTGGCAGCTGCTGGATGGATTCATTTCCGGGCCGCTTGTCAGCGTCAGCCCTACTCGCCTCCGCCAGTGCGGGGGGTGCTTGAGGCTTGAGATTATCTGGAATATCTTCCTGAGACTCCCCAGCCGGCTTGTGGCGGGGTGGGGAACATCGAAAATCGATCAATGGGCCCCGGCGGAGAACACCCGGACACGCCGGATGATGTTTACGCATGCACGCATCGCGAAACATATTCGCTTCGCTAATCGAGGCGCGAGCGAAGAAAATCCCGGCATCACCGGAAGCGGACCTGAAGCGGATGCGGATGGTAATGTGCCGACTCTGACTGGAGTTCGGCAAGAAGCGGCGGCCCTAGGCCCGTGTGATTACGACCTCGCCCGCAGATGGTTCGATTCCGGTCCAAAAGCGCGGCCAATATGTGGTGGAATTACTTCCGTTCTTCTCGGCGTTCGCAAAGTGTTTTACTGCCTCCTGCTCGGGCTTGGTGGCCACCTAGGGGTGTGGTGTGGTGGCCAGGGCACCTTCACAAATGGGTGCTATCCGCCGCCGCCACACCGTCCACACCCGTCCAAGGTATTTACCGTGAAAATAACAATTCACCGAAAATGGTTTTATTATGCTAATCAATTAGCGTTCGTTCGGCGGCGCCGTGAAGTGTTGTGTGAAGTGTTGAGAGTGTTGTTTGGTGGCGACGGCGGGACCGTCAATAAAGAAGCGAAAAAGTAAAATGGGCCGCATTTCGGGGCGCAAAATTGGCGCGAAAAGCCTGGCCCACCCGGTGAGGCCCGGTCGGAGGTACCGAAATGAAGCAGAATAGAGTCGGCGTGAAAATTCACCCACCACGAAGAGCATAAGTGCTCCGCGAGAGGCTGCCGAGGAGCAGCAAAGCGAAGCGAATGCAAACAGAGAGAGAGAGAGAGAAAATGTTAATCAAATCAGCCACAATCGATGCTGCACCGAGTGCCACTTTCGCCTTGGGTTGGTGGGTTTTCGGGGCCCCACACGAGGGAACGCGCTTAGACGCGGGCACGGCTGTTCACTTTCCAGGCCGCCGCCCTCACGGCTTCACGCCATTTGGGAAATGATTACGCGAAGCAGCCCGAAGAAGTTGGAAAAGCGCCCCTGGAGGAAGAAGCGCAGAAAAAAAAATCCCCAGGCGAGCCACGCCACGGAGTTTCCAATTGCCTGAATGATGCTGGCAGGCTGCTGCAGCAAATGGCCGAGAGTCCCGTCCCGGTGCCGGGAAAGAGATAAACATAATATTCCCATAAATTGGTCGACGCGCCACCAGGAGGTTCTCGTCGTTCCGCCGCCGCCACTCGCGGTCGATGTTATGAGTTTTGGCGTCGGCGTCGGCATCGGCGAAGGTGCCATAACTTATAATGAAATTCGCGATAAGTGAGTTTGCAAATATCAAGTAATTTGAAATTAATTTTTCGCCCGGAAGCGCGTTTGGGCCGCGTGTTTAGTGTAACTGATTTCAATTTCGTTGATTTCGCAAACCTGTTTTGGGGGGCAGGCAGGACGGGGCGGGATATGATGGGAAAAATTTGATAAGCGGCCCCATCCCACCCCAGGGTGTGTGATTTGTGATGCAATCAGCGGTGAGGGCGATTATCAATCGCGTCAAGCATTAACTCGCGGAACCAATCGCAAAAGGAGACGTGTGAAGAAGTTCGAGAAGCGCTAAGGAGAAGGATCAATCAATGATCAAAGATCAACCTTTTTCGATTTTAAGTACATCATGGTTTTACTTATCTTGAGACTTCTTAAAACGTTACGTAAAGCGGGTTTTATTGTGACACTTTTAACTTGGGCGTAACGTTCTCCAAGGAAGCAATTTCGGTCCGCTTTTCTTTTTGGCTTTTTATCAATGATCTAACTCTTTGGGTTTCTTCTTTATCCTAATTTATGCCGATGATCTAAAGTTGTTTTAGCCTGTACGTGATTCGATCCGTCTGATTGCCTTAATCTTCGAGCATTGTTTGATCGCTTTGCTCGATGGTGTGCCTGCAGTAATTGTCCTTTTATGTTAGTAAGTATCCGTTAGTAATATCATTATCAATTAGGAAGGGTCCTGTCCTTTAAGTTCGGTGCTCCGAAATGTTTTGTGTATAAAGACTACGTCGAAATTCTCGCATTGTGTGGCAGTCCGCGGTATTAGTGTTGGATTAATCGCATAGAGCCTTGCAACGTCATTTTTATTATGATTATCGTTCTTTGGCTCAGTTAGTTCGCTACCTATCGATTACGTCATTATAAAAGGCGTTGCCTTCGACGATCGCCTGAGAACGGATATTATGATCCGTTATTTACTCTTTGCTGTTCGTATAACCATTTTTCGTCAATTTTTCTACTTTATTCGTGCATCAGTTTCTACAGCGTTTACCTGCTCATGCTTTCGTTTCACCAATTGTGCTTAGTCATGCTGTAAACTAGTCCTGCAAGTTATCCTACGTTGCCCGTTCACTCTATTTACGTAAAAAAAAGAAATAAATAAACTGCTACTCGGTATAGCTTGTCCATTCAAAACTATGTGCAAAAGACCTTTTTGCATTTAGATGGTTGTTGCCATCGTACTCTGCCCGGTAAAACATAAACGTCCTCGTGGCAGAACACGAACCTAGCACGCAGCTTAGCAGCAACTCCGCTCATATGCCAGAGAGCTTAAACATTGTCGTGGCTACATTTTCGTTTGATACCCTTAGCAGCTACCTCGTCATGTCGCGGATTTGCATGTAGATATCATTGAGCAATATTTTATTTTCCTTTATAAAGTTCCGTTCCGTGAAGACATCAAAAGGATTTGGTAGACGAACAAGTTTTACATACGGATTTACATAGACTTTTCGTTCACAACTTTTGCAACTTGCCGACTGAAAAAGGTACTGACCGTAAAAATACAAAAAAGAAAAATAAATATATATTTCCTTAAAATGCCCGCTTGGCAGGATCGGCGAGACTGCCAAAGCAGATGGCATGCTGTGAAGTGGAAATTGCCCTGCCTGCCATCATTCTTCCCATGTTTCGCTCAAAATTCCTCGTACGCCATCAATTTCCTTTCGAGAGGCGGCTTAGAAGAAAGCAATCATTCGGATTGCCAAGAGTCGAGACCGCGTGTGCATTAGAAACAGTGTCGCGCCCTCGAAGCCCCTGTCGATGGTTGATGGAAAAATGGAGAAAATTTGTCAATTGTCGCGTTCGGGTTCCACTTAGAGCCACTGCTCCCAGGGACAGTGACACGGGAAGATGGATTTACTTCAATTTCGACCCATTTTTCGCGCATCCTTACGGCGGCTTGGGACTACCTTTGTTTGGCCATCGATTTGCCATCTCACATATGCTCTTTTTTCGGGTGGCACTATGCTTTCCATGGGACCTTTGTATAATTCATCACCAGCGTGTCCCTCTCGTTGGTATCGACGGGAATGCTAACGGGTGCCCCGTAAAATGCGAAACCGTTACGTTGCTGCTGTTGCACCCCGCGGTTCCCGAACGCGGAAGTGAGTGACACCCTTCGCCAAAGGGCACAACGAGCACCTCGGTCTTTTTAATCAGTTATCAATTTTAAGTATTATTACCACTATAAGGTTTATTTTTATCTCCATGCAGCGTGGTTTATCACCGGCCGCGGTTCACGGTGGCGCATTTCCCGAGCGCGACACCCAATCGTGCGTGTGCGTGTTTTTCGATTTTCCGCACATTCGTCAGTCAATGTCAATTTCCGTTCCCATCGTGTGCGGTCGCGAAAGAGGAACGGGAACAGGAAGCGCACCACCGGTAGAGAGGCCACGCAACAACGGCGTTCGCGTTTCGCCCTTTTCCGTGCTACAAAATTGTGCGAATTGAATTTTTAATATTCGCATCAAATGTGCATAAATAATTTCAATCGCTCCAGCCCCGGCCGGGGCCAACCAAAAACCAGAAAAAACGTGGTGTGTCCCGGAGGCGCCCACGTGCCACGTTGCGCTGGGAAATTGAGCCTCGAAGCCATCCTCGTGAGCCCGCAATCGGTCGCACAGCGCACGGTGAATGTTTCATTACGAATTGGCCACCGCAGGCAACTTAATTGAACGTTTTGCGGTTTTTTATATTTCCCAATTTGCTCCTCCGGGATGCGTGGCTGGAGCATATGAATGCGTAATGTGTGTGCATTTCGATTGCCGGAACGGTCCGACGTGCGAGGCACGTAAATTAACGCTCTCAAGCTTATGCTGGGCGCGAAAGAGAGGAACCACCACACGAAATGGGTTCGTCTTTTATGATTTCGCTGTTTTTTTTTCGTGGTGATCCATGTGCATTTGTCACACAGATTTATTCGGCGGTATCATTATCGAAACGATGGCTTTTGATTAAGTTAGCAGCATGGCATCGCGGATCACGCGGGGGCTTCGTTGTCATTCGCTGTGGTCGAATGTCGGATCTGTCGTTGAAGCGACGATACCGTTTTTAATCTGTTGAGCCTCATCGATGGCAGTTACATTTTTGAATCGAAGGTACGATTCGGATTAAGTAATTATAAACATGAATGAATGAATTTACAAACATCTTTTATTAATAACTCTACGCCAGATTTAAGCTCACTTTGTAAAGGCTCAACTCACCGAAAAACTAGGCCACCAATAAATAGCAACGCCCTTTGGACCGAGCAAATTGGACGACGTTAAACAATAAAGAAAAGTAGTTCCCAGATTTAATTAAACTACAAAATATATTATCCCGAAGCGTGATTAATGTCCGCAATGCCTTTTAATGAGTTCGCCGCTCGAAAGAAAAAGCGACCAACGAAAAAAACTCTCAACCCGTTTCGGTCGCCCATTTTTTTTTTCCTATTGGCGCATCTCGATTTCACTCGACACGAGGACGGTGTCAAGTGCGACGAGCGAATTTTCCATTTCCACCGTGAAATTTCCTCACAGATGTCCGCGTTGTGTCCGTGGCGTTTTTATGCCCGGTCGCCCCATGTCTGTCACCTCCGGTCAGGTCCCCAGTTCGGGGCGCAATCTGGGCGCAAATTTATCGAACACTTGTTCCGCCGCGCGGTGCAACGCTGGCAATGGCAACGACTTTGGGTGCAACACCGAGGGCAAGGCCCTCTCGGAAAGTGCATGTCACAACCGCGCAACCGGAAATTACGCTCATCATTGCACCCGCGCCCCCGTGTGTATGCATTATATGGCAATCGGGCGCAGTCACCAGAGCTCCGCGGCCCCCGTCCGGAGGCCGAGCTCCGGAATCGTGTCATCCAGCCAGCGTTGGAGGAGTGGTTTTCTTCTAGAGAGTAAAAATAAATAATGCATAAATGGGTTGCCGTGAAATGAGAATTCCGTAGCCGACGGTTCACCGTGGCTGCAGTTGATTGCACCATTCTGCTGCTGCATTCTGCTGCGAGCGATGCAATGCGCGCTGCACGATGATCAACAGAAACGCGAAGCGCAAAAGGGACAACAACCCGGCGAAACGTCATTTTTGGCCCAAACAAGTTGCTGCGCCAACGCGGTAAAAAAGCACGAGCGAGGGCCATTAAATTCGGGACCAAGCGAAAGAAAAAAAAACCCGGCTCGCGGAAAATTGTGGCCGCGACTGGCGCTCCCGCATCGAAGATTGACAAGGGGGAACGAGGGCAAAACAAAAAATGTGTGTCAAAAGCGAATGATCATCATTTGGCGGGGCCTACATTTTCGGGGATCGTCGTGTATTTAAGTTTTTTTTCGTTTGGTTCGGTTTTTGCAAAGATTTTATTGAAGCCAAAATTGCCTACCTCAGACTCATTAAACTCTGCATCATTGGATTGAACAATGTGTAAGTTATGTACTTTAATATATAGTTTAAAGTTTTTTGGTGAGCTTTCCTACTTCCATATGTTGATCTGCTCGATAACTTTACGATAGCTGGATCAAATTGTGTAGAACCAACCGTCCACTGATTTCAATCACAAACGGAACGTCACACGGGCACGGTTTGTTGGGTATCGGGGTAACTGTTTGGAACGGCCAGACCCGACGACCACATTTAGCATAAAATGTTGATGCTCTTGCTACGCCGGCCAGTCGTTCTCTCGCTGGAAGCCAGTTTGATTAAGAAACGTCCGTCAAAACGTTGCAACTACACAGCGCAGAACCTGAAGCGATTTGCTCGGCGCGAACGATTCTTTTCATTAGCTCCGTGATCCTCCGTCAAAACTCAATTTCACTTCCGTCCGTTAGCTGTCCAATTTCGCTACGTTACAGTGTCACGGAATCGGCACCTTTCCGGTGGTCAACATTGTGTTGCTGCACTTCATAAGCGGAGGTCCTCGTGTGGTCGTCGCTCGGGTCTCACGCCGCGCGGCCAACGCTATCAGGAAAACGTCAAATTCAATCAACGGACCACGCTCGGTTCCGGCTACCGCCTGCTGATTCCGTGATACGTAAAATCGGTGGCCGATTGCCACCGAAGAAGTGCCGGTTTTTCGATCGGAACCCGGCGACGGATGGAAGAAAAATTATTACCCTACGGTGGTGAGTTTTGCACTGCGAGGACCACTCCAGGCTCCAGGGCGTGTGGTGTGCAACCCACTCACACGCGGGATGGATTTGCACTGTAAGTGATGCATATGAAAGTAATTGCCGATTCGAAACCATCGGCAAATGGTCAGCGAAGTCATTCGAACGGAGCGCAACTAATAAGTGGCTGTCAGTTGGAACGTTTTGGAACTTCGTAGCAAGAACTAGCATTAGCACTAAAGCGAACATCGTTCAAATGTGCAAGCTGCATTGTTGGCCCATCTAGTGTGGGTTCAATTTAATTGTGCGTGATGATGGTCACATGGCATTATTGATAGATTGAAGTGACTATCGATGCATATTTTTCGTTGAAAAATTACCAAGTCCACCGAACTCTCGGTTATCTGATGATGAGAAAAAAATGATTAGAAAAGCCTTGCCTTGGAAAATATCCCTTAAACCGAAAAATATTGCTTCAGACGATAGAAATGCTGATCGTGTGCGTTGTGCAAGTTGATTTGCATTGAGTTATGATTCTTTATGCCAACTCTAGCGCAGCAGTTCCGTTCGTTTTCCCATATCGCCCATATCGGCACGGAAATATATTTCACACTAACCCACAAACAGACAGGAAGCCCGGGCGTAAAAAGTAACTTCCCGTCCGTGAGTGTGAACGAACGTGAATCAATTTCCGTGCCACGAAACACAATCGCGGATCTTTGCCGGTTGGAGCCGCCGAAGTCGTTAAAAGGCCAAGAACCAAAAAGAAAAGCAAACTTTACCAAAACTCGCATGACGCACTGGCGGCCGACTGTCGATAATTTCTCCAGGGGACTCCCAGCGTGCGCAACGGGAGCACACATCGGGCTGGTTGAACGGGTTGGTGTTTGCGTATGCTCTGCACGTGCTCTGCGCGTCCCCAAAGGGCCGAAACCGAGCGACAGGACAGAAAAAAACGACGCCCAACATTCAAATGCTCGTGCCAAAATGAATGTTAATCAGATACGGCCGCGCGGCCGATACGCAACGCAACACGCAAAGCGAAGCTCGCCGATCTCTCATGTTCCGCCGTTCTCACGAGTTCGCCGTGCGAGAACCGCCCGCGCGCGCGAATGAGAAGCGAGCTGGCGGTGCATTAATCAAACTTTTATCGACGGCGGCCGACCACGATGACTAGCAGGGTGCGGGACGCGGAGGGAGCTGGGTTTTTTGCCGGTGTTTTTTTCGCGCGAATTTCGCGTTGCGAATCGAGAGTGTCCTCAGCACGGGGGGGTTTTGAGTCACTCGTTCGCTTTCACTCGCACCCATTGAGTGCTGAGAGGCGTGCGAGAGCGAGAGACACCACTCAGCCCGCAAGTGTTGCGTAGCAACGGTGAGCGATGAGCTTCAAGATCGCCGTGAGACGCGTGTCCGTTTGGTGAGTGAAATTATTTTGCAAACCGGACATCGCCCAAAACCGGACCCGATTTCGACATAAAACGTTTAATGTTTTGCCCGGAATGCTGCTGCTGCCGCACAGCGGGAAACTGACAGCGGCTAGAGGGACCCCCAACACAGCAGCTAGGGAGAAAATAATTTCCCTCACAGCGCGCTACTCACGGGTGGCCTCTTTCGGGTGGCCTCCCCGGCGGCCTCGGAGTGACATTTGTGACTCGCTTTCAGACACACAAAACCCATAAATTTTTGGCGCAAACACCAGCCAGCAGCCAGCGAAAGCCGTAAATGCGCTAGGTCTCGTGAGACGCACATCTGGATGCGCTTTGTCGGGGTGGCTCGTACCCCCCGGGCTCGTGGCCGTTCTTCTTTCTCCGACCATTCCGGGCACTTCTTCCCCGGGACTGCAGCTGCAGGCGACAACGGCCGATGCTCGACCACCCGCAAACGCACCGAGCAAACGGCATTGGTTCTCCCGTTCGCGGGTTCGCACTTTTGCGCGATTCCCGCGTGCGTTTATTTATTCACACATTTTTTTCACACTCTTGCCATGCATAAAAGGGACCCACAAAAAACTGAGTCCGATGCAGCTGCCCGAGTCCGATGCCCAGAATGCGCAAAGCACTAAACCTGAACCGGGGGCCTGTCGTTGGCTTTAAAATGCGCCAAAGTTTCCCACGCAAAAAAGCTGCTTGCTGGTTTTTCTGTTCAGTGCGCCTCTTCTTTTTTGCGCAACAGTATTTTGCCAAAACTCGTAAAAGCTGCTGTTGCAAGATGCGAGAAACGGATGGAATGTGTGTTGCTGAAGATGAAGATGTTTTATGGTTTTGAGCCACTATTTTTTTTGCGCTACAGCGCATTAGCTAGATGCGCTCGCTTCGTGTGCGTCAGACTTCAGGTGGACATCTGGTAAGTGGTGTGTGGTCTTCAAGTCTGCTCTACGCCGTGTCCTCTACGGGAAGCCGAAAAGCCTGGAAAAATTTTTTAGTTTAATCTCCTCCAATAGTCGGGAGCCTGTTTTCGGGAATTCATTCAAACTAATTGCATACACGGAACGGCAATCTGCAATCGGCCGGCCGGTCAGGCCAGCGTCTGTCAGCACTTTAGCCGTCACTTAGCCGTCGGAAAAATGAAATCGGCCCCTCCCGGTGGCCGATAGCGTATCCTCTCGTGCGCATTAATACGCGGAGGACGCATCGCGACGCGGGAGACACGGCCAAATGATGATTGATTGCATTTGATTTCATCTATCACCGTGAACATCGTATTGCAATATTCACGACTCCCGGTCGGGTCGCTGCTCCAGACACACAGCTCAACCCCGGTCGCGTACCGTCCGGCACCAAGTCACACTTCATCAAGCGGTGGCATTATGTCCCGGGATGGACTCTGATGAATCCTTTCATCCCGCCAAATTTGTGACATGTACGCTCGCGCGAGAAGCAGTAGCAGAAATTAATTCGCCCATTTTCCCGCGGCTCACTCAAGTCGCGTTCTTTCTTTTTACATTTTAAATGCTCGCCATTCGGTGCGTGGTCCGGGACAGTGAGAAATAAAATTTGGTAAAAGCATGTACCGTTTTTCTGTTCACGATTTTGGGGATTTGGTTGAAAATTGGCACACAAAAAAGGCAGATTTGACGTGAGTTCGAGTCGCCGGCTGGCGTGCGATGCGTCCACCGACTGGCCTGCAGCATATATTTATTCGCTCCGCGTCGCGAGCCCTGTTAGGTCTGTTGGCCCTGTTTAAAGCGTGAGCCTTCACTTCCGGTTTTCCGGGCGGCCGGTGACAGATGGCTGCGTTGGCCACCATCCCGCCGGAAGGGCATGGAAATTAGAGGGAGAGAGAGGGTGCCATTTCAACAGGCTCCGGGGTCGACGGACGAGCCTTGGGCGTTTGAAGAACGTGTCCGGTTTAGGCGCACGTACCGTTCATTACGCGATTGCGTAGCGGCGGGTCCCGCGCGGGATGAAAACGCGATGTATTCATTGCAAACGCTCATTTGCGAGATGAGTTTTTTTCGTTTTCTTCGTCCGTGATGGACCGAGTGTGACACGGAGTGACACTCGTCACGAAGCGGGCTGCGATGGATATGTTGAGTACCACACACCATCGAGCGGCGCTTATTTGCGTTCCACTTCGGGGGCGCAATGGGCACGCTAGATTCGCGGCAGGTGAGTCGCGGTGAAGGGTTGGTCGCTCTGACTTCGACGCCGGCGCTTCTGATTCCACGGACCACCACTACGGAGATTCTGTTTGTGGCCACTCGTGGGCTCAACCTCACTCAGGGTGCGTGCCCACCGCGCTCAGCGAAGGCCACTCCGCGCGGTATCTCCGGTGCCCTCACGGGTGTCCGGCGCGCGGCCGGGTTTCCGACGACGACGACGACCCGGTGTCCCACGGAATGGGTTTCCGAAGAGTGGCCGCTTCCTCCGGTTCCTCCTGATCGCCTGGTACACGCTGCACTCAGCTGGCCGTAGCTCCGGCCGGGGTGACCCGCGAGTGTGCAATCGAACCCGTCCAATTGCCGGCTCCCGTGTAGAGGCTACTAGAGCTAGGCGCGCTCCGATGGCGAACTACCTACCGCCTGGTCGACGCCTGGTGCTTCGATTGAGCGAAAATGTACGTCCGATGGCGGGATGAGAGTCACCGCGCGAACTCGACCCGAAATGCGAGCACACGGTGAGCTCGACAACGGTCCACTCTCGACATTCAATTTTTGATCGCCGAAAATAATTTAAATGCTGTTTTGATGATAGCCGAAGGCAGTGATTTCGAATGATTGCGCATTTCATTCACAATATAATTAGAATGACAGCGAATGGGTTATTTACCAGAATGGATAGTAATTAAATCCTTCACTGATACGCGTACGCATCCGACATTCCGAGGATCGATTCTTTGGGGGTCGTGAAGGCTCCCAGTCCCAGTTGAAAATTTGTTTAATTTGGCTCAAATAACATAGCTTCAAAAAAGCGGAACTCCAAGACGAAACTTCCAATCCGAACCCCAAGCCAAATATGGCTGGCTTCAAACAACAGCCCTTCGGGTGGGAAATACCACAACCTTCCTAGTAGTTCCCGCCTGGCGCATCCTCCTAGATGGAGGGAAAACATTTCCCAAAATTTGTTTGCTACATGATTTTCCTTCCCTTTGAATCGAAGGCTTCATTTTTCACGGCGATTTATCGCGGCACAGCACCGGACAGCAACAAGTCCTCTGCCGCGATGCCGACGGTGGCGGCCAACATTAAACAGTGCCGACATAATAAAATGTGTCTTAACATCATTATCGATCACTTAAGACCGATCACCATTAGCCGCCGTTGCCGCCGACGCCGCACCTGGACGGACGGTTGAGATGGAAATGTTTTCCCCGATGTTCAAACAAACTGCGGCGCTGGTGGTCGTAACTATTTTTCACGGTCGTGTGTTTGGGGAAAAGTACGTCGTCACTCACTCTCACTCTGTCTCTCTCGTTCACCCGTGCCAGTTTGGAGGTGGTGAAAATTTATGAAAATGTTTGGCCCCGTACCGAACACTCGGACGCTCGCCGGTGTTCGGAAAAGAGGGCACTCTTGCCGAGACCGAACTGCAATTTGCTCCGAATTTATCGTTCAAATTGTCTCCCGTCAGATCTGTCGGTCGGTCTGCCTCCGGGTGTCTGCCACGGGCCAGGCCGCCCGCAGCCATCGGCGGTCGCCGTCGGTGGCACCTGAATGGAAAAAGTTGCTCGGTGGAAATTATTTTTCTTTAGACCGGATTTGCCCACCGGACTGGCCGGCCCGGTGTCGGTCGCTTCGTTTGGCCCGGTAAACCAACATAAATATCCCGACCCATTTGTCGGGGAGGGGGCGGGGAGTTCTGGCCGTCCGCGAATGGAAGCAGACAAAGCGCAACAGCTTGGCGTTAGTGGCTACAAGTCGTCTCATCCTGGGAGTGCGGCCGGAACATCGTCCGGGGCGGGAAGTTGCGCGCCGTGCGAAGCAGAACTACTTTAACGCCTTCCGCTGGAACCTCGTGGTCATGCAAAACGATCCTTCCGTTCTTCCCGAAGAGATTGAGCCGGTGAAAGTTTTTGCCCGCGTCCACACTCATTACCATACTCTCTGTTGGGTTTGGTGTGTGTGCTTTGCATTCAGGCAACTCGGAGTCCGAGTAATTAAATTCCGACCAATGTAAAAACGATTTTCTTTGCCGGCCATTCGAAGAAGCCGGCCAAGGAACGGTCGCGGTCGGAGCAAAGAACTTGGCCAAGTTTTTATTTTCTTCGCCCTTATCTTTGCAGACCCAGAATGATGATCCCGGGCGATGGAAGCGGTCGAAGTGAAAGTGAACGGCAAGAGCGGGCTGACTAATTTAAGTTTGCAGTCATTTGGTCATTTTTTCTTCTCGCCCGCTCGGACCTCCTTTAATGGACTTAAAGTTAGTCAAGCAGAAGTTGAATTTTATGCGCTGGTAGCATTCGTTTGGGAACCTGAACCAGAAGTAACTTTGTCCTCCGGGGGGCGAGTGGCCCCGTTATCTGGCAAATATGAATCGTTTCACACTCAGATCAAATATTTATCTGGTTCGCAATAAACAAACAGCCCGGCGCGCCAGGGTTAGAAACGAAAAAGATGAATTACTTTCGGAAAGTTAGAAACAAGACATCCCCGCGGAAGCGGCACATCTCCCAAAAGCGTTCGAGAACCAATGAAGTTATCTACTTCCGGATTACACACCTACCACCCACGCCGGGTTCAATCTGTTTGCTCCCCAGCCCGCCATGACCTCCGGGGGAATTGGCGCGGTTCCGGGCTGTGAAGCATCATAAACGAATGATCGTTTCACGTCATGCAAAACGAGCCCTGTGTCTGTGTCCGTGTCCTTTTCCGCCCGAGCCGCCCGTGCCGTGCGCGGGGAAAACCGATTTGAATCATTTGTATCCAGGAGCTCCCGCAGGCACCGATCTCGTTACGCGTTCTCTACTGGCCGGCCGAGAATTGATTAATGAACCAAATTGGAGGGCTCATAAATCATCCGGCATCGGAAAGTTTGTGGCCCGCACCGCGGCACGGAGTTGGGAATTTTCCCCAGTTTTACTATCTCCTCCCGGCCCTCCGGGTGGGACACGTGGGCGCCGACGACGAGGAGCACGAGCTGGGTGTGTGCGAAGGTGACGAAGTGATTGTTTCCGAGAATTGATGTAGCTAAAACATGCGTTAACAAAATGTTCGCACCTCCGAACATCGAGCGCCACACGCGCGGGTGGAGAAGTTATTGTGCGTTATTGAATAAATTGCTTTACTTAAGAGCGTAGCAATCAGCAGCGCAATCCACCAGCGAAGCGGCCAAGTTAAGGAGTGCCAAATAAATCAACCAAGTTGAGAAATAAGTCCTACTTGCCGTACACAGATTGCAGTCGCCGTTTATCGCACGACTGGATACTTTTGCCGATCAGGGCACTCACATGGCTGCAGCGATGCATGTGGTACACAATTTTCAACGAAAACTGCAACGAAGCAACGCAGCCGTTATCAGAGCATATCCCTGTGTCACTACAAATTTTAAGTTTAGTACGATCCACCGTAAAGGGAATTTGGTGACAAAAGTTCGAACGTTACTTCAACTACCCAAGAAGCGACCGGAACAGTCTCTCCATCGGGACATGCAAACAAACTACTGGAACGACTGGCCGTAAACCGTCCTTGGCGACAGGCAAACCATTGCCGACCGTGTGCAGAATCGTCCCCGGGGGAAAATTATGCACTTCACGCTATCAATTTTGTTTGCCAGCCCCGCCGAAAAAAATCCAAGTTCCGGATTCGCGTCCGGGCCGGACGGAAAGATGCCCGCTGGCCTCGAAACGGACGAGCGAAAGCACCAGCATGGAAAGCATGGACGTCGTGTGCTGGACGGACCCAAAATCCCCACATCCGGACACGGCCCGGCCCGGTTCGGAGTCCCGGTGTAGTAAAATGGTGATTTATCGGTGAATTAAGTGTGACATTTCGTCGTTTACGACGCTTACGACAGATAAGAGACTGCAATGGCCAGGCATGGCCATGGCTCTGTCCGGCGGGAAAAAATCCCATCCGGTCAGCGAAAAGTGGCTTCGGTTCGCACTCTCCGATTCGCCGATGCTGCCCGCCGGTGGGCTTTGCAAATTGATGAGAATTGAATTTTTGGTCCTCATCCACGGCGAACTCTAACGGCGGTCCTCTGCTGGTCGCTGGCCTGTCCCGGGTTTCCGATGGCCGACCGGGTCGTGCCAGTCCCAGAACCATCAATTTGCGTGTCAACGATTTATTTTACAATTTTTCTATGCTCACCACCCGTACCGGAAGTGTCCGGAAAGGCCTGCGCCTTTAAACTGCACCGTCCCGAAGCTGTTGGGCTTCCGTACTTTAAAAAGCGAAGGAGTTACCGAAAGCATTGCTTTGGCAGAATACGTTAAAGCCCAACATATTAACAGGATCTTTCTTTATGAAACATCGCAAGCAAACGTTTGCATCGTTTAAAGGGGCGGCTGGCAGGCTGCTTACACACCGTCCAATTAAGTTGTCAAGAGACGACGGATAATTTACCCGCGTATCCGTGAGCAGCCGATCCGCGGTGGCGCACGATCGGCGCACACGTCTTCACGCTTCCGCTAGCAAGAACAATAGACGACGGCGGCGCCAGCGAACGGATCCTTCCGGCAAAGTCAAACACATACACACTCGCACACAGACCCATCGTGTGATGTGTGGCTCATTCTATTAGTTCGGTCGGATTGCGAGAACCCCGGGGTATCATCGCTGACAGCTGTTCGCCCATTCAAATAAAGGATAAGCTGATGTATGGCACCCGACCCAGCGGAGTGAAGGTTCGCTTCGCGTCGGGCGAAAGCAGAAACTTTTGGAATTGTCTATAAGTCGTAAATGGCACGCCAAACCCGCAGTTCCTGGGCCAATGAGCGGGCTCTGCTAGCTGCTGGGCTGGAGAAGAAAATAAATTTACTTTCCATTGTTCGACGATGTCATCTTTATCTAAGCCTCACGGGCAAGACACGTGGGCGGGGGCTTCAGGGAGGATGACGGCGACGGCGAAGATTTTCCTTTTGTGCGAACGGCACCGGGAACGGAAGGAAGACGCGCTCGGGCGTTGCTGGAGAGCTTTTCCGACCGCCGCGTCTCGGAGTTTGCTGGCTGGCGGATTGTTCCGTGTGGCGTTTGGGCGATGGCGAGTATTGGAGAGCGGGGACATCCCTCCCCGTAAAAGGTCCTCGGGACGGAGGGTGTGTGAGTATTGTTCTCTTGAGCGCATTTCCTTATGCTTTTTTTGCGCCACCCGAGCAACAACGGAGCGAAGAGTGTTGTGTGTTTTGTTGTTGTGTTCCGTAGTTGTTGCTTCGCCCAGCCGCCCCCCCCAGGTTCGGCTTTCAGAAAATCCACTGGGTGTAAGAATGATTTGACAGATTAATAGGAGCAGCTCTTGCTCCTGCGATTCTGCTGGTTCCATCCACACCCGCACACGACCCTCGGGGGGCCACTCAATACGTGACGTACGATGGGGAATGGAAATCGGTATCACTTTTTTCACTTCCTCTCTCTCTCTCTCTCTATCACTCTGTGTGTTGTCTCCTCGAGTGTCTTGGCCCTTTTGTCGAGGGGCCGCTGCCGAGCGAAGGTTGATATATCTTATAAGACATGTTCCTGCGCGAAGTGAGTGCTCGAGTCGGTTGAAGTGCGCGGCGCGATTCGTCACGCCCGGACGACGGAAACCCCCGGGAATATCTTGAAGATTTAGAGCGCAATAGGAAAATTAAGCACAAGTAACTAATAAGTGGCCTCCGCCCAAAAGTTCCCAATAGGTTCCAATCGAATTCCTAGAACCCTAGGTGGCAAGTGCCGGCCCGGCTCAACTTCAATTAACCTAATTAACTGTGGGGTGTCACTCTTCGTAAGTATGCTAATATTTGGGTTCCCACTTGGCGATAGCCTGTCACCATCAGACGGCTCATACTGACGGGGAGGCCCGCGATCATTCTAAAGCACAGTTTCCGCATCGGTTTTCGGAAACACAACCGTTCAACCGGCCGGCCAACAATTGCTGCTAATTAGCATCGCCCCGAGAGCATACGGTTCCGTGCCCATGCGTGACGCGTGATTTGGGACGCACATAAAATGGGGCGCGCCAAAACATGCAACCTCGGGTTTTCCCGGTTCCCGTGTTTTTTTTTTGGTTTTTCACTCTCAAAACTAAACTCATAATTGGGAGCCAGTTCCAGTCGGGACGCCAAAAAGTGTGGGAAACACGGAGTATGCCCACGGGTTGACCGGGAATCTGGGAATCAAAATCTGGCACCCGGATGCGGATCAGTCACTGCCAGTGCCGGGTGAGTGAGTGCTGCCCAGACACACATCACACTCTCGAATGCTCTCGAACATTTAACCGCTGAAACAATAGTCGGGGACGTCCACCAGGCGCCATTAAACGCCGGACCGGGGACCGGGTTCAGGCAGGCCATGGGCAACATTTTGCATAATCAACCGGGGCCCAAGCGAACGGTTGATAGTTTTTGGCAAACACTATCCGGTGTGTGTCCGTGTTGTTGTCAGCGTCGCATTTAATGCTCATTATACATGCATTTGAATGTATCATATTTTATTCATAGAGCTCTGTCCCGGGCCAGGGGTAGGTCTATATTACAGCGATCTTCCTCGTGTCCGGATCCACTCCATTCTTGATGGGTACGCCGTGTAAAGGGCCCGGTTGCTCCACTGTTATGCAAACCAGAGGGCTGTAAATGTTTGCCCAACGAGGGCCAGCTGAATGGGTTTCAATAAGCATTTTCGGTTTCCTTTCTTTTTGATGGCTAGCATTCACTTCACACGGTACACCGTGGGGGGACGTATTTCGGGGCAGAGTTTTGATAAAATTATGTGCAGACCTTTAGTTCACCACGGCGCCCAATAAAAAACACTGTTTGGGCGGGAGACAGACGAATGCCAGCCACCCGAATGTCCGTCGTGGTCCAATTTCAACACTCTGCCAGGTTGTCTGATCCCCTTCTGACTCCAGCCTTGCGACTTAACCTCACGACCTTTACCACCTTTAAATGCGATTTAATTGAGTGTACATTTCATTCACCTTTCCGACTTACTTGCCGTTCTATTTACTTGCCTTTCTCGGAGTATCGCTGACCGTTTTTTTCCTGTTGCCTTCACCGGTCAGCGGTTCAGAAAAGGGTTGTTTGTTCCGAAAAGGGATTAAAAAAAACAATATCTCCCTGGAGTCCTTGCGACTCAGGTTTCGCTGGGCAGTAGCTGCTGACCCGGCAGCATCCTTTCTTGGCCAGCTCCATTCCGTTTTGCCGCGTGAAACATATTGTTTCACGTTCGCACTTAACAGCGCTACCTCTGATGAACGTGCGGATGAATGTTTAATTCGCGATTTCGTGGCCGCGGCCAGCGTGAGGGATGGGATTCGTTAATTTGCACCGAGATTAAAGGCGATAGGCGAAGAAATTATGGTTAAGTCGAGGTGCGACTACGGCACACTCTGCCGGGAAAAACCCTGCGTTCGTTTTGGTTCACTTGCACGGTCCTTAAATCGCGGCCCTGTTGCGCCAGGCCGGAGCAGGGAGCAGAGCTCGAATTGGCTTCCGAATTCCTACAACAACGCGAACCGGCACACTAGCAGACGCCGGTCCACCAGACAAATCAGATTTATTGCCATGGCACCGACGTCGGTTGTCCCCCGGGTGTACACGTCTCGCAGGCTTCGAAAACTCGTTATCACAGCGATTCTGACAGCAATCGAGCATGGCACCTCGGTAGCCGGCAGAGCACGAAACGTAGTCCCCGGGAAGCAGTAGGAAAAACTAAAATTAACGGAAAACGTGGGATGCTTGCCAGCAGTAGCAGCGGCAGCCAGAACCCAGCTCAAGAAGACGTAAAACGAATTCATCAGCCGATCCATTAATTATTATGTTTGCGTTGGAGGCGGCGTCAAGGTTTGCCATTGCATTGGATCGGAAATCGGTCTGGGGGCCGGTAGTCCCGAAAGAACGTTGCCAAGATATTCGATTCAGGGTGCTTGGCTGGCTGCTTCCACAGCCAGTTTCGAGGCAAGTGGAGTGTCCTTTGGTTAATATGCGAACGTTGGGAGGTACGTATATTACGAAAGCAATCTTGCCTTACACCCCGAGACCTGTGTTGGCATGGCGGAATCCTCTCGTAAAACAATGCAGCAACTTACCTGAAAGAGAGAAAGAGATAGGGATAGAGAGAAACATTAAAAACATATTTATCTTGCCAAGTACTTGCTGATTTCAAAATGGCGCACGATTAGTTATGCGCTACAATATCGAAAAGACATTGAATTATGGTACTTTGAGAAAGTTTTTCAGTGTTTTCGTTAATAAAAGCCAGAGTCCAACGGCTGCTATAAATCACTCACTCAGCCAATGCTCGTCGTCCTGCGAGTCGACCACTGCTTGCCCAATATGCTGCTGCAACATTCTGTCCAAACTTGACCCACACCATTTACCAGGACGAAAACTTGTTTCACTTTTCTCCACGGCCCACGGCTGCACCGAAGTGCTAATTATTGAAGGTCTTAAATCAAATCCCGCTCGCATTCCGTCGGCCAGCAAGCGAGCGAGCCGACGGAATTCGATGGTCACATTTCTTTGGACTTTCCAAAGGACTCGGAGGAATCGTACTTGTGAACCTGAAGGTCCCGCGTTCAAACAGAACCCCTTGGAAAGGTTGGGAAATGAAAAATCAACATTCCCAACAGTGCTAAGACCAAGACCGGCCACTCGAAGGACCTGTGGAATTGCTTGCATCCGGCTGCAGCAGGGTCGTGACCAGTGCGCGGTTTCTGATCCGATCCTGTCTAGGTTGAGAAGCACTGCCTGCACTGTTCGGCGGTGGCCTCCCAGACTGCGTGTGTAGTGCTTATTTTCCATTTCGCATCACAATCGTCACGTCACGTCCGCTCTTTGTCGCTTCGCCTTGGACCTTCGCCAGCTCTGTTCTCTTGTTTACGTTTTTATTTTGATTACTAGTGTCAACATTGGGCTCACAGGATTCTGCTGCTGCTGCAACGGATTCGAGCGAGCGGTTACCCGAACAGCACAAACCAGCGTTGGCCAGGACGCCCAAGAAACGATACTCATGGCTTTCCGCTAGCTAAGATTAGCATCCCGTTGAAATGGTTTTGGTCGGAAGAAATACTACAGCTACAAGTCCCGATGATGTTCTGTGTGCTGCTGGTCCCGTTGGGACCGGCCAAAAAAATAGACGAAGATAATACCAAAGTTAAACACAAATATAGTTGCTACGAATGCAAAACCTGGAGAGTACCATTGGAATGAAAAAGTGACCCCCAGAAAGCAGCGCAGCACAAATGTCACAATGAAACTACCATTTTATGTAAAGGGTGTGACGTGTGACGGATGCGTCGCCCCCCGGCGGGTCGGGCGCAGACCAAACATTGCCGTTCCATTGTGTCTTGGAACCGATCCGAAAGATACAGGACCCGACAGGAGCTCGTCACGGACACGCTACATTCCCCGCGCCGTTGGCGGAGGGTATTTGAATAAATGTTTTGGGCGCAAATATTGATATTTTCCATTCTTGCACCGCAAGTAGATAAATAAGCTCGGTAATGTAAACAGGTGCGGGAGCAGCACAGCCTGGGCGAGCAAATTGGGCAACCGTCGGTGCGAAGTCCCTGCGGTACCTTCCGGGCATTCCGGGGCAATGATTTAGTGGCGCGAGCGAGCTTCGCCCACATTAATAGTGTTGCCGACTCGGCGAGAGTCCTAAGCCATCGCGACAGCAGTTTGCACAAATACAATTAAAATTACTGTTCTAATGAAAATGGCACCATATGGACGTTCCGCGGCGCGCAACACTTAATGAACATTTGGAATTAATTATCGGTGACAGAAGATTTCATTACCAACCGCTAAAAAAGAGGGGCGCCTAATTCGTTGAGAAGTAAGTAAAAAACGTTTTCAGTTGTCAGAAGTGGGATTCGAACCCACGCCTTCAGAGAAGACTACGACCTGAACGTAGCGCCTTAGACCACTCGGCCATCCTGACCGTTGATAAAGCCGCGGAAGTATCAGAACACCAACCCTAATGCTTTATGCTCTAAAGCCAATCAGCACCTCGGTTCGCGTTCCGTTCCGTTCCGTTCCGTAGTCCCGCATGCTGGTTCGAAATCTATTTTCGGTTGGCCTAAGCAGCGTACGCACACCAGCAACCCCGGCGACCCGGCGTCGTGTGCGTGCGTCGCAAATCCAATTATACCCGAACGCGGCGCACGGGCCCGGTCAGAAAAGGTTTGGGTTTATTTTTGTACGGCCCGCCTGGCGGCCGAGAATCCCGATCCGATTAGCACTGGACCATCATCATGCAGCGGAGAGTAACGAACGGAGCGAAATCCCATAATGCAGTCCCATGCTGTCAGTGAGTGAGATCTTCGGCGGAGCCGGTACTCGATTGCCCACGGCCATGTCAATTAATGGTCCAATTCAGCCAGCAGCGGCCCGGTCCCGGTCTCGGTCGAGAAGCAAAGCAAATAAAAATATTACCCACTCGAGCCATCTGCCAGATGGAGCCGATAATTTGCCCTGGCTTTACCCTCCACTAGCCCAGCCCAGCCAGCCCAACCAAGGATCGGTCCAGAAACCCAGACAAAGCTCCCAGATAAGACCGGGACTACGGGACGACGTCTCGTCAATAGTTTAAGTACCGAGCGTCTATTCAGCGTCAGCTGAAGGATCCACTCGAGAGCATCTCGTTATCTCCATCGATGATCCTTAAAGCTGGAGAACGCCTGGCCGCTCTTCTTCGACATCCGGTTCTGGCTCTCTCTCTCTCTCTCGGGGCGAAGGTATTGTAAATTTAGGGCCCAGATTATTGATAGATCATCGGCGGTGTCGTTTGAAAACAAAATATTGTTCGAGATTAAGAAACTTCAAGCTTTTCCCATTCGCAAAGGCGCGATGTTCCGGAGATAATAATGCGCCCCGTGTTTTTCTTTGTGGCTCGCCTGTGTTTCGACAAACTTGCAATTTGCGATTTGCCAGCGAGAAAACCAGAACCAACTGCCGACCTAGAATTAATCTGTTGGCTGCAACATTTCATTTCGAAAGTCGTCCACCAATCCAATTCGGGTCCTTGGTTTTCCAGCCTGCTGGCATCGTGCGTTCGAAAACTCGGGCGTCTGTCTTTGGACAGTATTCACAGCGGCGCATCCTTTGAATTTTTGGACGGTTGCTTACGTAGTCCTGCTACAGGCCAGTGCCCGCAGTTGAGTGGTGCAATTGAGTTTGTCACACTCATTTGCGCTCGCCGTTGGTCGACGAGTCCTGTGCGCCTCCGAGGCTCTGCGAGAGCTGTGTAAGAAGGATTCACTAGAACCTCGCTTCAAAGGGATACAACGGCCCCAGCTCGACCAGTCACGAATGTCTGAATGTAAAACGTGACCAATTTTTTGTCACTTTACAAACCGGGGATGCCGCCGAGCCACACAGGAGACCCACCCAGCGGAAGGTAATGTCTTGCGGCAAAAGGTTTAAAACATTTTCCAAATCGTTGCTGTCGTGCCGCACTCCCCGTGCGCCACCAGCAGCATAGACGAGATCTTCAATTCACTCCCGCCGGGCATAGGACCTCGGGTTCTGCAGCTTTCCCGGAGTTAATCCTCAAAATCATTCCGGCGACACAAACTCGTGGCCGGAGCGTGGACCTACTAATGGAGCTCGGAACACTAGAAAACATGCAACAGTGTCTGCTGCTGCTGCTCGTGTTGCTGGTGGTACTAGAAGATAGAACACGAGCGTGTCGACAGATGATGGTTGTGGATGGGCCTCAAAGCTGCTCAAGAGACGGTTCGCACTGCAAGGTTCGTGCCGAAGAGCTCCATTGTGAGCCGAAAGCCTCAGGGCAGTAGTGGCATAGCATAAAAAGTTGCGCCCCAACTGCGGCGGACCTAATTGAAACGATGGCGCAGAGCAACTATGTACGCAAACGGACAACCGAATGTGTTCCCCCAATGAGCGTCCGGAGCAAGTTATTTATTTAAAGCCTGAAAAAAACAATGAATTTGCTTGTGGAATCTGAATATCCGTTTCGTTTGCAGGGAACTTCATCGGTGGGTTAAACATCATTTCAAAATTAATGGAAAAACTCTCACCCTCGTGGTGGTACTTTCTAAAGCAAACGTTACACCTTGCCACTCACTTACGAGAAGAGGCAATCAAACAGACACGGGAAGTCAAGAGCAACTTTTTATCGACATGAGATCCGGATTCCGGATGCTCGATTAGCCACGGCGGAAGCTCGAACGCTGTAATTTGCGTGCATGCTAACTGGGCTATGAATGTTTGAAAAGTCTCCGCAAGAACCACCCATTTGGGAAAACATCATTATAAATTCAACGTGTTTTAGTCAAATGGTAAAAAGCAGATTCAGTGTGTCATCAATCACTGCTCTCGATTGGCTCTCAATTTGAATCCACGCGCTCGCCACGTCGTATCGCCCAACAAGAGACACTTAACTAATAAACACAACGATACTGTTATTGTTATGTGACGGTGAGGTGACTAAATTTAATTCGATCTCCAATTTAATGGCCATAATACGTTATAATGATGTCGTCGGCCGGGAGACACGGGCAGTACCGGGAAGTGCCACAGGGCTTCCTCGTGGGCGATAAGCCAAACGAAACTGTCACCGATGAAGCAGCCCAGCATAAAACTTAACGTCACTCAAACGAACATAATAATGCTTATGCTGCGGGGCGGCTTCTTTCGATTCCGAACGATGAGCGGGGACCGCCGAAGCCTACCGCCGCCGAATGACATTCGGCCGTTCTTGTGAAGATAATTCATTTTTCTTCGCTCTTCCTTTTGCGTTCGATCTTCGGAAAGTCAACGGCGACACACAAGAAAAAACGCGGTCGAAGTGAAAGTGAAAAGCAATATCCATTTTGGGGGAGAGTAGATAGATTTCCCTCCCAGCCAGCCGACATCGCCGACCTGTAGCTGTTCGTTTTACAAGATTATATTTGTCAGTTTTTCGTTTTGTCTTTCCGGCCGGGGCTCCGACATAAAAGGCACGTTTTCGGATGAAAAAAAAAACGAGGCGTTGCTTCGCGGCTACAATTTCTTATTTGGAACAATTACTGTTTTCGCAGAATGATGCGATGTGACAATAATGGCGGATGGTTACTGAGAAAAGCGGGACACGGAAACTGCTAAATTAAACGCGGGAAAGACAGCGATGAAGTTGGCAACCTTAAAGCCGTAAAAAAATTGGTGAAAAACAAGGTTTCGCCTCCGACCAGCAACGTGAACCGGGACGTTAAGTACCGACAATGTTGCACACGAACGAGTCCTGACTACCGTGCATGGCTGAACGCGGTGTCCTGCGCTCGGGGCACACTCGGAGCTAGAGTCCTTGCTCGAACGAGCAAGCGCCAAACGGTCAAGTGTGCTGGGCCACCGATCGCGGCCCTGGCGTTGAAGCAGTCAAATCAAATTTCACTCCACGTTCCGACCCGGCGTGACATCCTGGCCGGGGTCCTGGCAATGACGACGACGAGGACGGACATCGATTGCATGATGAAATAATCTTCGCCCCCTTCGCTGACTGCTCATTTCCACACACGCGGCGGGCCCGGTCGAAACGGTCGAACGGTTAATGTTGTTCTTTAATTTCACGCTCAGGCCCAGCCGAGCCGCTGGCCGTCGAACGTCAAGCGGAAAACATGTCCGGCAGCGAACTATGCTCATCGTGGTACTGCTGCTGCTACGGATAATCTAAGCTCGGAAGCTCGGTAGGACTCCCCCGTGTCGCTAGGTGAAAATGTGAGCGCCATTTTCGCGAGGCGTTTAATAATAAAGAGAGGCACAAAAAACGGACGAACGAAACGGGCTGCCACTGCTAACGGTCCTATCGCTGGGGCGCTGTCCCATCACACCACCGGCTGCATAGGAAATAAAAAACGATTTAAAGAGCGATGGGCCGGAGCATACTTCTTTTGGGTTCCGTTTAAAGGCTTGTGATGCGGCTTACTGTCAAACTTATCTATCGACTTCTGTCGATCAAACTGGCAGAGCTGTTGGGGATTACTTCTCCTGCTTGGCCGGACATTTCTATGCTGAGTGCCGCCGCCAACGCTGCCGGTGGTCTGAGCATTCCGTGTGTGCTCCATCGTGATCCAGGGCCCCCAAAATTACCATCACTGGAAGAAGTCGAACGAAAATGTTCGGAATGCGCGTTCACTTCATAAAGCGATCGAAATGCAATTTCAAAACCGTAGTCAACCCATCGAGATGGGAAACGAGCCTTAAAGAGCGGCTCGCTGGAAGGGGATATCCTTGGCCGTTAAAGGATCCTTTTGTGGTCGGATTACGATTCCAAGAATGGCAACACACCGGGCTCCCACCAACAGACACGTTTGCCCCACGGGGCAGCAGCACGGCCGGAAGCAACAGCATCAGTGCGGAGTGAGATAGACAATGCCACAGAGAGAGCGAGAGAGAGAGAAGTAGATTAGGAAGAAAAAAGTTGAAATCGTAGCAATCGTCCTCGTCGGAGCACCGATTAGCACTCGAGGACTCGAGCAACCATAGCAACCGACGACGACGAGGGTGCTGCAATCGAGCACCAAATAGGCAAACCGTTTTTTGGCAACCAACGAGAACATCAAAAACCGAGCCGAAGATAATTGAGTGTCCCAACGGACGGATGGGCGTGCGGGGAGGACGTGTCCCGGTGGGCGAAGGTCAGCTTACATATTTTCATAATTTTATGAGAGGTTACGGCCACTGGCCAAACATTCACGATCGCCCTCAGCAGGTTGCCTCCGGGTTGTCAACAATCCTGACATTTGCTCCGCCTTCATTCTGCCGGACTTCATCATACGTCGGTGGCGGCGTGCGGATTTAGGTTCCAATTTCTATTTCCGGGGCCCGAGGCTTACCCGGGGAATTTTCCCAACGCACTCACCGTGGTCCGCTCCGGGGCAGGGAGGAGAAAGAATTTAGTTTCTTATGCGAATGAATTTTTATGAATACCCCAGTCGCCCTGGAGCAGCAGCCGCATAAGGACACTCGAGACGACACGGGCCCCGAGACCGGTCCAAAGCCCCGTGACAAAGCAACAGCCGAACGGGGCCGGGCCGAGTTCCTTTCATCGACCGGGTCGGTCCACCGGAAACGAGATTTTCGGTGTCGATGATGGTAGTTCGACACGGTTCTTACCGTGGCCGCCGCTCCCACTTGGTTACCACCGGAATTAGGAATATGATCCGTGTAGCTCGTAACAGCTTTCTTCCGTCGGCGACGACGACGACGACGACTGGCTCAGAATTGGCAGTTGGACTGGGAAGATAAATAAAATCAACCGGACCCTCACACGCATACGTGAAGGACTTTATTCGATACGTGAGTTTATGCTGCCGAAGTCCAGTCCGTCGTGGAAATGTTATTGCTATCGCTAAGTAATTTATGGTCAGAGAAGTCCCGGGCCCTCCACGAAGGATGCTGGCACGGGACACGGCACGCGGCACCCGGTCGCCCGGTAGCGTCATAAATTCTTTTATGAATTCTTGAAGTACCACAGCACTCCCGAAGTTATGGTTTGTTATTAGATAAGCATTTTCTGGTGCTGGTCGAGTAGATCAATTGCACTAATTTGACGTAAGCGAGGCGCACCATGACGGTAAACGGTAAACGTGCGCAACGGTGATTGAAATTTGATATTATTTGGTGCTCATCATGAGTTTTCTATCCAATCGCTCGGTAGCTGTTGGCTGTTCTCCTTGAAGATCCTTCTCTTCCATAAGCCGTACCGGCGAACGGAATGCTTGGCAGGATTTCCATAAAAAACGGGAAATAGATATATTTTCCTACTATTAAGCGGCTTAGTTGTCTTAGCATCGCGCTCGCCTCGCTTGGCCGCGTCGTGCAACGAAAACATATTACTTCTTCACCGAAAGTTGCTCCACCATCGTCGCCGTCGTCGTCCATTGTTACGATCGCGCGCGGCGCGACTTTGTCAATAAAGCAGCAGAAAATAATCTTTTCTCCGGCCATCGGAATTGGGGTGGTGGGCTTTTTATGGGGTCCCCGGGCACCGCCACTCACTCGTTTTTCCATCAGCCAATATTATCTTGACAACGTTTTCATTTCCTGGCAACTTCCTGGCCGGAGAATAGCAACGCCGCGCGCCCCCGCCGATGGCTTCAACAAAGCTTATGCTTTGACCCGCACGGCGCATGGTTCGGTTATTGACCGGGTGAGTGTTGAACGTTGTTGTAAGAAAGTTTTCCTTTCGGCTACTGTCGGAATCCGATTTGGTTGCAATTTTTCTTCCATTTTCCGCTTCGACCGTGGTGGGCGGCCATTGGACAAATTTGGTTGCAAAATAGTTTGCCTTTACGCGGGGCTTCCGGTTCGGCTGTCAAGTAGGATCTCCGTTTCCTTCGTGCCTTCCTTTTCTATTTTCTTTCCATCGTTCAACTCTCACATTAATTCTGACCAAATTTCCCTACCAAAGGTGTTTACTACGATTCCGGGTTCTACGGAAGGCTACGGAAGAAGTCTCCGTGGTCGCCAATGGACATCAAAAGGGTTTATGATTTATTTAAAGTTATGAGCTCAATTACTGCCATATTTTCTCCTTAAACACGGCCGGGGCCATAATAGTTCTTATCTAACATCTCGGGCATCAAACACGGGAACAAGACCAACTGGCCACTGTGTGAACCCTGCGTGCCGGCCACAGTCCAGAGAGCCGTCCGAAAGGAGAACTTTACTTTCGCATTAAATCCCTCCTGACTCCCGGGGACGAGAGTGGGAAAGTTTTTGCCAGGGCCTCCGGGCCATCCATGCTGGCCCATGTTTGCTTTCATTAATTTCACTTTGATTTATTTCAGATCCGTGCTCCGTGCAGAACGAAAACACCGGGAACGAACATTTTGTAATTCAACGAAAACAAAGATCTTTATTAAAACAACCATCGCCTCAGCGTCCACACAGCAGCGCCCTGATCACCCCGTGTCTGTGTTCCCTTTTTCTTATCAGCTTTATTGGCCGGCGGGGACGAGCCAAAACCTCATAACTCGGCTCGGAAACAAGCGAACATGAAAGCGAAAGGATGGATGGATGGCATTATGAATGAGGTTCGGGGCTCTGGAAAGGACACTACTACTCGGGGTATCATGATTAAGTGCCGGCCCTCCTGCCGACGCTTCGTAGACACGCCGAAAGGATCTCATATGTCCGGTGTTGCTGCTGTTGCTGACGGTGCCACAGAGTATGGGCAAGCCATTGGGTGCGCCGTACACCGGTGGCGCTGTGTCACCGGCGTGACAGTGAAGACAAAACGGTTCTTGTCGTCGTTACTTGGCCACAAGAGTTGAAACATTGTTGCTCTGGACACTGGCCTCTGGACCACCGTCAACCCGACCCGGCCGGACACCATGTTCCACCTTCTGGCGCGTGTGCCATTTTGATGACCATCCGGTCCGAATATCCTTTGCCAAGGTAGGCAAGCATTCCTACCGTAGAGTGAAGCTCAACGCCCGGGCTCTCTACACCAAGGTAGGCCAAGAACTTTAACAATCCAGGTACTGAATGTAGCAACAAGGAACCGGCTTCCTGTCGCAGGACCTACGAGAAGTATTTCAATTTAGGAAGGAAGCTGCTTCCCGTGTAATACACAATAATGTGTGCCGGGCCCCCAGAAGCTGTGGCTTTCTATTCGAGCGATGTTAAATAGTCTGTAAAACTGTGGATTTAGTTTCCGACGGCAGTGCGCAACACTTCCTGAGGCTGACTACCAGGAATACGCACTCAGGTGCTCAGTGCTGTTGCAGTGAAAGATGGACTCTGAAACATTGGCTTCATTATGGGCGTTCAGCCGTGGATAAGAGGTAACAGGTTGCACAACGTATCAATCGATGATTAAGCTGTTGCTGACCGGCGAGGTTGTGAAGTTGTTAACTGGCTTGTGCCATCGAACGCTCGAGTTGAACCTGGCTAACCCAGGGCTGACTTATTTGTCTTATGCACTTGTCTTTCGAGCTTTAATTACCAACTAGGTATTTATTATTTATTTAATATCAGTTTTTTATATTATTTTAACATTAATTTGATTCCTAATTAGTTCTTACAGCACTGCTAAAGACCGACTCAGACGAGCAATGAAGTGCTCCCAAACCCTTAAAGCCCCCGAAAAGCTACTCGTTAGACGAAAACCACTCCATTGTATCGATTTCTCGTGCAACATTAGCCCCAGCATCGCCCACGGATTGACGGAACGACCGAGAGGCAGCGCGACGTTCGATTTGATCTGCCCGGTGTCGAAGCCCATCGAACGCGCGCCATCCACCAAGAGTCACGAGGCACCCGGAGGCAATTCTTCAGTCCGGACCTCGCCCGTGCCTCGAACGGACGGCATCTGGCGAAGGCTTCGTCGGCTGTTCCACGAAAGGTCGCCGGATTATCTCGTGAGCTGCGGTGAGCTATTTTTCGTCCGATGCGCGCGCGCCGGAAGAATCCGGAGCCATGGCGCCGCCGGGCTCTTTTGCTAAGACCCTGGTGCCGGGGGACTCGGGGGGTCGTGGATTTGCCGATTGGTTTCATTTCACCAAAGCCGTCACCCGGCGGTGCTGGGAGAACTGCCCTCGTGGGTCGTGGTCTTCCGGAATTCGCAAAGCGCGAACGGTCTGGGCCTTTCGCCGTCCGTCGGTGTGGGCACCGCCGGTAAACCGAAACAAACTAAAAGCGCTCATTCCGGGCCGATGCTTACATTAATTTTTGCTCATTTTCCCGCTTGATTACTCGGGCCCACTCGGTCCCGGGACCCGGGACCGGGCTCAGCCTCAGGATTTTGTTTATTGTTTGAGAGGAGAGCCCAGGAGAAACTGGTAAGGAAACAGTGGCATAGGTTAAGCACACCGACCGGCCCGTGGACCGTTCGACCCTTGGGCGTTCAACACACACATACCGGTGGGCTGCAGGATCGGCCGGTCCTCAACCTCAACAAATGATTATTCGCGGCCACGGGCACACAATGACCGACCGTCCTCTTTCAGGCCTTCCGGTGGTGTCCGGTGGCGAGAGCCCAGTAAGTCCTTCGGTCCCGGCGCGCTTATATGCTGGTGGCAGGGTCGCTTTGTTGGGCGCAAATTGTTTGACCGGTGTAACGTTTATGTAAGTGCCATTAGAACATGCCTTTTAAACAGAAAACTTTACGTTCCATTGTCGACGACGCGGTGCCTCAGTGACCCCCGGAGGATGGGTCGTGTTTTGCCTTTTGTCCGTGGAAAGGTAATCACATTCCGCTCAATGGGCTGACGAAGGTAGCCATTTTCTTATGCTGCTCTTTGTTCTATCGAACAATTGTTTCAAAGGTCACCTATTGGTAGCGGAAAGGTTACACCTTCGGTTGTGGTAACTATTGGGTCACCCTGTTCATTCTTCGTTTGACTCACATTTGACTCATAATTTGTTTCACTTTGACACTTTACTGATGGCCAGATGGAAATATGGAACAGCTTTGAAGGCGAGCTTTGAACGAACATAACAGACTTATAATAGGGTTTCGGTCTACCGCTTTAATGCCATGGATCAATACATAATGGCTAACGCTTCTCGATTGTATCCTCGTTCTAGTAGGGCTTAATTGATAGATTTCCCTTCAAAGTCGGCAACCTCAATCTCAACCATCAGCCCCATTCGCATCCATCTTCATGAAGACCGCTATCTCTGCCCGGACACACTTTGGCCGTGTTCGCTAAACTTCCGGCAAGTAATTAATCATAACAGAACATGGAAGCTGTCCACTCCCCAGCCGGCAGAAGACCCTGACCTGATGAGCAGGAAACCGACCGCCTGAAATTTGATCTCCTTATGTTCGCGCACTGGCGAGCGGAAAATTGTTTCTGTTTTTTTCTCAACCTCCTCCTCGGAGTCACCCATCGAACGGGTCCTAATTAAATTTTCCAATCACTCAACCGGGCCAGCGAGGCGAGCGAGAAAGGGTTCCTCTCCATGTCAGCGTGCGCATAGAACGTCGAGGAAAATCAGGTTCCTTCCCTTTTTGGCTGGCGACGACGGCAGCTGGAAAGGAAATCTGACGACACTCCGGGGTGAAGGAACCGGACGCGCGCTAACTCACGCATGGCGCGTACGGAAAATGAACTGGAAAATGGGTCAATTAATTTCGGACCGAAGGCCTGGCCACTGGCACGCAAAGTGGTATTTGCCCCGGGGATCGGGGCGGAGAATGAACACGGACAGACGGACCGAGAGAACTGGACAGAAATTGACTGGTGATTAATTGGAAATTTATTTAAATGCTCACACCGCAGAAGGATTTTCGATCGACCGGGCGTGGCAGGTTTGGAATGCAGCAGCCGGCCGTTCGACAGTTGAGCGACGCCAGGGCCAGTGAATTACATTTTACAACTTCCAACTTCAGTTAATTCAATTGGCTCGCTGCCGAGGCGCCAAATGTTTGACATCCATCGCTCATCGGACCCCGCGCCGGATAGACTTGCTGACAGTGTCCGGACGGGGTAATCCCCGGTTATGCTGATGCCGCGTGATACGCGCCCCGTGCGGATGATGCCGAATAACATTACAGTGTTTTAAAATAAATACGCATTAACTCCGAGCGCGAAACCGCAAGCTCATGAAGTGCAAATGGAATTACAGCGTGCTTCCATTTAATTTGTCATCGCGGGGCGCGCCCGCGTACTCTGTCTGCCGGATGCACTAAAACCGTGTCCACTGCGTGTTCCGACTGCAATTTTGCTAGACACAGTAAATCCACACGGCGCACGGCCTGTGTAGTCATCAAACGTTCGGCTCGGTTCACTGGAATCGCGTTCCGGAGCGAACATCGCCCGGAGAACTCGAAGCGACCCGCGTCGAGTGGCAGGAACAAACCCAGTAAAAAATAAAACACAACCCAACCGGATCTCTCAAGACTGTCCGTAAAAATATTGACATTACGCCCATCGAACCGACGGCAAACGTGGGTCATGGGTGCGCCCAGTGTTGCCACAACACACGTGATACCCCCGCAAACAGGGTCGAATCAAAATATGCCTTCAAACGCTTTGCGCCCGTGCCCAGCCCTCGAAGCGAAGGTGGATGTGGATTACATTTCCCATACCGGGAATTTGCATTGATAATACTAACGTTCGATAATGACGGAACTTCAAAGGAAGAGCTGTGCTGGGTCGCCGGCGGCAGTTTCGTGTTTCCGGTCCGTGGTGTAGCCTGAGTGCACGAGGCACGAGCATGGCCGACTCAAGGACCGAGTGCTTGTCAAATTGGATTAAACTTTCGCATGCATACGATTAAGAATAATTGCAAAAAAATAAATTTAAATCATATTTGAAGATCGGCTTTGATGTCTGGGGCATGTCACGGAGAGCGTGTCCGCTCCATCGTGCGCGCCAAGGAACAACTTTGCGGAACGATAAAGAAAGCTGCCGACGCCATTCGCGCTATGACTTATCGGGGTTTTAGTAAAAGCGTGATTTGCTGCGCGATCTACTTTACTTTTACGAGGTTTTAATCGGTTTAATTTCAATATTTCATTGCACCTTACAGGACCTGGGTGGACCGTCGCCTTGGCCGGGAGCTTCACGCATCAGCTCCATCTTGTACGAGATGCTCTAATCGTATTAAGAAACCGGTAAGCCATCTCGGAGCCGGAAACCGGAAACGTCATCTGTTAGCGCGTGAACGTGCCGTGCAATCCCCTCCCGGACCGGAAGCCGTGCGATAAAGTGTGCACTTTATGGGACATAAACATTCGAACATGTTGCCATGTCGCAGAGAAAAATGGGAACATCCTGACAAACGTACGCCGGCGACACGTAGTACGTGTGTGCGTCTACGTCTGCAGGACACGGTCCCGGTGATGGCCGCACGAACGTTAGTCCCCAGGAGCCGTTTTGGTGAGACAAAAAGAATCAAATTAAACTTTTCCCCACGGAGGCTACGGCCAGCGACCGGGCGAAGGGTTTAACCGGGACCAGCACACCGAGAACATGCATTCTCCTGCAAGGCACGTGCTGCCATCAGCTGCGTCTCGTACGGCACCGGCTTAGCGTGGGGCTCAAAAATAGGTGGTCATCATGCATGTGACGGCCTTATAAAAAGGCGAATTAAACATTCGAGAACCGTAATGTTATTAACAGTATCACACTTCCTGCGGTTCCCCGCGACACGCTCCGTGTTATCCTTTCGTTTCGTGTCCGTATTACGAGTGCAAATCAACATTATTTTTTGCACCCCACACTTTGAAGCCCGTCCAGTCCTCTGGCCGACTCTGGCCAAATTTCGCCGATTACAATAATCGTAAAATTTTATGAAGAGCGAGAGAGACAGCAAACCCCAAGGGGTGGCGTTATTTTTCTCGACACAACAGATATCTGTTAATCTTCGCCAAGTAAGTCCCTATTGCCGCGCCGTGCCATGGCCAGAACAGTATCCGGAGCCTGCATATGCAAAATCTCAATCCTCAAGCACGGGTCCTTCGGGTTACAGAAGAAGACGGGGAAAACTTTTCCAACATCCGTCCGCCCGTATTGGAAAACACAACCGCCGGGCGCCGGGCGGTGTTTTTTTATGTGGCCCTTCCCCAGCCGAGAGGTTGCGGTCGGAATCGCGGGACATTGCCGAATAAATAAGTCCAAATGGCGACGACGACGACTAGTTACAGATGTCTCGCTTTTTCCTCGGATCCGTTTGTCGGTTTCTCGAACTCAAAGGCAAAGGGCCGTTCCGTTTCCCGCTTTTCTGTCTCGCTCCGACGACACGAACTCGGCGGCGCAACGGCGTCGATAATGGGAAATGGAGCACCCAAGTTTCGCAATAAAAATCAAAATGCCGATTGTGTTTTGGTCGTTTCGGCGTACGGAGTTCGGTTGTTCGATGAGCAGCCCATTCTCCGCCGGGCGCGGTGTTGCGTCTCGATTGCGTATCCTTCGAAAAGGCCAGAAGTCAGATTGGCCGACTGGGCGATAGACGATGGCCAGCGATTTTAGCTTCTCTCGCGCGCAGTATCAGTCAGCGCCCCCTGATCCCTCCGATCCCGATTTCCCGATGGCCCTCTGGCCCCTCCGTCCGCACGGTGGGAGTCAATTTAAGGTTTATTTATTTTTCGCGTACCGCAGCGTCCTTTGCGCGACGATTGTCTCCGGCGGCTTTAGCCACCTGCAGAGTGATACAATGTTGGGCCCATTCGGCCCCGACCCTTGATCCGTGGGGCGTAATCCTTCGGAAACCGCCTACGGCCAGCCACCGGTGCAACATCAAAGGCGACGGATCACCCGGTTTAAAGCGCCCATAAATTACCGGTGACAGTGTTTATGGTTCTTTCCGCACCAAATCATCGTCGTCGTCGCCGTCGTGGCGCGAAACGGCGATAGAAAACAGATCGTTCCTTGCGGGGTGTGCGAATGGGCATCGGGGCCAGCGAAACATCTCAAGGCGCTATTCGCATGATTTGCTCGGTGCCATTTTAAAGCAGCCAATTCGCGTGCCGAAGTGCGTGCCGAGTCGTCAAGACTCAGAGCTTAACGCATGTGTACTGATGGAGAAGTAAGACGCACGAAAAAGTAATGTTGATATCAAGGAATTTGGTATGCTTATGGGAATGAATGCCATAAAAAACTCTGTCAATTTCTAAACATTCGAAAATATGAATGGTTTATTCTTTTGGCAAAATAACGTTGATTAAGGTGTTGATCGAAAGTTTAGAAAGTCATGTGTCATCTGTCTGTTAACTATTTCCTAAGCAGTCGAAGGAGCCGTTCATTAATAATGTCAAAGTTGCATTGCAATATTTCATATTCATATTTATCAACTTTATATAATGGTTTCCATTGATTTATCTGTACGTATTCACTCTCCCTTACTAACTACTAACAAAAAGCAAAATCATATCTCTTCTAAATAGTTCACCAAAATCGGCAAATAATTTATTAATCTTTCTTGTAATGTACCAATTTTTCTTTTTTAGGTGCAGCTGGTACTAGAGTCATACATAAATAAAAAATCTCTGTTTTTCCTTAGAACCATTATGAAAATGTTTATCTAAGCCGAAGGTCAAACAAATTTATAGTTAATAAAAAACTAACAAATGCAGCCTGATGCGTCTGAATACAGACGCGAAATGGAGAAGTTTTAAGGGAAACATTCCCTCTACCAACATTGCAGCCTTGAATGGTGATAACGCACGGAAGAATGCATTGTGTGGTTCGCGAAAGAAAACATAAAACATCGTCCCGATTCGCTGATCACGCATCGGCCAGACTGTCACCCATCGACGACCGCCACACCGTCGACGGGACGATCACAATGTAACAATAGGAAAACGGCAACTACACGTCCCTCGAAAAAAACCGAATTTCGAATTTGTTTTCTAACTAAAAAAACGCGACCAGGGGACCAGCATAAAAGAGCGCGACCGGCCGGGCATAGAAATCGTTTACGTTATCGTACCAAATTAATCAACCGTCTCGTCGTCGCGACCATCCTCAAGTTGTTCTATTCTTTTTTGTTTCGTGTTTTTTGTTGTGTGTGAATCTAAAATAAACCGAAATTTCGGCACCCATTCGGCAAGGTGACCGGAAGCGGAACCATCGAAACAATATGCGCGCCAGTTGTGCCCGGTTTTTTGCCGGTGTTTTCGCTTTCCGCGTCGTCGTCGGCAAGAGAACCTTCGTCGTCGTCGCCGGTTTCGTCGAAAATCACCAAAAACCACGCGATATGTTTATTGGTAGCTAAATTAGATCTTTATCAGCTCATTTCCATCGTCCATCGTCTCGCGCGGGGCGGAGGTTTCAGAACCTCGGGGGATCGGTAGCCAACCCGCTATGTTGGGTTGGCTGTGCGAACCACTGAAGCGGAATGATTCGGTGGTTTTTGCGCACCATTTTTTTCCCCGTCCGCGAGCATCGATAATAAGTGGCCGCTGGTGCTCTAAACTGTAAAGAGACTCTAATTTGGATGGCGAAGGCGCTTGGGTGAAAAGACTCGAGAGCGAACGGAGGGTAAAAAGCAAAAATCTCGCAGCATAATAAACACGAAGCTATCGAAGGCAACCGGGAGAAGTCCGGGAAAAATCGTCACCAGTCATGCAGAACTGACGGCACAAAATGGACGACACTTCAACCGATGGCCACGGCCAGACGCGACGTTGTTTGCAAACGGCCATCGAGCAAACGTGGTGACCGCGCTCCGCCAGACAAATATAATAAAAACCACCGGCAGCTAAATGGGCAGCTAATTTAACGTCAGGAAATTAGGAACACTTTTCGAGTGGAAGCAGCCAGCACGGCCCGTCGAAGAAGGGACCGAGAGCACAACAGGGCCTCTCCAACAAACGGCCTAAACGTTCGTTGCTGGGTGTGATTTTTTACGGCTTCGACGACAAAACCGTTGATGGCCATACTTCCGGTGTTTACTGGGTTGTGGGTGAGCAAGCCTTTGTTTGTGAGCCGATTTTCATTTTTTTTTTTGGAAAATGGACCCAAAACTCATCTAAAGTACACTCGAATCAGGACCAATTTTTCGTACCCCCAGTATCGTACCTTGCTGGCCGCCGGTGACGACTTGCTGGCGACGATCGCTCACCTTCTCACCGGAGACGCCCGATTTTTTGTCGCCCGATTCACAGGCACTGCATCTTCAAGCGCAGCCTCGACGCCAGGAAAGACTTTCGACGACTCCCGCGGCCTGACCATTGTCTGCAGATCCTATTTCGGGCGTTAATGGGTGCCCACTGCCTATCGTGCTGCCGTAATTCAGGGCACTCGAGACTCGGGCACAGGACCTACGGAAAATGGCCGCCCCTGGCGTTCAATCAACGGCCCTTGGGCCCCGTCTGCGGCAATTTTCACCAATGGACGAGTGAACACTGGAGATTCACAAAAAACCATACACGGGAATCCTAGAACGTGGCTGGCGTATCGTACCGAAGGCCGGAACACCGCGCCGGAAGCCGTCGTTCGATAGTTTCCTATTTCGGGTGCCTTGCCTTTAGTTTTCCGCCAAGCCAAGGGATGCGTCACTGCGCCGGAGCAGCCAAGACTGATTTCTGGCAGCTACCCGACGGTGGCCGACGACAATGGCCGATCGGAAAATGCCGGAAGTCACGCAGCGATTAGATCCAATTTTGGGATCTGCCTTCTGTGTTCTACCGGCATGCCCCGTTGTTTTTTGCAGATTGCTGCCGAAAATGTTCCTGGAATGACCGTTCTGGAGCCGTTCATCTGTTGGATGAAGTGTGTGCTGGGATGAAACCCGACGAAAATGAAGACCTGCTCGTGACATACGGGCACACAAAGGGTTGATTTGCAGAACGGGGCCCCAAGCTGAGAGAGAGACGGCTTAAATGAGGACACAAATTTTGATTTGATCGGAAATGAGATAAGCCAGCCAGCCCTTCCCTCGGCCAACTGGTGGGCGATTTTGCTAATGTGCTCATAATTTTTAGGGAGCCGGTCCTTAAGCCGCTTAGGGGGCGGAATGTAAGATGAACCCCGTTGAGCAATGTTCCGGCACATGCTAAAGCCGTGCATAGGATTTAAGCACTGGATCAACGACAAACCCAGCATTGTGGCTACAGCATTGAAATCCGGGTTGTAATCAAAAGTGTCCTTCAAAAGTTGCACAATGACACTTTGCAAACCCGGTGTTCCGGTTTGGTCCACAGAACCAGAACCATGCTGTGCGCATTTTAATTGGAAAAGTTATCTTTAACATCTCCGATTGTGCAACACTGCGCTGCGCAGCGGCCGTCAAGTGCTTCATTACTTGACGTTAGCGAATTCATTCTTCCATCGACCGGGCCAAGTTGCGCAAATGGTACGCCGTCGCCGTCGCCCAGCTAGAGGCCCTCTCGAAACCGCAATACAAAGGCGGCTCGAGTACCGCGCGTTTTCGGAGCATCGCCGGCTGTCAAAGGCGCGTCTCACGGCGCGACACGGTCCGCGAAACACGTCCCCGAAATACCGGCGAAGCCAATTAATATTCTAAGACGCGAGTGGGCGCGATGCACCGACGAAGGACCCGCCACGTAAGCAGCTTACCTACCATTCGGGCGGCTCGTACATGTCTCATTCATGAACTTCCCGGCGCGTAATCCGCGCGTCCAATTTTCCGCGAGTGGTGGCGGTTATTAAGGAAACCTTTACCGGGGGCCCCAGCGCCATCTGTGACATGAATGCGTGATTTTTGGGGGGATGATGAATTAGAAACCGAAATGAATCGTGCCAATCGTGCCGATGCCATCGGTCCGCATCTCACTACGGACACTCTCTGTAAAGCTGTTGTAAACTTATTACTGAAGAGCGCCAAATTGCGATGCAAGGACACGTTTTCAAATCATTGCATGCGTAGCATGAGCAAACCTCTCGGCTATTAAATTCTATTATATGCGTTATTATTTTTCATTATCCTGATTTGCTTCCCTCGCGGTGGTGTGTTGTCACCACATTTCGCTGGCTCGTCTTCGTCAGTTGTCATTTTTACATCGTACCACCGCCGGGTCAGGTACCTCCCCACGCTTTGATTGGGGCACCACGACTCGCCCCGGTCTCCATCGTCGTCGTCTTCGCCGACGAGAGCCGCCCGAGGTCTTTTGGGAGGGAAAATGTTTTGAATCGCTGATGACGATGTTCTGTGGTGAAAGCAAATTCCTTTAAGGATTGCCGTGTGCCCCTTAAAGCTTACGGTGAAGAAAACGTACGGTGGCCACCGACGGCTTCCAGGATAAGCCGACCGAGAACCAATCTTGCGCGCCGGCGTTCTTACGGAGCCCGCACATCCTGCATTTTGGCCCGGATTCTCACAGAGAGCCGTCGTCCGCCGAGTCTTCTGGCTGTCGGTAGGAATTACGATTCCAGTGTACCCGGAGCCCGGAGAAGTACACACCCGAGATTACTCCCAGCAATCCATACTAATACTATCCAGATTCTCGAGCCTGGCATCTGCTACCCTTCGAGGCGTCTTTCAATAAACATTCCTTTTCAATCGCCTCTGCAGCTACCAGCAGTGGCAGCAGTCGCTTCGGTCCGGGCCGACCCAGGCCGAGCCAGGATTTCTCTGGAGGACTTCTAATCGACAATCGCAATTTCGGCTTCACGCACGGCGGCCTCACGCACGGCGGCCTCACGCACGGCAGCGGCGGCCCCACGACGAATATGAAAAGCGAAACTTTCCGAACCATTCAACCGTGAATACGGTTTTTGCTCGCGTTTCCGTTTTCCTTTTTTTTCGCCGTCGGCCATTTCGAATTTTCTCCCCGGCTCCACGACATCCGCCGGCGGGGTTCGTTTCGTGAGATTATCCGTCCCAAAAAGGGAAGAGAGCCCACCAGAGAGCCGTTCGGAACCGGCACACGTCAACGCGCGGCCGTGAGAAGGATCGTTAGAAAGCAGCAGCTTCCGGCGGAAAAGTAGGCAAAAAGGGGCCACTGGTCGGAGGAGAGTGCGCGACATAAAAACCATACATATTCATTGTCAATCATCGTTCCCATCATCGCTCGTTGACGGCGAGGCCCGAGGCCTCACGCCGATCCTTCGCCTGCGTCTTTGCTGATTGGATCAAGCGCCGGGTTTTTCCTTTCGTTTCCTTCCCTTCCTGGGAGTCGGGCTCCAAATCAACATGTGCCATTTTTCCCCTGGCCCCAAATGAAGATGATTGGTCTGGCGAACAGAGTTCAATTGATTTGTAAGTCACCGACCGACAGGGACAGAGGAAGATGATTGCGAAGGACGCCCCGGGAGTGGAATTTGGTTTCCATTTTTTCTCGGTCGGTCAGCCTCGCGGTGGTTGTTCAAATTTCTTTAGCCCCGAAGCACACAGGAACGCTTTCCCCACGGTCGCCCGTTTGCGATAACGCACCTCTCTGACCGGAGGCAAGCAATGATACCGCCTTTAAAGAGTTGATGTTGATGTTTCGGCAGCACTTGATTGGTGTCCACTAATCTGTTCGGTAAGATCAACCCTCTTTGGTTGCTCGAGAAATCAATTCGGCCCTCCTTTCGGCGACGATGGAAAACTAACCAACACAGCAATGAAACCGTCAATTCTGTGCTCCAAAGATTCAGCTTTCCAAAGGCCAGGGCAGCAGCATCGGCCACGTCACTCGTACCTGCCCGACTGCTGCTGCTGCTGACATTCCTAACTCAATTTAATTTATTTTACAACATAATCTACTTCCGGTCCAGCAACGCATCCTCTCCGGAGCTGTCTCTGTGGCCCTGTGGCTACCCGATGGGGTAAGGGTAATGCGATACATTTCCGAAACTCTTCAACCATCGACGATCCGGGGTCCGCTAAGGGTTAAATTTCAATAAAATAATCACCGATGGCGCTCGGTAATTGAAGGGAAAATTGATGGGTTCGCTTAAGAGAGTTTGGCAAAAGGATCTAAGCGATTTGCAGGTTAATAAGAAAGGTTGAAAAATTGACAAAAACGATCTATCTTTAAGGTATCTTTAAGTTTACTTCAAAACGAAAGCTGTGCAGGACACGGACACGAAAAAGACACATCTGCTGATCTGCAGTGATTTATCACTTGTAACACAGGATCGCTTGTTGTATCAAATATGAAGCATAGCATCTGTGAATTACTTATCACACGCCACCGTGAGGTACATGTGACCCATCTCCAAATTGTGCCGTAAAACGACAACGCTACCCCCAGTTCCAGTTGTTACGGGGTGAGTTACGAATTTCGGTACCATCAGCAGCTGGGCACTGGTTTAAGTTACATTTAAATAGAGCGAGAGAGCGAGAGGGCGAGTGAACGAAAGGGGAATGTTAATTGCAAACCGAAGAAACCGCAACATGAATCCCATAAATCGGAACTAGAGCCGAAAGTCGTCCATCCTTACGCGGCGCTGCCTTTCAGCAGCGGACCGAAAGCCGAACCGAAATGTGTCAACCCGCTGGCAACGCAACACGCCACACGCCAACCCTTCGAGAGAGAGGGCCAACCCTCTCGACAACCCCAGGAGAAGTAGGAGCTAATGATACATTCACGTGTCGGCAGCGAGGTGCACCAAGAGTTCTCCAAATTTTCGGCCCAACGGTGGGCACGTGCGGCAACAACAATGGCTGGGCGATTCTCTCAACTTGACTTCCACAATGTGCCGAAGAAGTTGTGCCGGTCGAGGGTGGCGAGTGGCTCGTGAAGGTGGAACCTAATTCTTGGTCCTTCCGGCGCGCCATTTTCCATTTCCGATTCCCCGGCCGGGCACGGAGCACGGGCTAAACTCATTGGGCTAATTGATAAATTGTGTTTTGGGCAATAAAATTTGATTGCTGTTCGACTGGTAAACTTGGCAAAGTGCTTCGGGACGACGTCCTCGTCGTCGTCGGTCCCGAAGGACATCATTTATTCTGCCGTCTACCGAACGACGGCACTGAACGGTTCAAAAGTCAAGGTGGACTACAGAGCATGCGACTAGTTCGAAGTCGCCCGTTCGTCCAAGAGTTCGTGGTTTATTGGATCAGCTCCTCCGAGCCCCGAGGAATCGTCGTGGAAAAATTCGTGAAAATCGTACGCAGACACGGCGCAATCGGCATCGAATAATAAACATCAGCGCAACGGCGAGAGGAAGTTGGTTCTGCAAGGAACCGTGTGTGTGGCCCGGAAAGGGTTGTGCGTTTCCGCTTGCCTGACGATGATTATGATAAATGGATCAACGATCAGCGGGGCGGCGGCGGCGGAGCCGTGTTCACAGCCTTGCAGCCAGCTAGCGGGAAGATGGTAATGTGTTGCCATAATTTGCCTGCGGGAGACCGGCGAAACTCGGCTCGGGAAAATTGGGTGGAAAATCGAAACGAATCAGTAACGCATCGGGAGCTACAGCCCAGCCCAACAACCCGTCATCACGGCTATTACGGGCCGTGCTCTCGTTCTCATATCCTTCTTCACGGCGACGGCGGCGGAAGAGGTTTTACGGCTCTACGGGAGCCAAATTTGGCCCCGGGAAAGATTTGCTCCGAGCAAGTTCATCGATGAGCGAGCCCGGTGGTGTATGATGGAAAATAAATTTACCTTGAAGGTGCTAAATCAAGGGGAAAGTTTGGGTTCGCCCGAGGAGCACCGCTAAATATCCGTGAAAAGTTGGAGCGTAAATGTTTGATCTCTCCAAAAACGGCGATAGGACACGGTTGGTTGAGCGTTGCTAGTTGAAACTACTTGAAAGGAAGCAGCCGCAAGTTGCTCATTGGCTAAGCCGCGTATAGGAGCTTAGCGTCTAAGAGCCTTACATTGTTGTCTTAAAAAACTCAACAAAACACGCTCGAGCAAACGTAAGAAGTTCGTGAAAGTAAACTATTCACATATTTTTAATATGATGCCTGCCGCGGAAGCTGGAATGCTCATAAAAGGATGTGAAAAGACGCACGTTGCGTTGAGATTTGAGCGGCGGCTCCCAATATCGGGGCTCAAAGACAAATACCACATTCCACACCTCTTATGCCATCTCTGGGCTGAACCAAGCCGCTCGTCTTGGGGCTGGGAACGCCACGGAATGTGCGCGCGCGCTCGCGTAAGTAAACGCAATCAAATTCACTGTTTTGAATAAATCCAGTTTAGATGAAAATTGAGCGTCGAAATTTTGGGTTCCGTTGGCTGGGGAGGGTTGCGGTGTGACGGAGGAAATTTTCCGCCAGCACCAGGCAGGTCGGTCGGTCGGGTAGGTGGTAATATTTTGCCAAACGACGACGACCAGAGCAGACGACCCGACGAGCCGGTGACGGGAGGGCCCTAATCGGGGTTTCGTACCCCGCGGGGACGTAGTAGGGTTGAGTGGAAGTCGTGCACGTGCAGTCGGAATGATAAACTCTCACAAACACTTACACACGCACACGCACACAAACTGTTTGCTAACGTAGACACCGTGGGCGAAAGCGATTACGACTCTCCGCCGGTGAATCTCCGTCGTCCCGGAATGGTGCAGGACGAAGGACGATGGTCACACGGCGACGGTGACGATGAGCTCGGAACCGGATGGATGATGAGCGGTTCACGGGGGTTACACGGTTGCGACGCCTTCGGGGCCGCCCGACGCTTCCAGCGATATCCCTTTGATGTTTAAATCCTTCCCCGCGTGCTGCTGCTGCTTGTGAGGCATTACTGGACCGGGCGGGGCCGGGTGTATGGCTTTTCCTTCCCCTCGGACCCACGCGCGTTGGCGTCCTAGAGCATTGATTGCCGCGAGGATGATGATGGGCGCGAAATGAGAACGGCACGAATAAAAATGGCGAACAAAAAAAAATCGAAAGAAGAAAAACGATAAGAGAGGCACAAATTGTGCTGATAAAAACGGGAAAACGACGGCTTTCTGGGTGAGTAATTTTTTGAACAGATTACCGTAATGAAATGTTACGATTTAATGATGGCGCCGCGAAGGAGTGCCGTCGAGGTGCGAATCGTTTTGCGCCGCTGAACGGAGGTGCTTAGGAGCTCTGCCATGCTGAGTCGGAAGGATGCTGCCAGTCGAAGTTCGTTAGTCAATTTTTTTCCGTCGAAATGATCTACCAGTACGCATGTAACACGAACAACGATTAGTTCGATATCGACGTCGACGATAAACAATTGTAATATTTACGAAATAGAATTATCGAAAAGTAGTCTCCAAAACGTTATCAGGAGTCTTCCTGTTGGGCTCTGTTTATTTAAAAAAAAATCTTTTTTTGATGGAAGCCGATGACAGTCGGTGCAGCGCACAAATAATCTAAGGCGAGCCGCAGGCCCTCTACTTGACTAGTCAAAAACGTTGTTTCTGGCATGCGTCTTCGTATTTTTCATCCTTTTCCTCATTTTCAAATACTGATTGGACAATGTTGGACTATCTTTTAGGCAAACTGTGGGACATGCTTATCTATCAACTAAACATCAGCCCCTGGTGTTCGAATATCTGTTTCAACAACTTCCTCTCTACTTCTTTTATCAAGAACGGGCTTAGCGAACGCCAAAATCACGACAAATTCGTGCTTGAAGAGGCCGCTGTAACGCAATGTTCAAAGCGCTTGTACTAGGACTTAAAACTTTGAAGCACACAAGTCTGCCTGCAGCACTTTCGCACATAAATTTTCCTGGTTTGGAAAATCTCGATCCTGCAGCGGGGCGAATCCGTGCAGGAGATAACAACCAAGGCAGAGCTGGCAAATCTCTACAAAGTCTGCTGAGGGCGCGTCGATTTTACACAGCCCAAAAAAACAGAGCGAAGGGCTAGGTGCCTGCAGGGGACAAGATGATACCGCGCGGCACGATCCGTGCACTCGCACCGTTCGCGTGCAACGGAATGGTAAATAAATCTAATAATCGCCCGGAGGCCCACGGAATTTAGAAAGCATCTCCGGCGCAAATCGAAAACGTATGTCGCTTGACGAGCGAGGTGAGAACGGCGAAACCTGTTGGAAACGGCCAGGCGCGCAAATGGAAATATGGAAATTTTTGGGGAAAGCATTTTCTTACCCCAGCAGCAGCGGAAAATCGATCACCCAAAACGATCTGTAATCCAGTGGCGGCGGCAAGCTGCAGCAAATGGAAAAAATGTGTCCGTGCTTCTTTTAATCACTTTCAACAAATTCGGCAGATCGGAAGGCACACATATCGCCGCCCGTTTGCGCCATGCCGTGTGGCAACCGGCAGCATGCGAAAAAATTTATAATCCAATTAACTCTGGCAACAAAAGCCGTCCATCGTCGTGGACTGTGTCTTCCCAACGGCACCACCGTTTGGCGTTCTGTCGGGAAAACTCACAACCACTCACAGTAACCGGCTCCGACGGTGTTCCTGTGGGGACGCACCGCCGTCGGGACGCCATCGGTTCCCAAGCATAATCGATTTCGTGCACGGTTCCACCGGTCATTCACAGGATGTACTAAGAATCGGAGTTTTTTTTTGCAACGGCCCAGCTGCGCGCTATCGGCACAGGGGTTGGATTTTCCTTGAAAAATTCAATAAAACGTCACATTAAAAATTTATACAGATAAATCTCGGCACCGGACGTGGAATATCTTTAGATAATCGCACTGACCGGTGCCGGACGCCGGAAAAACAATCGAAAAGTTCGACCACCGGAATCTCAACTACGATTCTCCCGGGGGCATCTTGTGGCCGAAAACTGTAAATCACCGCCGGAAACGGAAACTTGCCGAAAGGTGAAAGTTCATCCTGGGAGTCGAAAAAGCGAACAACATTTCGGTGGGAAGAACGGAAACGGAAAAAAATATCTTCCTTCTTTTTCGGATGAATGCTCGGAGCTCAGTATCAAATCTGACGATTGAAGAGAGAGAGGCTCTCTTTAATGCTTCTCCATCGAAAGTGAACCACGTATTTTTCAGAAATTTTGCCCAAGAAACGGCCCAAGGATTTCAGGAACTTAAAATGGAAAAGGGACCTTTGTCGTTCCGATTCGTTGCGGTGTTTCTTTCGCCCAACAACAGGTCGTCAGAAAAGCTACAATTAGGAAGACGCCGACGTCAATTGAAGACGGTTCTCGCACCGGAATGGTAGGGGGGTCTCGGTTTCGACCGGGCCCACAAGGCACACGGCGGTACGTGATTGAAATTTTGATCCGCATCCGAAGAATCACGCCCGAGACAGAGAGAGTACGGCAAGCCATCGCCGCACGTAAGACGCCCGCAATCACAACGAATTCTATTAGTCACGATGATCCTGCCGCCGGTGCGCTGCCGGCTGATGAAATTAGCTCGGCGCGTCTCACGGCTATGACATGTGGTTTTGATATTGACGCAAAGATGGGACACACGCAGCGTGATGAATTTTAAAATAGATCCAGCATTGAAATGCGCTCCTTACTCAGGACCACGCTTCGCCGGCTGTTGTAGCGTGGCGTACGTTGTGGAAAAGAAATATTAAACTAGACTTTAAATGGAGAAGCTGTAACAACGGAGCTCTTGGCGGAAACAGCCTGGCAACAACCTCGGTTCGGTGAGCGACGTTACATTATTCAGCACTTTTTAACCACTCACAAGGTAGGCGCTTCTCACACGAAACTGATGCCGAACTTGCTGTCCACGGTGCTAAATCCGACACCAGACTATTTAATCCGTGCTTCAATAATCCGCGATGTTTTTGTTTGGTCCTTTTGGTCTTAGAATGCGCCACCGTGCGCCGCGCATATCGAATGACGGACGGGCCCTGGAAAGTGGTTCACCCTTTCCCACGGCCGGAAACCCGGAGTTCATAAGAAGCTTGTGGTTTGGAGTGCGCATCCATTCCGGGGGCCCGTGATGTCACTCATCCTGTCAGCGGACTCGCACCGTCATGATGACTCGCGGTCGGGACGCTCGGGCCAAAGGACGCGCGCCGTTGACGCCAGGTTTTTAAGAATGTTCAAACTACAGCTGGTGGCGCACAGCCCCGAACAGAGAGACCGGGAGATAGAGAGAGAGTGAGCCAAAGACTTCATCCGTTGGTGGCTGATACACTGAACCGGTGTACCTTTTGCAACTGACAGGCGGAGTCGGTGGTGGTGGCATTAAATGATAATTTCATCCGTCAGCCCGACGGGGACGAGCGAGCTCGTTCACGGCCTGATTGTCAGTCGCCAGCGACTAGCGACTGACAATCATTCAGTCCACCAACCCACCAACACCAACCTGCCAGAGCCGGAGTGATGGCCAACGGTGCAACAATGTACCGGGGACCGCGCGTTACGCGCGAAAAAAGGGTGAAAGTTTATTCATGGTTTTGTTACGGGACCAGAATGGCGATGAGCTGCAAGCTGTTCTGTTCGTTTTTGCCCTCGTTAATACGCTAAGTACATCTTCGACGACGTCTTCTGAAAGGGCAGATGCAAGCGCATCCCGTTCCTTTTTTTAAGACGCTTCCAAAAACTTCCAAGGCTTGAGGCTTGGCCCAAAGGCGATTATGTCTGAGGCTGGCCTATTGTTCCGTGGCGAGAACGCGGCAAGTCTGGAGTACTGGAAGCTGGAGTCGCAAACAAAATGGCGACCAAAGTAATAGTTGCAGTGAAAAAGCTGAAACTTTCTTATATGACTTTTAAAAGTCCACGAGCCAAATGGTTCGTTGGAAATGTGAAGCGGTTTTGGTTTTTGCGCTGAAAATTTCGCAAGCCACAGGCGCTGTAAGATTTATGGGATCGAGAGTTGCCCCGCAGGCTGCAGCGCAATAAAATCCGTTAAATTACACACATATTAGTGCATTATCTTCCCGTGCGCTCCGCATGAGAAGTTCCGGACGGTACTTGCCACTGTTTTCTTTCGGCGAGACGCCGAACGCCCAAGAAAACGGAAAAGAAAGCCCCCTATTGTTCCCCGAAGTCGGGCTCTGCCAACGAGAACGGAAGCATCTTCGGGCGATTGTTGGGAGGTAAAAAAGGACGCGCGTCACTGCGCGTTCGCGGCTGGAGCCGAACTAGGGATCGAAATCCCAGTTCGCATTTCGCGCGAGTCCCCAGGATTATTATCGGGCGGACTCCGGATGGAAGGAATGAAAAATGCTCCAAGGACGAGCGGTGTCACTGCGCTTCCCATAATTTTGTAAAATATGGAAGTTTACTTTTACTTTTTCCACGGCCCTGCTAGCCAAGCCAGTCAGCCGCCCCGGGACAATTTGGGCATCCCTCCGTATCTCATCCCTCGCGCCCCCTTGCGACGACCCTCCCACCGCCGATGATGTATAGCAAATCGTTTTAAGACGTTGCGCTGGTCTTGGGCACAAATGCCGCACGTCTGCCGCCGTCGTGGCCGAGACGGAAAACGGACGAAGGTGGTAATCCTAGGGCTGGGACGCGACAGCGACGGCGAAGGATCTAATGTGCACGCTGCTGCTCATGCAGGAATGAAATATGACGCCAAAGCACTGAGCCAACGCGCTACACACACACATCCCCATCTGGATCCCCACCAACGCCGCCCGGATCCATCAACCGGAGCGGGTCGGCCTCTCACATCGTCATCATAGGCCGTGCCCAGCGCACGATGGTAATTAAGGTTATTTATGGCGGTAATCGAGAATTTTTGCGCGCCCGGGCTCGAGATCTCAAAACTCGCCTTCGGCCGTCGACGAGAACCGGAAAGGTCGCCACGAAGAACGCCGTCGTTAGCCGTAGATTGGAACGCAAGGAAAATAAAATCATGCAACGGTTGTAGTTTTTTTTGTAGAAAAAGAGCGTAGACAAAATGTCATAAGGCTATTCAACAACCTGCACAACGTGCATTAGATTTTTTGCCAAAAAAACAATGGAAGGAAGGACGCGATGCCACAATAGAGGCTGATCACCTAACGAAGCCCCAAGAGTACGCGAAGAAGAAATATAAATCGCGCTGAATACACGAGCGGTACATCCGTAAGAAAACGACAATAATCGCGAAATGGCCTTGAAGGATCGCCTTTAATTCTGATGCTTAAAATATAATTCATTTATGGAGATCGCTCCCATTAACCATTTAAAATTTAAGCACTAGTGAATAAAAGCTGGCGTATTTTGTTGTTCATCTGCTGGCAGCTACTCTCCCAAGGTTTCAACCATTTTGGACACGCAGTTGTTTTGTAACAGTTGCTTGAAGTCGACTTGATGTGAGTATTTTTTGTGGAAATGGACAATGTCGATCATAAAGCTGTCATGAAACATTAATTTTTGAACTGCTCTGTTGGATTCTGCCAGCACCATTATCTGCGGCAGTGATTTTTTGGGCAGCTAAATTTAAACTTCATATGATATTTCAGTCATACGGACGGTCGTACGACTGACTCTATCAATCTGTTCTAATGACGCGTGAGTTATAAGAACGTTTTTAAGACCAACCCATTTAACTTTTCTAATGTTGTGTCGGTCACAACAACGTTCTTATACGTTTTTTCGGGTGCGTGCACAATTCTCACCTTCGTTAATGGACGATTGCAAGGAGACTGTTGTGCGCAAGTGGATGATATTTTCACTGATGAATCAGGAAGCAATAAGTCACAGGCAGTGTTTCTTCTGGTTACACTGTTCTTTCTTATAAAAATCAGTCAATCACTCAGTCAATCAGTGTGAAATTAATTGCCACACCTCGTAATTTGCAGTTGTTATTCAAAATAATAATAAGGGTCACTCAAAAACACGTCATTTTTCAAGAGATGACTTATACTCGTACACATTAGATCGTTCAAATACTTTAATTTGTTCCAGTTTTTTATCAAATCCTTGTAATAGCACGTCGAACGGTTCGTCAAGTAAGTGAACTTGGTATAAGAAATTTGTGAATAAGACGGCGAAAATGAAATTTAATGTACTCATAGCGAGTTGTGGAGTAAATCAAGTTGCTTTTCTTGCTGATCCATTACAAGGTGTCTAAGTCTTTGCGATAGGGACACATGGTCTCCAGCGTCATGCGTCTCCCATAATCCTCGCAAGCTGTTGCGGACGTTTTATAGTTTAGATGAGACCATAATTTGTCATCATTTCAAGTCACACATAAAACCCCTGCCCGGCTCCAACAATAGCTCATCACGGCCATTTCAGCCCGAACTTAACGAGCTGTGCCTTTGGCCTGCTGTACACCAAAAACTGAAGAAAAACAAAACTCCAGGCGCAACGCAATCTTGCTCTCGTTGTCGGCAATAAACGCTTCAACTGCAATTAGCTCGCTCTGTACGTCGTCGAGCGCGTAGTTCCTTCTCACTGCTACCGGGTGAAGTTTGTTCCACGGCGCGCGCTGGCTAATGACGCGGACCAACAAGCAACCTGACAAAAAAGAAACAATCCGCCGTGGTACGTGAGCGAGCACAGCATAATCATAAAAACGTCATCACCTTCTTTAGCCGTTGGCCACCACCGCATCCACGCCGAACCACGCCAGCCAGCCAGCCAGCCGTGGTGAACAGTTTGTGCATTGTGTGTGCTGGCTTTGTCCGGTTCTCGGCCATGTTTAGCATTATGCTCGCGCGCGGCGCGGTCCAAAAACCACCGAAAGGCGCACGGATGAGAAGTCAACCGACGACGTCGGCCGAACGTTCATAAATCCTTTATTGAGGAACGAACCCGTTCCGTGGGCCACAAATCCGTGCCATCGGGAAGGATGAAGACGCCGTCGTTTGTCCGCGCCAGCCAGAGTTTAGGGCTCACTAACTTTAGGGCCTAACTGACGATTACTATCTCGGGGCTGCTCGGGACTAATTTCATCGGTTACCGTACGCGTCGCGGCTCAGTCCAGAGGTTGCAGAATTTACTGCACCGTACGGCAGGCAGCCCGTAAAAAGGATCAAATTTCCTTCGGGCTCCGGTTACCACCTCGACTTGGGCCGCCCGGGAAAGGTTATCGTCGATCGAGGGGGCTCAACGATAGGCCCAATAGGCTGCCTGGTAGCCGTGCAAGTCACTTACGATGTGAGGTACGATGATGCCGGTGCGTGATAATGGAACCGTTCGTTCCCTTTTTTCATATGTATGTGACTCCCAGCCCGAACCAGAAAGATGAGGCCCGCTCCTTTGGCAGGACCTTCAGCAGAGTGAGGGGAGCGCAAGACAAAGGAAGAAATACCTGTTGCCCGGCGTTACTTCCGGTGGCGCGTCAAGACGACGCTACCACCCCGGAACAGTCACTCCTAATTAGACTTCAGCTTCGGTACGGGAGTAAGGGTTTCGGCGCCCCTTCGAATAATTTATGCTCCCTGCTCCCTGGTCCGATGTTCTTGGTCCCAGTGTGGACCTGCCCTCGGAACCGGAAGCAGTTCCAGAAGCCTTTGCGTGCGCGAAAGAATCGCAAGCCTTTGGCCGGAGCTCATTACGGTTTACGGCAACGACGACGAGCAACAACACATCGAGAAATAATTGCTGTAACATAAACCTGAACCATCAATCCCGGGGGCCAGAGGCCTCAGGTGGCCACACGGTGCGAGGGGTCGAGGTGTTCCTTCGGGCGGCGGGGGGCGCCACATGCAACCGAACCGTTTGATGTGCGTTTTACGATATTTATGATGATGAAGACGATAAGAAACCCAGGGCCCCAGGCCGACCGGCCTTTGCATGGGCCGTGCGGAAGTGAAGGTTAGCTCGCATATCCTGCTCGCATCCTCTCCCGGATATGCCCCGAAGGTGCACGCGATACTCCACGAAGCGCCCTCAGATCAAAAGGTTAACCGTCGGGTGGGGTAATTTTCCGAAACCCGGTCGGGGCGCGCTAGGTGTAATCTTAGTCAAATTCAATTATAAGCAGATTGTAAGCTTGTGGCAGTCAATATAAACTAGGAGCTGGGTCTTTCTTCCTCTCTTTCTGGGCCTTTCTCTGTACTACAGATCGTTCGCGGGAACTGCCGCCTTTTGACTCCATTTGGGCGCGGTGTCTAGTTAGGTGGTTTCTCCAACCCTCGCGTACGCGAAACTCTTTCGATTCCGATTAGAAGTTGCACGGCTTCCGTTGCGTGGCCGCCAACTGCTGTCGACAGCGTGTCTGGTGCGCGCCGAGTGGTTGCGAAGTCGCAAAAATTATGAGCTTCATTAAAAAAGCCTTGGACAGAAGGCGGCCCCAGCCGGCCAGTCAGCCAGCGGAAACGGTGAGGGATGTACTATTTTCTTTAATCTTTCGTCTCGAGCCCCCAAGGACATGTTTGCGCATAATCTAGTCTTCTTTTTTGGAACATCCTCAGGCGCCGGTTCTTTATGCTCAAGAGGTCCACTTGAAGACGAATTTGCACTGCGGTCCAGTGAGCGGAAAAAAGTGTGCAGGGAGCGCAGTCGAGGGAAATCAGTTTGAGTTGTTTTGCCGCAAAATTTAACAAAGTTGAACATAGCATAATTTAACATAAATTATTGACGAACGTTTTGTATGGTATACATTTGTATGCTATAGTTTGATGCATTTTCTTGACTTACTTTTTTTTTATAAATAAAAAGTGATTAGGTGTTTTTTTTGTTCCGATAAAGATAAGTTGAGATAAATTTGTTCATTAACCGATTCATTAGCAGCATATTCTGTCCCTTTTTTTTCGCTGGGGCCAGAAAACACTTACACCTTAAACCGGTGAGTGAGACGGCAAGGGACACACAATTGGATTGCCGAGCCGGAAACCCTCGAGACAGCGGATGATGCCTAATTGACTGGTGACATCCGGCACCCTGCGAGGGTGAGTCCGAGGCCTTGAACCAAATTAACCATCCCGGCTGGAGCCATCTTGGAGTTTGAGTTTAAACATCACAATCCAAAAAGCGACGAGACAGACGCAGCAAATCCTGCGAGTCCTGCCATCGACCAGACCCAGGACCAGACCAATCGAAAAGCGTCCAATCCTTTAATCCGTGGCCGTGACGATTAAAAGAAACGAGCTTCACGGAGATGGTGAAGTTAAAATTTGCTGATTAGACTGGACTGGACTGCCGGCGGCCAGCGTTTCCCGAACGTTCCGGGCCCACAATTTCACATGGACCCACACAAAAACCGAAACCAATTCCCCAAACCTATGGCTCCGGTCTAGAGGGGGTCCAGCTCAGGATGGGTCTGGTCAGCTCACGACCCCGAACATCCTGTCCCCCTCCGGGGGTTGAGCCACAAAAAACAGGCGGGTGAAGTTTTGCTACATTCGCAATTCTGGCCGACCAACGCGTAAGCAGCGCGCCGCCACTAAGCATGTCGCAGGGCGGATCGGGCCGAAAAACACGACACGGCACCATCCACAGGGATCGGGCCCAGAGCCGCAGGTCCGGAAAAGCGGCGTTTTTCCGGTGCGTTTTCGAGCTAGGGCTGGGGAACATTATCCACGATACCAGTCTCTTTCCGGCTTCGGCTTCAGACTGGGGACCTCACTTTGGGGTGCACCCTCTGTCTGGTCACATTCCAACCCGTGGCCGTGATTGCCAGTTGATGACAGATTTGTCGAAATAACAGGTGGATACTCCCTGTTCGGTGCCGGGGAACCGTCCGTGAGTATGTCCGAATGGCCCAACAATGGCCACAGGAATCCACAATCCCGGGGGCCGGACAAGGCCTACAGTGCGGGCAAATTGACGATGGAAAAACATTGAGCCCATGTTTAAACACCATTAAATCAATCGGCAGACTCTATTTTCGGCCCGTGCGGCATCGAAGAGGGTAATCATCGTAAATACACAGGCTCGGGATGGTCGCTTTAAATGAATTCAATTGAAGCATAGAGTCGCTTCTCTCTCTGGTATTTCCGAAGCGGGATTTTTCTTCCAAATCCTTTGCCGGTCGGCACCTGAAGAGTCGGCAGGCAGGCAGGCAGGCAGGACGACGACGAGCGACCACCGACCATTGTCTCCACAGCGTACGGAACGAACTCGTTTGGCACATCCTCAGTCGGAGCCGATCGACAGGACCGTCAGGGAGTCCACAGTGAGACAGGAGGACTCGAGTGCAGGGAACAAACATTTGGGAAAATTGTGTTTTTTCGGCCATCATACCACCAGCACAGGCAAACCAGGCAGGAAGACATCGTCGTCATCGTCGTCGTCGTGGCCATCGAGAGCCGATCGCAATTGAACGTCCACCGATAGTTCCGCTCCGGGTATTCGTTGGGGACGGCGTCGAACCACTCTGTCGTTGGCCCGAAAATCTCAACATTATCGAATTTGTTAAATTTCATAGACTAACTACGGTTCACTACCGATGGCATGAAGTGGAAAAAAGGGACCAGTCAGCCAGCCAGCAGGCAACCGACAGGGTAGTCTCGGGGCTGTAAAGTACCCAGAGACACCCAGGAACTGTAACAAGCCCAACTACACGAGCGATGACTATCAATCATGGTGACCGAGAGGGATCCCGCATCTTGCCCACGGGATAGATGGCCCTAGACATACACACATACAGACGGGTCCGTAGGTCACCGTTTTACATACACGCATGTCGTTCCCAATCAGAGCACTCACTCGCACTTCCGGCGCCCGGGTTTCCCGTGACACCGACCGACTGGCGCTAATCAGCTGTGTTTAGAAAATTCGACCACAGAAAGCTAATGCGATCCTCGAGGATACTTGTCCAGGACCGGGACCGGGGCGAGACGAAACCGAGAGAGAGAGCATTACACAACTCCACCCGGTATGTTTGTGTACCGGAACGGCGTTGGAAAGGAAGCGCCTGGCCCGCGCGTCCGCGCTAGGCAACGTCAGGACACAACAACATTCGGATCCATTCTAAACCATTAATCTTCCCCCGTAAGCCATACATCACCCGGCAGTGCGGTGGGTTTAGGAGTTTGACTTTTACTAAGCATTAATTACCACAAACCCGATGTTACGTCGGCCGCGCGCGCACGGGGGCTTCAATAAAACAATCAAATTAAACGATATTAATGATCTCTGGGCACCGCTAATGATGAGCCACGGGCGATTGGAGTCGTTGTTTGAAATTTGAAATCGCAGACACACATACAGACACATACATGCAAGGATAGCAAATGCAATGGTTTAATGAAGCTAACGAAGTAAGGCTTCCAAAGTATGGTGAGTTTTTGACAGTCGGCACGAGGTTTTTTAGTGTCCAGCATTCAGTTCTGGCAACTGCTCTAGCAAACACTTTTTATTTATTGGGGTGGGTTTTGCAATGGATGGCATTACTCACTAAATGTCACCATTTTTTATGAAATATGCGTTTGACAGCTACTGTATTTACGCATCTAGCACCCTTAAGATTTTTTTATGTTTTAAATATCAACTTTTTAAGCATCTGAAAATGTCGAATTTTGTTCCTGATTAAGTGTTCAATATGATCATAAATATTTTAATGGATGTTTATGGTGAACGTGCTCTTTCGGAGAGAAAGTGTCAGATGTATCAGAGAACCATTTGCAAATTTCTGCTTGCGCAGCTGAAAAGAAAACAGTTCTTGTACCGAATCGTCACTGATGATGAAGAGAGGGGTTATTACGAAAATTCTAAATACAAAAAGTTCTGGGTACAGCCTGATGAACCAGGTCCATCACATCACAGTCAAAGCGAAATTTCCCCCGCGCAAAGATTATGCTGTGCATGTAGTGGGCTACAAAAGGTTTACTTTGAGCTTTTAAAACCAAATGAAATTATTGATGGACAACTCCATCGGCAACAACTTGTTCCTTGTTACGTCATTGGAAAACTACTTTCCATTAAAATATTTAACTTATGTAGAACTTTTTGTTGTGGATTAAGTGATTGCCTTGAATGAACAAATCGAGAAAATTGTCTGACCAACTCTGCAAACAAAACAACTCCAGCATCAAAGTGCGAGACCACAGAACGAACCACACCACGAGAAACAATTTCTAAACCAGAGTGGCTTCAAAGTGAATTTACATGTCTTAAAATTTGAACAAACATCACACAACAGCTCCTAAGTCAGATCAAACCCGTAAGCCACAGGAGCTTATGCTTTGCTGCACCACCCAACGTCCCACACAGTGCCGAGGGCCCCAACAAACCGCATACCACCGGCCAAACCGTCGTTGCTTGCTCTGGCATAAGAAAATCCACTTTCCAACAATCTGTTCGATTTGGATTCGGTCAAGGCAAACCCGTCCCGCAGCACCCTTTTCCAGTCGGCGTAGCGGAGCGCTAGTGCGGTTTGCACCGTGACAATCGTTCCGCAGTCCTCCTCCGGGACAGGCAGGCCAAGGCTCCCGAAAGTTGCTTACACTATTCTTAACTACACACCAGCGCCTTAACTTAATTTTCTATCTTCCAGCCAACCGAACGAAGGGCGCAGGAAAATTTATGCCTTTCCCTGCGCGTTAAACTAATCTCCAGCACACAAATCACAAACCGCTTCCTTTGGCGCTTCCAATAAATCTAACACGCCACCTTCCGGCGGCACGGATCTTGGCTTCCGGTTTGTGTCTTCTTCTTTCGAGCCGAAGACGAAGCCAGTAGAAACTCTTTCACTCCACCGCTCGTACCCGAGAGGTGTTATCTATGTCACTTCCCACTGTGCCCGCCCCACGCGCCGTTCTCCTGGAGCGGAACATGTTCCCAAAGTCAATAGGGATGCCCGCCAACAACGACGGCGAAACACAAGTGGATCAATCCACTTGACCATAGAAACGCACACGGTCCCACCCGCAAAAGGGATACACAATGTGGCAGCGAGACACGGGCCCGGGGCGGACATGGAGCAGATTTTGGGTGTCGTCCCCGCAAAACCGCACTCTGTAGCAACAAATCGATCGAAGAAAGTGTAAATTTGAAAATAGTTTAGAAACAAACTTGCGTCGCTCGCCACCGGTCGCCAGTCCGCCGCCGGGACACGGTGCCAGGAAGCACGCCTCGGCTCGGTTCAACGATGTGTCTTTGCCGTTAGCATCTTACCGACATGCTGCCAACGTCTTAGGAGCAGCCCATGTTGCGCCGAGTTGTCTTTGAGTCCCTTCGGGTAGACCGAGACCGAGGGACCGCACCGCGCACCGAGAGAGCATTAAAATCTTAAATTGAACCAATTAATATTCATTTCAGAAGTGTGCCCTGCGTTCGGCCCGGCCCGGCTGGTGATGGAAAATTTATAGGATTGTTATTCGCCTTATGCCGTCGAATTTCCGCTCGAATTTCCTCGAGGCTCTCGGGGACCACCACGCACTAAAAGCCGGTCCCGGGGGCGGGAGCTTTGTAGAAAATCTGCACAAACTCTGCATGAGGCAGACAACACGCCTGTCATAAAAACTAATATCCAAAATATACCCCAACGTACATACGCACAGAAAGGACATAGAGTCTGGGAAACACGTTGAACAGAACAGCGCTCGGCGCCGTGTTTTGGGCATTGTTGTTGTGTTGCTGTTTCCGGGGGCAAGTTTCCCATTTCAGCGATCATAATGATCGAAAGATGCTGTTGAACGAGAAATAATTACACGGCGCCGCCTCTATCCTTGGACCGGACCCCCAAAGTTCCCGGCGGGCCTAATGAGCGGCGGCCTATCACACTGTGCTCTCCGTCGGGAAGAACCGTGGACTATGGCTTAAGCATGCCGACGAGTGGCAGTAATGGTGGGTGGCAGCCCGCCCTACGAGTCCTTCTCGGGGCCCTGGCCTAGCCCAGGAAGTTTACGAGTCCGGCACAGAGAAGCGTCCAGAGAAGCTTTCCGGCGGATTTCTTACGTTTATGCAATTTACAAATTAACAGGATTATCATTACGGCATTCTGCTCAATCGTCATTATCGTTGTTTCGTTTCGTGGGCACCGAAGCGAGGGAAGCCACCGAAGGGATTTGAAGGAGTCGCAAACGGGCGCACCCCGGAACCAGGCAAGCGGTCTGCGAAGACACAGACAAATGATATTTTTTCCCCGTCGTCCTTTAATTACGGCCGGGCGGACATTAAGATGCGGTTTTCCGTGAGGGATCACACGGCCGCTTAGGTATCGTTTTCCGGACCGGACAGTGGCTTTCGGGGCGGATTACGCTAGCCGAATCCTACCAAATTCATTTGTAACTAGGGCGCTGGTTTACGGTTCCGACGAAAATGTTTTTTTTTTAATTTAAAAGATTTAATTTTTTTGAGAATGCGCACACCATCAAGTACTGATCATGCGGTTTTATCGATTTCCAACTGGCTTTGAATCAGTTTAAGTAGAAATTAAAATTTGTAACGTTTTGCTGTGAAGTCCTTGAAACGAGTGGTTTAAACTCATCGCTGACTCGTGGAAGGGTTTGGCTGCTTTAAAGATACTCCCAACCAACTCCCAAACTTCAACCAACATTCTTCCGAAACTTTTGTTATCCTACTCCCGCCCGTCGGGGGTTCAGGGGGATTCTGCAGACCTCCCGCATTATTTTCGGCGACCCGGGAACCATCATAATCTATCGCTGGCCGTCGTAGTAGCCCGAAAAAGACCTCCCAAAGACGGCCAAAAAGCTCGACCCAAGTCAAATTTATCTTTAACGGACCACTTCACATTACGAGTCAGTCGATTGGAATTCCTATCACCCGCGCAACTTCCTGCGGCGCACACAAACACACACAGAACCGTGGCGTGCCCACCCGAGGGGCCTGTGTGGGCCCAAGTAACGACACTCGGAAGGCATTTATCATACGCAGCCCCGATAACTCTTGCGCCGCTGAGTCAGGAGACTGTTGTCGTAAGCAAAAGACATCTTGAGCCGACGTGTTTTTTTACATCCTTTTCTTCCGCTTGTGCCCGCTACTAGCTCTCACTTTCTTTCTCTCTCTTGGTGGGTCGTTTGAAAGAAAATCCAAGACTAACGAACTGCGAAAAAAGATTCTTGGGCAAAATTTCTCAACACACACAAAGACAGCGTGTAGTTCTTGTGCCAGTGACATGGCACACAAGGACTTTGGCTTTTGTTGGCACGCAATTTATTTCGCAAACCCTTTCCATCGGCCAAGCTGCTGGGATCGCTGGCGGCGAAGGGAACCTTTAAGCCTTTCCCTACCCCTGAAGGCCGGTAGCCTTCGGGGGAGGATTCGCGAGGCTTTCCGGGACACGATCGAAAACTGATATGCCGCGCACCGTGATTCAATGAGTCAACCCGTGTGTGATCCGTAGCCGTTATCGTCGGCACTTTGACATTTGGCCGAAAGGCCAACGACGGACGGTGATAAGGGGAGGGTAACGAAGCAGAGGGCGAAGGCTTCAACCCTTGCGAAGAGGTACCCTAGTGCCAACCCAACCCCTAGCTAGGTCGGGTAACTTGAGTATGATTTTTATACTCCGTCTACCAACCCAGGATCACCGTGTGTTCCCCAGGGGAAATCATCTTGATTTCAACAATAATTCAATCGCATTAAGGGTCGCTGATTCGCTCCATTGTGCGAAACAGTTTGAAGACCAATGCTTAATAGCTTCCAAACAGGTTATGCATTGTTAATGGTGACCCCTCAAAAGGGCATGCAGGGCGCGATTGGGTGAAGTAGATTATTACCCTTCCAGTGGGACAGTCACTGAAGGGCTGTATTAAAATGTCGTTTACTCTAAAAACTCACAATTAGTAACCCTCCATTTTTGATAACTTCTCACAATGAAATGGCCCAAAGGAATCAAGAACAAAGCACTCTCTTCCTCGAAGATCAATCAGGGAATCCTGGACTTCCGCCAAACAAACGACAAACTTTTAAATGAAAGTACATCGGAGCATGAAAAATGATTGATTATAAAAAATTTACAAAAAGATAACAATCTAGCAAAATCAATTTAAACGTATTACAGATATTGATTTCTATCGTGAACCCCAAAGAAATATTGTATACAGCTCTTTAATAACCTTCCCCTCAGGATATACCAAATCGAGCGGACACAGTTTTTGCTATCGCTCATTTACTTGTTTGGCGGAGGAACATCGTCCTTTCGGCCCGGGCCAGGATGATGAACAACAACGGTACTACACCACCCAAAATGCTACCGGCCCAACTATTGTAGCGAAAAATTGGAAAACCCAAAAAAATGCGAAACATTCAGCGCTTGTTGCGCTGAATTATACACCCAAACAGCGCAACCCATTCTTGCGGAAAGGAAAACAATGTTCGTGGTGCTCGTGAACCGCGCCGAATACCGTTTATGCTGCCTGCCTACGTTGCTGCTGTCGGGGTTTGTGGCATACAATGTTTCGGGGCCCGGATTAGAGGAAAATTCTTTGTTTCCTAGCTTGGCTGCGGTTTTCAGCCACAAAAATGGCGGTTCGTTTTTTGTGCCCGTTACTATTGAAACGAACTAGCCGAATAGTTCTGGGATAGTAAGTATTTGCGCAGCATTTGTGGTTGCAGTAGATGGGTGCTGCTAATCTGCGGGCAAATAGTGCTTTGCTAATAAATATATCACTGCTTTCTATTGTCCATTCCACAGCTACTTTAATATTCAACCTGAAAACCTATAGCATATCGACTCGGGAGCTCCATTGGTTCTTCATCATGGACCGGCGGCCTGGAACCGTATGTCCTTTTCCAACCCCAACTAATGCGAGCTGCCGGTTTTCGGGCATGTTTTACACAGTTCCAACCACCCACAATCAAAACAACGATGCCAAAAAAGGATCATTATCGATTGCTCCGGACTACGAACGCCAGAGTTGGGCTGTGTTTTTTACATCGTGTCCCTTTCACCGGGCTGTGCTGGGATGTGAGCTCCCGGGTCCCCGAGCTGAGAGATAACGAACGAACAAACGAACAAGTATTTTCTTGCTCTTGTCAAACCTTTGTTATGCTGCTATCCGGGCCAATCCTCCCACCCCTAGAGAGGTCGTGGCTCGGCCCATGGAAAACTTGACCAATCTGGCGGCCCCTGGCTCTGGCTAACTAGCTGCCGGCCGGACCCGGATCCTGGCCGACGCCGGGGACGTCTCCGCTTCCGCCTTGCACTGCTGCGGATCAGTGTGTACCCTTATCAACTCTACGCTGCCGCCGGTTGAACCACCGGCCCACCCTGTGCCATAGACTGACCACCATCGCCGCCATAGTGTTTCATGCAAACACCAAACGAAGCCGGAGTTCAGGTGGTGGGGAAGGCGGAAAAAACAGCGGAACCATTACCAGTAGCGGGCAGCCCTTTCGGGAGTTCGGGGAACTCCACCTGGAAAAACAACGTAACGCGTGCTTATCGAGCGAAACAAATTTTCTCATATAAATTTCGGCATTAACCTCCCGCGCCCGAACGGTTTTTCCCCCAATTTCCCCGGGTGGGTGGTGATGATCCGCCGCCCGGCTGGAAGGCCGGCCCTGTGATCTGCTTTTGTCTAACGAACGCGCACTGGATGATTTTTCCAGCGAATTTCCCAAAAAAGCGCCCGTCGCCCCGCCGATGGGGGGCGGCCTGTGAAAATGGATTTTCGTTTCGGGAGCCCCCCGCCTGTTTTCATTGAGCACGCTTTGTTTCACTAACGAGGTGCTTTGTGCGTGTGGCGCCGACCCCGGTTCCGTTGTTCGAAATAATAACATTCTCGGGAGAAAGAAGCATAAAAAAACATAACGAATTGATAACGAAATCCGCTTCGCACTGCCACGCCAGAGGTCCTGGGGAGTTCCGGGCCGTCGATCGGCTGTCGGTCACTGTCGGATTTTTTTTTGCTTCAGGCCAGGCCTACCAAGTCCCACAGGGGTTGTGCGCGCCTCTATTAGCGTACGGCTCTGCCTATCGGCAGGACTCGTGCTCGTTTGTTACGCGTCTGGACGTCATCCTGTTCGGTGCGAGCCGCCGTCGCCCAGTGGTGATCTGTTCGGCTGTTGCTCGCCCTCATAGTGCGAAGGGCCTGCCTTGACGGAGAACCCCTATGTTTACACTCTTATCAACAACCTGGCCCGCCGCACACACATCGATCGCGAGCAGAATACAAACATATGCCCGCTGCTATCGCGCTGATACCTTGCTGTGCCATTACTACCCTTTTAGGTGATGAGTTCGGCCTTTTTTACACTCCCGGCTTTCCTGAGCCATTCGTTTGAGCTGAATAATGTGTGCCCATGAGTTAAGCAGAGCTATCGCAGGGATCGACAGTCGCTAATATGGGACAACGCAAGACCAACACAACCAGTCGGAAATGTTCTATAATGTTAAGTGCAATAAATTGTGCAAATATCGGCACAAAAGTCGCCGAGTCGCCAAGTCCCTTTTCCATGAAGAGAGACATCATTTAAGCACTGTCCTTACCTTACTTAAATACCTTAAATTTGCTTGTCTTCATAGGTTGATTTATTATTTTTCATTATTTAAACAGCCAGAAAGCTGAACGTGCTTCTCATATGGATGGTCGACGGTGGGTCCAAAATTAACAACTACCAATTATACAAAATAGTGAAAGTAAATGAAAACCAATAAACTTTTGAACTGAACTTAACCAGATCCATTCAGCTGCCTAATTCTGGTCAAAATCAGACTTTTTAGAATTGCTTTTAAATATTTTCCAACATTTAAAATCATTTTCCGTTGCAACGGACTCTCATGTATGTGATGCTAACGGTGTCGAACCCTGTTCTACGGTGACATTGCGGTGCATGTTCGATGTTGGTTGGATGGTCTGTCAGTGAGCCACGAGGCACTAAGGTCTGCTGTGTGCTCACCTGCTAAGTGGTCGGTTATTCAACAAAACGCCAGCTTACACAACAGCTCACTTACGAATTTACAATACATTTTGTTTTCAGGTCGATCAAAAGCTGGCGATGAATGATAACATATGGATGCTATTTGTATTTTGCTCATTGCCAGTGACCTTTTGCAATTTGATAGTTTGAATTTGTTTAATTTAATTTGAATAAATTTCCTCCGCTTGATAGAAGAGCATCGTACTACTCGCTCCAATCACTGGCTCTTCCTCGGTCCGCGCACATGTTCATTAAATATTCCGCAAAATATTGTCAAATTGGCCGACCAGAAAAAGAAAAAAAAGCCGGCCCCAACTCGACAGAAAAATCGTCCACCGAATCGCGTGACGGAAGCGCCGAAATGAAAAATACCTACGGAGCGAAGAAAAATGGAAATGGAACTTTCGAGCGGTGCCACAAAAAAAAGAAATAACGCCACACGTGAATGCGGCGCCGCAGAACACGTGTGCGCCAAGCGGATTAATGTGGCGTGTGCGTGTCCGTTCGCCCGAAGGATCATCTCGGTGGCCCCCATTTGACGGCCCATTCGGTATGGAAATGGTTCCTGAAATTGTCGTTATCATTAGCGTGTCGCCGGGAATCGCTTTCGGTTGACTGAAGGCGAATGCGAAATGGCACAGGCGAGTTGCTCGCTTTTTTCCGGGGTAACAATGCCTTAGTTGAACCATAAAAGCCAAGATCCCTTTCAAGCCTTATGGCTCTCTGATTGAGGGCACCAAAAAAATCGCCTCATGTAGGGACGCACCACCAGCGGCCGGCCGTAACATTATACAGCGAAGCGCACCGAGCGGGGAAAATGGCAACCAAACACGACATGTCAGTGTACACGCATGAACGCTCCCTCTCTCTCTCTCTGTCTCTCTCTACGACTCTCTTTTGGAGCAACGGACTGTGACGGAAAATGCCGGGAGCCGGCCCCACCGAACCGGTTCCTAAAATCGAATAGAATAACGCGCAGAATGGCGCAGAACGGTTGGCTGCTAATTATACCGATAGTATGTTGTTGCTGTTCCTGTCCGGTCAGAAACTATTTTTCCATGTTTTGCTTTCATCCGCAAATGAAAGTGCCGGTCCTTTTTTTTCGGCTGCCCCGTTCCAGCCATATTGGCAGAATGCGTTTTGCGAATGGCCCCCCGGGAAACGTTTGCGGACGCTTCCGGTCCTGTCAGTAAAACGCCTGTGAGTTGTGAGTCCTGCGATAAAAGTTTGCAATTCAATTTCCAGTTCGCCGGTGGGCCGGCGACGGGAACAGAATCGGAACAGCGTCGGGACCAACCGCATTCCAGCGCATCGCATAGCCAATTTATCTGCAAAGTGGGATCCTTTTTGGGCTGGCCATGATCGGGGGCCAGGAAGCTGCCATTCGCACACACATTCCACACGGCAACACGGGTGGTGGGTTGCCTCTACATCCGTCGGTTTCGGTTCGGTCCCCACACACGGGGGCACTCCTATCACCGCACATACATTAAAGGGGTTCAATTAAGATATGAAAAGCGATAAGCCAAATTATGTTGATTGCCTGCACGGGGAACACGGGGAACGGTCCTAACGGTAGCGCAGCTTCTTCGCTACTGCCGAGCCGAGTTACTGCTACGCAATTGCTCGAAAACAGATTATTTGAAATCCCTTCCGATATGCGCGCTGCTCGCCACCGTTTATCGAACACTCGATCGATCGTGTTACGTGTTTTTTGTGGTTCAAATACCAAACATTAATGTAACTTGTTGAACTTTTGTTAATATTGCTTTCCACAATACTCGCCTTACACAAAAAAACGTTTATTGTCAAACGGCTAAAGACTAAGGTCCATTTACCGTTATGGTCGCTTCTGCCCGACACAAATTATGAGAATTACATTCTAAGGAGCTTACGCCTCCTGCTATCGGTATGCCCACTTAAATCTTGCCAGCGACCCAAGAAACCATCCCCCGAGAGACAAGCGCCTTAGTGTTGCCAACCTGGGGGGTGGTTATTTATGTTGGCACATATGCTCGCCAATAATTGGGCGCATTAGGCGGGGCGAGCGAGCGTGTCCTGCAAAAATATGATAGCCATTATTGGGTGAAATATGAAATTCTTGCATTTTCATTACCCGATGGAAATCCGTTTCCGCTGTGGGCCAGCCTCTCGATTGAGCCCTCGTGAACGCACGAGCGAGATTCGAGACGGACGCCCTGGGAAGTCCCTCGGTGCCTCCCGTGCACGGCCGTCCCTTATGCAAATGGAGGAATTAATCAGCGGGCAAACAAAACACTGGCACTCGGGAAAAACATATCGCTTCACTCCCGACATGTTGCGTTGCGTGTGTTTCTGCTGTTGCCCATTCAAGCATCATGCTGCACTGGACCCGGGGATCGGACTATTTTTTGCCTATTTTCGCCCCTTCGCCCGATTTGGCCCGGAGCGTGAAAGCGCGGCCGGGGAAAGGTCAGAAACAGACGTTTTATCAGCATTATGGACGCCGTTAAGGTGGGTTTTTAATTTGGCCAGTTAGCTGTTTATGTTGTGCTCATGCATGTTTAATTGAGCTATGCCGGCTTCCGTGTTAGCTGCGGGCCGCCCGGCCGGGCCTGCGGCATGATGTCGAGTCGGTGAAACGTGTTTTTATGTTTTGCCGCGGTGGACGTATGCGAGTTTTTACTTTCGCTCTCGCTCCGTATAATTCGCCCCTTTTTGTTCTATTTCATTATAACTCGAACGGTTTAATATCAGGCAAACGGACATCAGCGGCAGATGGGCGACATAAGCCAAGTGATGTGAGCGCTAGCTGTCCATCCCGGGTTACGATTGTGGCCTTCGATCCGGGCCACACCTGATGATGATACGGCTAGAGAGTATTTCTTTCGCTCACATCTCACGCTCGAAATCCTTTAAGTGGACGTAAGGACCTTCATCTTCACCTAATCGTCCTTTAATCGCTCCAATAAGCAGGTTTAATTCCAAAACACAAATATCATCTTACAAGAACCCTTTCCGCCCAGACAACCGCAAAACAACCCGAAATTAAGTCATCAACCGACGGCACACACTCTGACCCCAAGGAGCACAAATACCGCAGCACATAACCGGAAACTTTGGGCACCGAAAGTCGATCGCATTTACCCCTCCACAAATAGCACTGATCATGTCTCAATAACCATCGGCTCGGAATATTATCACCTTCTGCGGCCAGCGGCCCCATTCGTGGGCAGTTCCCGTGCAAAGTTCCCGGTCCGAGGGATATAATCTTCGAAAATCACCTTCATCCATTTATGGCCATTAAGACAAGGCGGGACCTCGTCGGGGCCGTAAGGGTCGCTTCCACATGCGAACATCTTTCGGGCCGGTTTACTGCGCCAGCAGCAGGCAGCAAACATCGATGGACAACCATTTGCGACATTTAAATTAGATTAGAAACCGAATCATAACGCAGAAAAACGGTCCCCACCGCACCACTCTGCCGGCGGCCGAAGAGGAGCACGTGAGGACCTTCTCTCTCCTTCAACCTCTTCGGTCAACCTTTCAATATTCACTTTGATCTGATAATTTCTCGCATGGACGGCGCATCTCCCGGCCGGCCGGACGGTTTCGATTCGGGGGACGGTAATGAAACATCCGAGACGTTCCGAGCAACAATTATGTGTCTCCTCATGGGATCGCAGGACGGCCTTAGCTCATGCGAAGGAACCTATGGGACGATGCCCGACTTCATCGTCGTCGTCTTCGTCGTCTTTTGCCACATCGTAGACGAGCTGTCCATGAATGTATGGAAAAACATTATTAACCTCATAATTCTAATCCTTATACGTTTGATGTTTCACTAGCTCGGACGGGCGGACCCTTACTCCGGTGGGCCAATATGTTACACCGATCCCCCGCCGGTGGGTACTCTGCCCGGAGGGTCCCCCCTCTTTGAAACTCCTGTCTCAAACTCAGACAAATAGTGGTAACACATGTCCTGGGGCTGGATAATTTCGTTTTTATTTATACCGCAGCGCCGGAGCACATTGGAACGATTATGAAATGGGCAGTGTGTTTGTGTTTTTGGGTGTGATCGAATGGATTGCTGATTTGATAAACATAAATAAATAAATAAATAGATAAGAGACAACCCCATATTTGATATGGTGATATGGTACCCAAAAAGGTTTAGAAAAAGGATTTGTTTTATAAACAGCATTCCAGCTTCGTTGCTCTTGTGTTTCAAAAATCTTGTTTCGTGTTTTATATAAAAATCCCACAACTTCAGTTCAATATCTCAGTTTCTTAATCCTACCACTGCAAGCCCAAGGAGTCACTGAACAGGCAGCTGCCCTATCGGACACCAGATGTGTCCCACATCAGCATAAATAAATATTTTCATTTGGCCTCATACCGAAGGCAGCCAACGGTCCCAGGGCGACCAGCTTCCGGAACTCTGGCCATTACTGCGATACGCTGCCGCTTTCTTGCCGTGATTCCGGGGCCTCCTGCGCATCCTGCGGAACTCCTAAGAAACCGTGCGCCTGTGGATCGAGAGAGCTCGGCTCGGATGGGGAATATTAACCGAGCTGGACGGGAGGCGGTGGTGCCTACATCGCTGGCTACATAACATAAAATACAGCAGGTACGGCGGCGGCAGAGGCATGGTAAGAAGCTCCTAGAGCCCGCCATAAACACAGGCTGCAACATATGTGGGGCTCGATCTCGGTGGAGTCGTTTCGCCCAGACGCCCAGGGAGCCTCCCCCTAGGCATGGGAACCAAGATTCCGTAATAAACTATTTACGATAAGATATTAAAGAGCAACCCGAGGAGGGGGATTGTGGCAAGGTTCCGGAGGTCGGCCAAGTCGAACAAGAGTCTAAGGACTTTCTTCCCTGCGCCCGCCAATCCCGCCTAACGATGGCTAGTGGCTAATTTTTTACGTTTCAGACACACCAGTGGGGTCCACAGATCGGACAAATTTAATTTCGAGCCGACCGAATGGCCATCGAGGGAATATGATGGTGGTGGGTTAGGAAAAATTTACGTCACAACCAAACTTGCGATGGCAAATGAATGATGATGGCCGCAGGGTCCCGCCACTCCCACTCCCGCCCGCACTTCCTTATGTCATCCTTTTCCGAACCATCTTAAACTAGATTAATGATGGCCGCCCCGATCATGGCGTGAAAAACTTGGCCCGATATCTTGGTACGTTGGCGCCCTCGGTACCACCGAAACGGCCACGAAAAACTTTATCCCTCGTCGCGGCCTTACGATAGCGTGTGGCCTGCATCATAATGATCGCAATAATGATGATTGACAGTGGCCATTGAATTGATAAATGATGCAGCGGTGTGGTGCGTCGGAAGCATTTAAAAAGCGCCCGCGAATGCGCAAGCTATGTTAGATGCGTGTAGTTGTGGGTGCCGCGTGTTGGAGAAAAATCGGCGACCCGGAAGCCAACCGGCGTTTCTTGAATCATAATCATATTCATAGCCTTAGCGTCGGCGGTACTCGAAATAAAATTTGAAAAATGATGCACGAATTCCGACCGACCAAGACAGAGAGAGAGAGAGAGAGAATGATTAATGAAATGGTTGATTTATGTATGATAAATTCGCCAAACTCACAGTATGTGATTTGCGGCAGCGGCAGTAAAACCCATCAACACTGACACCAATAATGTTTGCACCCCACGTTTCGGTCGACAGAACGCAAAAAAACGGGAATCCAAATCAAAGAACTGAATTTATCCAATTTTTCAATCAATTCCGTTTTCACAAAAGGACCAAGCGCGCGGAGGGCTCCTCTTCCGGGCACAACATATGTGGAGAAAAGAAAAATGAGGACCTTCTCGCCAACACGACAAGGCATTAAGGTGGCCGGCGGAGGTTTGATTTAAAATCTTTGTTACAAAATTAGATAAATAATGTGATAAATGAAATTGCCAGTGCCACCCGTCGGCCCGGAATGGCATCTATCTTTGCGCTGTGTGCGCCGCGTCCGGGGCCTCGTCCTTAAAGGACTTGTTTTTTTATTTCTTTCGGCTGTGGTCCGCCCGCCCGTGTGGTTCTATCACACTGAGCTTCGCGTTCGACAAACAAACATTCAATTTTCTTTCCATTGTTAGGCGAGAGCATGTTTTACTTTGAACCACTTTCGGTTCGTTTCGTTTGTTTTCCAATTTCGGTGTGGAGGGGGTTTGTGGGTGATCGCAGACGGGCCATGGACAACAGTGGACATTGTTTGTCATCAACGTCATCATCGCCAGGACCTGGTGCCCGGTTGGGGCGTCGACACCGAACACCGGTCGCGGTGAGTGTCCTTGTTGCCAGTACTCCCACTGTGTGCGCTAGAAGTTCCTTTTTTCCTGTTGATTATACGCTGGCATATTCATACAAGGGGTCTCGAGACCAAGGCCCCATCGACGCGCCCCATTACAAAGGATCTGCTTTAAAATGGCACCTTTAACCAGTCCATTCCCCTTTCCGCGCACTCCGGGTGAAGGAGCAAAACAAAAAAACAAACGCGCCAAACATCCTCCGGCGCTGGAAAGGGCGGCAGCGAGAGGAAAAATCGATTTCAATAAACATTCGATAAACTGTCGCCTCCGCCTGTGTCTATCTATGGCCGGCCCTGCCGGTAGTCCGTACTTTACATGTGCCCGGGGCGGGCATCGCTCCCATCTTGCTGATGTCTCCTTTTGCTGACGGACCGCCACAATTGGACTGGCCCGCGCGCCGAAACGGACGAAAACCGGAAAATTCAATCATTCCCATCCGTGAGCCGGCGGTGGTGGTCCACCGGCGCTTCACGGGTGCTGTGTCTTCCCTTTATCGCCATCGCCATCGTGTGCCCGAGAGAGGCGGATCTCGGGGCACGGGTTTTATGTTGCCACGTCGGTGCCAAACGAACATTAAGAACTGGCCGGCCGGCTGGCTGGCTGGCTGGCTGGCTGGCTGGCTGGCTGGCAGCCGTCGTTCATAATTATTTTCCGTTTTTTCTCCCGACCGACTGGCCGTCCACTGGCTGAGGCATGTGTGGAATAATGCTGTCACTTTAACATCGGAGCGCGACGTGAAAGTAAAAAAAAATAACGACGGAGTAAAATCCTTCACTCCGCAACGAGAAAAGCCCGACACATAACACGACGAGGACGACACCACCGTCGAACGAGGTAATTCGAATCGAGTAAAAACAAATAGCGGGACGAAGGACCTGTTTTCAAACAACAACATCCGGTAGGCGCCCACGGCTAGCGCGAACACAAAAAGCGCGAACGCAACCGGGATCGTCACAACAACGGAACTCGGAGCGCGGGGAACACATCAAACCAACCAGGACTCGCCAGGCGGCGTGCCAGGCACCAGGATCACCCACCGGGTGGGTGGCTGCAATAAAAAAAAAACTGCACAGTGACGAGGAACGAGGGTGCTAGAGAAATGCTACACCAATGTTCCAGGGTCTCTCTCTCTCTCTCTCTCTCGATCGATTGAAGAATATCCCCCAGGCCACCGACTCTTTGGGGACAGAGCAAACGAAAAATAGTCCGACACTCGATAGGGAGAAAACGGGCCTGGACCGTGTCACACGTTCCACGTATCGTCCATGCACACAGTACACTCTATCTCGCGTGGTGGGGCACGTCCACGCCACTATAAGCAGTTTTCGCTTATTTGTCTTGTTTTTTTTTTTTTGCCCCTTCGAGAGCATAACAGCGTCCCACGACTATGGACTCTGTTTGGGCGCTCCTCAATAACAAAAAATACGCCTTCGTTATCCGGCCCTTTCTTCAACATATTTTTCCCCCGGAACAAGTAACAAGTGTAGAGTAACAACTACCATCCGCCATCGAGAAACGGAGCATCGTTAGGGCGCCTTGGGATGGCCCCTCTATGGCAGCCAAAACGAAGCACATTTTCCAGCCCACTCTAATCTCGCTCGGTGCACTCGCAGAGATAGTCCCCGCGGGTCCGTGCCAGGCCGTGACGACCAAAGCGCCACAAGATTTATGATGAACTGTGGTGGCTGGGGATGCACTATTTCCATGCACAAAAAGCGACACCGCCGTCACTGGAATACGCGCGAGCAAGAACGATCCCAGCCCGCGCACCGGTAAACGTCTCAATAGACGACCCCGGCCACTTGCCGGCACCTTCGTTGGCATCTTCACAGCGATACACAGTGAGCCGGTGACGACGATAAAGTTAAGTCGATTTGAAAAAAATGGAAAAATTTGCTCGTTTTAATGCTTTCCTTGCCGTTGTCGTCGGTTAATAAATGTCGCCCACAATTTGGTGGGAAGATTTTCTACTAAAATTATGGGCCACGTTGGCCATTAGAAACTAATTATTCCGCAAGGTAGACGGTGGTTGTGCACACTAAACACCTTTCAAAATTTAAGTGCATTGTAAATTATTGTTCAATCCCTCCTGCGGCAGGGAACCTAAATCATGGAGCAACATTATGGCCCACCGTTAGAGAGACGTTTATACGTGCACTCCAATTAAAATGTCTCGTGCCAATGGCCGTTGGGCGGTCGAGGCCGTGGTAGAACGTGAAACATTTTAACTTTCTCACACTCGGCTCGGCAATTGGCGGGGCTAGTTTTATTTCAGTCAGCCGCCCGGAACAAGCGACCGGTAAGCAGCATCGTGCGCAGCACACGAGCGCGAGTAACATCAACCGATTCAATTAGAAACATTCCCATAATTAATGTCCTTTTTTTATCCTCTCATGCTGCGTCGCACTCGGTCATTATCTGGCAGCGAAGAAGCGGCGCGGCGTACACGTAGCCATTACTATGTGGAGCGCGCATTACGCCACGCCAATCCACCTTTACGCTCTCGCAGCATACGCAGTGGCCCTCGCGCCGGAGCAACCGATCCGTCGGTATTAATGAGAATTATGCGAATAGCACATCTTGTCCCCACGAAATTGGACTCTCTAATACACACGCAAACACGTGCACATCTAAGGGTCCTCATGCGGACCTAATGTCTTCGTCCTTTCGGTGGGGGGGGGCCCGTGAATGGCATGATTAATTTCCTACGCACGGCACGGCCGGGCACTAATGTTACTAATGGCAGTTCTACACCATCATTTGCTACGATCATCGTCATCATCATCATCGTTATTGCTGCTGCCGCGACTACTGACTGACCAGCCACCAGCGGCCGGGCGAGCGTACCAAGAAATGCACGCAACTAATGCAGATTTAGGCTGTTGGACCATCCAGGCGGTGCGCGGACCCCAGCCAGTCAGCTAGTGGGTTGTGTAGCAGCATAAAATAAAACATACACCACGCACGCCCGTGGCCCGGTGCATGTTGCAATAAATTTCACTTTCGCAAAACCGCCGGCGGGGCCCCGGGCGAGGACGAATGAAAACAGATGAGACAGTTTTACGAGCTCGACCGGCACCGGTGCGTGACGAGCGTGTGTAGCCCCTGTGTCCCTCCTCGCAACATGCTGCTGCTGCTGACTGATGCCAGATTGCTGAGTCGCCGTTGAGCGAAAGAAAGTTTTATTAGTGGCAATAAAATCATCAACCACGAGTCACGGTCGTCTTAACGGACGGAGAGAAAACGTCGCAACGTCGCAACGTACTGTCCGCGACCTCCTAGAAACTCCTACAAAACTAATGAATTCGAACTGTTCCAACCCGGAAGTTTTGGATTCGATGTGTACGCCGTCTCCCGGAGGGACCCGAACTCAAATCTGAGTCTCGTTGTCCTCGGGGCCGCTCCGTGCGGTGGGAGTTTGGCAATCAAATACACGCACGCACCGAAGATGGGCTCCTTCTTTGTCCCGAATTGCCAATATCGGATCCGGGTGTCCGTTTCCGGGATGAATTCTAATTACTCTTCCCGGCAACCAACACCAATGGGGATGGTGTAGAGACCCCTTCGGAGGGTAATCAGTCCCAGGGTCGTAAAACTATCATCGAATTAATGGAAAAGTGTTTGAATTATTTATGAGTTTTCGCGAGGCCCGACGGACGGTGACGGCGATAAGTCGCTGTCAGTCAGCCACGCCACGCGGGTTTGTCAGCCGGATAAGGAAACGGAATTTTGATGGACCCTAATCTCCTGGCAATCGGTCGCCGAAAAGGGTTTAACAGGCACGGTGGGTTCGAGTATTAAAATTCAGTGCCAGCCCGATCGGTATTGATCACATAAAATGGGTTATTATGGCGAGCTCTTGTTAAGATAAACTCCATTCGTTTCCGATGGTGCTATAAAGCATTGAAGTGTACCTAATGCTGAGGTCCGCCCAAACTCCTACCTGCCCATAAGTCCTGCAGGGAAGAAGCTGTCACAAATCACGACGACAACTGTAGCTGTGATTGTGCGAAACTCAGCCCACGCAGCAGCAAAAGTCACGCCCGCACGGCGCAAAGGATACCAATTTGAAAAATGTCACGTCAATCACGTCTTACTCCCGCACACAGACGTTTCTCCGTTAAACTTTCTGCAAAACCCGTCAGCTCCTTTTTATGCTTCGCCAAGATGGTCTCTGGCGCAGTTTCGGTGTAGTGTTATAGAGGCATCAGCCGCTGAATCCTGAATGCTGTCGCCGGTGCACTCTCGTACATGATGGCTCAATTCTGTGATTTGTCCTCACGACACGTGCCCCACGTAAAAGGGGTGTCAGAGCAACACACAAAAAATAGCTCCTTTTCGATAACAGAGTTCTTCTTCGGCGACCGAGCTCGTGCCACTCTCTCGGCCGACAAACAACCGCCCAAAAGCCTTCCCAATAAAAGCCCCGATGAATATAATTTATTTTCCCATAACGAAACCTGTCACGGACATTTTTTTTTTGTTTCTCTCTCCCTCTCACACACTCTTTCTTCAAAGATCGTGCTCCTTCGGCGTTTGATGTTTGGCGGAACAAAAAAAACAATTTATCACCAAAACATCAAAGCAAAGAGTAAATATTTGTACAAAACAACAATTATTGTTCGTCGAAAAAACACTACACCAAAGAGCGGTAAGTGATTATTCGTTCAAAATAAACTGCCGCAGCCGTACGTTTTGAGCCATTCCACCCCAAATGGCTTGTGAGACGCGAGATTTCCATTACAAAAAAACAAACCAAACTCTTCCGAATCACTTTTGATCGATGGCCAACCATTAAAGGATGTTGTGCCCGAGAAAGTTGTGGCAAAAGTGACGATTTGCATTTAGTAACCCCTTGACTGAAGAGGGACAACATAAGGGGGCCAACAGGATCGGGCAAGCAAGCCAGGACCTAGAAGGGCCCACTTTGGTCACATTATGTTTTGATTGATTTTTTTTCTTTCACTCCCTCTGCAGGTTCGCATTCTTCCCGAGATGACGACAGCCACCATTTGCTTCCATTCTGTCTGGCGTTTAGAAAATCCCCTCAACATTTTACTGCCTTTCTTTTAACGGGGCCCTCTGCGCGCTTCGTAATTATTTCAAAATAAAGTGAAATTTATTCCTAAACACGTCCATTTTTCATCATTTTTTTTCTGCTGTGCGAAAAAGTTGAGGGTTTCCCCGTTTTGAACATTGATTTTAGGTTGTGCGTTCTTCAATCAAGAGTTGCGCCAGGACGAACATAATTAATTTTTTTGTTTTACTCTTCGTCCTACGAATTTACATAAAGTTTTATTAACTTTCGGTCCATTTTTCTTTAATAAAAATTTAAAACCTATGCGACGAGCCGACGACGATTCTTTCATTTAAATATTTTGTGTTTTTTAATTAACTTCACAGAGCACGGCACAATCGTTGCACTCTCTGGCACGGGCCATGAATCACGTCACTTGCAACGCTTCATGTTCTGCCCTCTGTCCACAGATGAGAACCGGGTTATTGTGGTACAAATTAAATAATTCTTCGTAACGCTGCACAAACCCTCGTCACGTTACTGGCCCCATTAGCATAATTAAATCAATTACAGCAAAAATTCTACATGTTTGCTTGGACACTAACTTTTGCCACACTCTATTACACTTTTTTAAATAACTCACACATCATCCGCATCCGGCCGGTGGTGTCACCACAAATGAAGTCGGGACCACCCGCCCGCCCGGTTCCGACGGCCAGCACTAATAATTACTTTGCAAATTGAATTTACAACTCGTGCCAAAAAATAAAACCGGCCGCTAACGGCCGCTCAGAGTTCGGGTTGGGTCGAAAATTTACCTTGCACTGAACCTGGGGATGATGCCTGTTGTTGTCCCCACCGCGGGTTGTTAAGCGTGGTGCAGCAGTGTTTAGCTAACACAACGAGTGGGTCGCAGAAAAATGAGGTGCATTTTTAATAATTTCGCTAAACGACCAAATTCGTATCGGAGGCTGAGATTACGCAAGGGATTCCGCGGAACGCCATTATTTAATTAATTCCTTGGACTTGGCGAGAGGCGGCCCAGGAGAACCTCTGAAATGGTTTACGTAACCGTGTTGGTATGTCGCAGAAAGGATGCGGCGAATACCGTTCCATTTTCGACCACCCACCCTCCCGGGGGACTGGGTAGCCAACGAGTCAGGGTTTGTGTTCCAAAATCAAAGCCCTCAACAAGAGTCAGTCGCAAAGGAGCAACTTTGGGCATGAGGCGAGCGGTTTTTCATTGCATTAAAATCCTTTGGCGAGACGCGCGGAGATTCCGATGGCCGAAGGAGGATGCTATACGCTATTGTCCAGGCGTCCGGCTACTCATTCATTCTGGTTGCTGGTCAACCGGTTATGCCCTGGCTACCGTGTGGTCGTTGCTAATTTCGTAAAAATTGATTTAAAATTCATTAAAAACAAATTTCACTTAACCAAACGCATCCGAGCGGGCCAATGTTTTTGTTTTTCCGTTTCGCTTGTTTTGGTTTTTTTTATATTCCGCTGGCGATAATTCTCTCCACATCATTACTCATTCCCATTGCCATGCGAGATTCTTGTGCGTCGCGTCCCGTGCTCGTTTGGTGGCAAACGCATTCGGGCGGTCCTGCAGCCCACGCCGTTCCGTGGTAACTGGTCCCATTAACCATCGCGGAATTCATTTGATTAAATTATCGTTTTTTAACGCTCTGGGATGCACCCCGAAACGAGCGCAGTCCCGTGGCGATTGGCCCGCGGCGCTGGCCGGTGCTAACCGGACGACCGGCCGGCCGCTGGGGTCAACATAATCATAATGAGTCGGAAAAGAAAAAACCACCGAAAACGCATAAATCCTACCGCGGACTCTGACAGCTCGCGGCGACTCGGCGCAACGCAGGCAGAGGGCGTTTGCGCGAAAGAGATTTTCCTGTTTTAAATTTATGCTCCCGAACCGTACACCTCTCCAGTGGCTGTGGGTTTACCTCCCATCGTGATGGCCTCATTACGGATGTCCTTTCGGGCGTTTTTGGCGCAGATTTAACATGCATTCGGACAGCTCTCGTAGCGAAAATCGTGAATGCTCATCGGTGCGGTGTGGTTCGTCTCATTTCGAAGCAACATAATTAGGTTGGAAGTTTTTTTATAAACTTCACGATGCTGTTTAAAATGTCACATATTTCGTCATCAGTATTCGGGAACTGCGTGAATTATGCTTTAAGTTCATTTACTCTGTTCCGCTTGTACCAATATTTTTGTCGATGTCTTGCACGCCATTCAAACCAACTGCCCAGCCAACCAACACCCGTTATCCTGTTTAACAATTCCCAGCGTTCCGTTTTATCACCAGCGGCTAGGTTCTGGACTACTGGTAACACGCTGTCGCTGCTCGGCACCGTAGCAGCGGTGGCTTAAATTTGCATCAAATGGTCGCTTGGAGAATTAATCCACCCGGACACTGCCGTAATTACAACGATGATCCATTTACTTACGCGACACGACCGTACCGAACGACCGGGTCCGCAAACATCATCAGAATCGTGTCTACAATTGAAAAACTTTAGAGCTTAGAAATCCATTATGCTCATCGCAGACCTTGCCGAGTGCCGAGTCTCTGAAATCAACACGATCATCTCATTCGGCAACTTTGCTTTTAATTGTTTCTGCCATAAATGTTTCCGCAGCATGTTTTCCCCCGGGTGGGGAAAATGAAAGGAAATGCTAACTGTCCATCAAGAAAGTGTCGGAGACAGCATCTTTAGTATCACTTCCTGCGACCGGTCCTCACAGTCCTGAGAGAGTTTCTAAAGAGGCTGCTTACAATCAATTAACCAGCGTGGCTGGTGGTTGCCGCGTATTAGTGACACGAACGGTTATAAAGTTCGCTTTAAATCTTAGTTATCGTCATCGTCAGTCATCGTCATTCGTTGATTATTTTTAGGAAAACCATAATTTTAAACCCCGTTAGCTTGGGGCGTAGGAAAATGTAAAAAAAAAATAATTAACGAACTACACGTTCATTTGCATACAGAATTCATTTGCCAATTTTCTGCTTTTATATTTAACCATTCGCCGCGTTGATTAAAGATTTAATCAAAACCCACAACGAACTCTCCATGGTTTCGAGGTGTCTGAGTTCACAGCCGAACCATCGCCGTCCGACATATCTTTCACCAAATTCTTTACATCCAATTCTGCTTTACATTTCACAAATGAATGTAAATATTTCTTTTCTTAAACACCACACAAAAGTGACGGAAATTTTTCATTAGCCTCAGCTGGCTAAGAAGTAAACCCGGTGAAGCCGGAGCCAAATAGCCTTCACCTTCAACCGTGGCCCCCGAAAACAAATGTTTTCCAAAGATCGCAACAAGATTGCGTTGCGATGGGTGTTAGAATAACATTTGGCTAAACACGTTCGCGCAAATAAACTTCAGCGCTTCGGCCCAAAACGGTTGTGCCGGGCCGGGCGCGCAGCTTTTAGCTTCCGAGAAAGCGTCAAAATTTGGCATCATATCTTGCGCTCCAATCTGGTGTGTGCGGCCGCCTTGACTACGGGACGGGGTCGGTCGTGGTCGTTGATTTTGTGTCGTGGTGCTACCAATCACGATAAGCTGCTCCTTATACTTTTGGGCTTTGGATCGGGACGGGCAACCAGCGACCAAAAACACAGCCTTCATCATACTTTCTTTATTTTCCGAAATAAAGATTAGACCACCCCCGAGTGCACGTAAACAGACCTGTGTTCGCAAACAAGATACGGCCGCAAACACTGCATTACGATAATTACAAGCGAGAGCGAAACCCGCGACGGCATCGTGCGTCATCCGTGTTGAATAGCGCCGTGGTGGATAGTGGAACGGAAGGGTCCTCCAATCGCCGGGGGAACACGTACACGCAACGATCCTACTAGCACACGAAAAATGAGTACTTTGCCACGAGTTTTTCATGGCCCGAGAACAAGTAATCCCCGGAGAGCCGCGGCCAAAAATCCCGTCCGTTCCCGTCTTACGTTCGATGGGTGACACTCGGGCCCGGCCCCGGCCAGCCCATCGTCATGCTTCCAGGCAATCTTTTATGAACCACGCTCTACCGCGTGACCCCTCACGCAGTACCGCGGGGCCCGCGCGGATGATGAGCCTGCCAAAACTTTGGCACCACCGACCGGGAGGGAAACCCCGGGGAAGACATCTCCTTTCCGGCGGGCAAATATTGACGAATGCGCGCGAGCGTTGTTTTTTGAGTTTCGAGACAAATATTTGCTCAGCTTCGGCGCGCGCTCTCGGCAAAGCGATTCGGTGCGCCATTCGGACGGTGTGTGTTGGCGGGACCCTACGGGTACGAGGATTTGCGGGATTTTTAGGTCCCTTTCTTTTTTCTTCCCTGGAACCAGAAGCAGCATAACGTTAGCGACGTGTCTTTTCCACAAACAAAATCGCGAAATCGACAATTTAAGGGCGACACAGAGCGCGTTGCGAGGCCACCGTCCGTCGTGTCATCGCTTGTTTTACGTCCTGTCGAACGGAACTTGTGGTCGCGTGATAGTGGCATCAATGGTGCACGTCTGAAGGACCGCCGTCAAGGACCGATAAACTGCCGCAAAGGTACTGGAACGGCAAAGTATCGTAAAAAATACTCCGTAGAGTGGAGTCGCGTAGAGTGACAAAGCCATTCGCTCGTCAATTGCAGCACCGGCGCATGTACATATATTTTTATGTGCCAAATCATAAATCGATCACGTGCGTTTGCCGAAGGACTACATAATGGTATAACGAAGGCATCAAGGTACAGCAATTCAGGCGGGTTAACAAACTAGCAAACTGGCGAAAAGCGGAGCTCGGTGGAGCATAGCCTGAACCCACAACCGAAAACCCCCTAGAGAACCCGGGGCCGGGACCGGGGGCCGCTGACTCGACGAAAAACGCTGGCGAAACGAACGACTGACAAACGAGGCCAATGTTTGCTCATTAGATATTGTGAGAGTATTTTCCTTTAAAGAGGCATTGATGAGAAAATATTATTTGCTGACACAGAGAACCTGCATCGGGGCCAGAACCGTCGACGGCGTGCGCGCCGTCTTCATTATCCGCAGCAAAAGCGCTTAGGCTCAAAGGCAGCGTGGCCACCATGGCGGCCATGGCGGCAGTTTCAATGTTGAGCAAATATTATGTCTTTCGCTCGGCTCGAAGGGCCGCAACGACGGCTGTGGGCCTACGGGGGTACTGGTACTGGTAAGCTAGCTTTTGCAAAACACTCCACAGCGCACTGCCCGGCAGATCGGACCCGTTGCTTTGGCCGTGTTGAAGCAAAATTGATGTTTGCCGATGCGGCTGCCCGAGAGCGAATGAAAGAAAGCCCTTTGCTTCGCTGATTGGCGAAAGAAAGAGGACTCGAGTTCCGAAAATGTATCGCACCGTGAAATGGCGATGGACAAACATACTTCAGGGCGAGTACGGAGAGCATTCTTTGGCTCGTAACGGTAGACAACCCGTTGAGGAGATTCAAACTCTTTTATTTCACCGATGGAGAAGCGAACGAAGCGTAGTCAAAAATTCATCGTCGCCAAATCGCGTCCGCGATGATGATGATGATGATGATTTATTCAGTACAACATATTCAAGACGGAAATTTGGCCCGCAAAAGGTAGACATAATTAGTGGAAAGTTTGGATTACTTATGAGTACCTTTAAGAGTAGCAACCTCAAAGGAGAATTTGTTATCCTCCAGGCTTTTGTTTTATTCAAATTTATTTCCAAATTGAGATGCATGCCATTTTAAGGATCAAGAATATTTGCTCAATATGTTGTGACTGCACAGATCCCAATATGATCAGATGTTACACAATAACAGGATGCATTTAATGTTACACTATTTAACCTTCGTTGAGAACAATTTATGGTAAGAAATCCACTTAACTCCCCCAAGCCACGGGATTGGAGCGCATCGAGCGGGAAAACCCGACTGTGGAATGAACCAGATTCTCAGTTCTAGCTTGAAACATTCCACCCCGAAAACAAGGATAACATTCCTCGAAAGTGCATCACCGTTTGCAAACCATCTGACCCGAATGCGAAGGAGCAAAAAATGTGCAAGATAAGCCTTCCCAATCGCTGCTAACGGAACCGACTACTCTCTGCTCCGGTGGTGCCGGTGACCACTTCCGGTGGCGAAAAGCGCAAACAACGGTACGGCCACGGTGGCGCACAGGCCCCGCATAATTTGACTACTTTATCATTCCGCCCGCACCGGCTCATTACACAGTCCTTCAATTAAACTTGTGGTCTACCACATAAATAAATCCTTTATGGAGCAATTACTTCCAGCACCACAACCATCACCACCGCCACGCCACAGCCAGCGTGGAAATCTGCATCATGCCGCCCAACGGTGGTGGAATGCCACCCGACCGGCCCAGGTATGTACCGTGGAAACGGTGGAAAAACAAACATCGGCCCCAACAACATCACACAAACACACGAATGCCGGTGGAAACAAGCGAAGTTTTTTTCCGGCTCACTTTTATGCACCACATTCCGACCGACCAGCATGTTCCGACCGGGTACTACACGGCTCAACTTCGACAACTCCCATCCCCCGACGGTCCCTCTGCAGCTGCTTCCGATTCGAACGACCGAAGGAAGCTCATTACATAATTGCATCTCGCCCCTGCGCGACAGGACGACAGAGAAGTGTAAAACCAGCCGTTAGTTTGTCGGATTTGGCAACAGAAGTTATGTTAATTATGAAAATATTTCCTTCCCTAACGTCGTCGTCGCCATGGTCTCCGGTGAGCCAGCCTGTCTGGCTTTTCCGGAGCACGGATCGGAGTGGACGCAACTTCCGCAGTACCGACCCAGCAGTTTCCATCGAGCGCCATCGCAAAAGGAGTTGCGCTGCGCCACCGTAGCCGCAACAACAGATGGAAAATCATAAACCGTAACCTCGTCCGTCCGTAAGGATTTTCCTTGCCGCTTGCTATTATTACTTTACGAACAAAAGTTGGACAGTTCCTTCGCCGAAGGAATTCGTGAACCTTGAAGTGGCCACCCTTTCGAGACGGCAGGTATCAAGGAGGCCGGCCAGCAAATATGCAAATGAAATATTTCGTCAAACCATCGTCACTTGCTGCTGGCCACCCCCTTTGGAGTCTTCGACTGAAGTTGGGGCTAAAGAGGGTTTTTTTCGTTCACTTTTGTCTCCCGAACGGACATTCCAAGCTAACGAGTTTTCTTGGACATTCCTTCCGCAGTGGAAGAAGGATATTCAAGTGAAAAACTTCTGAAGCACATTTCTCTCGCCGAACCGTCCGAACTGGACCCAAGTCTGCGCCAACAAGTCTGTGCCAAGACTGTGACAGGATCGGACAAGCGAGACTAGACATTCGGAAAAGAATTAGTCTGACAGGGTGTGCCGAGCTAACGGGAGGTAAATCTTGCGGACTCGGGACGAAAACTAACGCCAGCCAGGGAGTGCCTTCGGTCAACTTCGTACAGCACCAATCGATTGCAACACAAACACTCTCCGGGGAAATCTACCGAAGAGAGTACGCGTCGACTGAGTGAACTGCTGTCCTGTGCTGTCTCCTTCAGACGGCTACGGAAGCTCTTCAAAAAGAATTATTAAACTGTCGGCTCTCGCTCTGGAAAGGGTTCCGCCGATGGTGGGAGATTACGTGTCCGCACGAACCAGTGTGACCCCTTGACCGGAGTGGATCAACGATTATTAATAACTAATTTTGGGCCAACGAAACCTAGCGACCGGACGGAAGGGTCCTTCAGCGTCCGTCCGTCTGGCTGTCAGATGAGGCTGACAGAAAATCGATTCGTCAACCGGAATTATGATAGATTTTACTGCCGCATGTGCTCGAGGGTTCAAAAAAACTTTTCCGTTGCCCACAGCCCAACGACGTGCAATCTATCCACGCCGGGTATCCTTCGTGCAGGGGGTACGAAAGCTAATGCGCTGTGGTTACACCGGCCTGTCAGATTTTGTGAAATCTCCGGCCCCTTAAGGGGCCGAGACTTCCAATCACACGCTCGCTCCAGTTTCTAGGTTGAGTCATTAAATATTCATGCCTAATTCAGTTTTTGCGCGCCCTATGTCGGCCCGACGGTATTAGGCTTCGAGTTTGAGATACGTCAAATAGACCTACCGTTACTCCGTAGAACTCCGCACGTACCCAGCTTCAAAAGCTCGTAACAGTTCGGGTACGTGACGGCAAACTATCGGCCAACTAATCAAGGCCCTCGAGCGGTGGTACTCCACGTCGGTACTTACGTCCCCGGTCGTCAGTCACAGAAAGTGGAGGCCCAAACCGAAAGTGGGCCCGGTTTTGGACGTTCCGGTAAAAGAAAATGCTCCGTCAAGTCCTTTCGGCCCGACTTTTCTACTTAAACTGGTACACCAAATGCGTTAAAAATATTCTCACAAAACAGATGTAGAACCCTGGCCCCTGTTACTGGGCGTGTGAGGCTCGAGTCGAGTGTCGAGCCTGGTTAAATATTCAGCATCACTTTGTCCGCCTTCGCCTAGCCCCCGGGCGAGCCTCTGCAACGGCACGTTAGATTGATCATCGAGAAATGCCGGGAAGAAGTGCCTGTCAATCGAGGCAAACCCAATCGAACCGATTGGACCAAAAGGCTGCGACCAAATTGTGATACCATTTGCGCGAGAGTCAAAGTAAAACGGAAACACTCACCCACAATTGAATATTTTATTTCGTTCCCCACATGTGGTCTGACTGTTCGAGTAAGAAGCTCTCTCTCTAAAGTAGAGAGCGTATCAGGAGAAATGGACCAGCAATTCAAGTGGCAACCAACCCGGGCAACGAAAGAAAACCTGGGACCAAACATTAAGTCGACTGAGTGTCAAACGATGTACTGCTTGACAGCTGTCACCGTGTGCGGCCTATTCACCTCATTTCCGTGGCACTTCCGGGGAGGCCAGAACTTTTTACCAACCAACCACAGCCCGGCGGCGAGACATGTGAAGGAATGTTAGTTTTGCGGACGATGCCAGCAAAGCTGATAAGAACTTCCCCACAACCGATTCCGGCCTTCCCTCACAGGTGTTACACAGGGCTAACGACAGCGTGGGACACGCGTTCCCCCCGAACAGGCTCGTGTGACCACTTTGATAAATGACAGCCACATGAAGCGTCTATTTCTTTCTACAACAACCAACTCCAAAAACCGGAACTTTTGCGGACCGGAATAGTCAAAGGCTTCGGTCGCAATCCACCTACCGAGCACCGGTTGTGTGACATTACATCACCCAAAATCCCGGATCGTACGCAATAGAGTGTGTTCTGTAACAGGGGCATTTGGGCACAATGACCGCTGCCGAGACTTTACCATTGATGTACGCGACACGAACCGCTCCGTGTGTTACGCAACGATGCGAAAGTCTTACAACTTTTGGGTGTCTTTTTCTGCCTCGACCTCACTCGCGCAGCTGCCGCAGCGTAGACAGCAGACGTGCCTTTTCCCTGGAACCGTGAGGCTTCTGGGTTGGGACTGGATCGCCGGTTACGCAATCCGGACCGCGGCAGACGCTCAGTTAAAAGCGTCAACCACACGTGGCCGCGCGTCACAGTTCGATGAAAATGGCAACGAACGACACCATCTTTCCGCCGTTCCGTGTGTTTCGCCCGAGGTTCGGGACACTGTGCGCCGTTTTTGCCCTGGGCTCGTTGGCCCTGCTGGCGGCGGCAGCCCCCACGAAAGGGCGCCAAAACACTCCGGCCGACTCCAGCTATCGTTCGTATCATTTTGTGCTGCTCCTCAAATCCAACGCCACCACCGGCGGGGCCGCCAACAACGCGACCCAGCCCAACGTCAGCGAGGAACTGGTCATCATGCCAGCGAACGCGAATTTGCTCGAAAAACCGTGGACCCCCGGTGAAGCGATACAACTGAAACCGCAACCCCTGCCCGGGCACCTCACGAAGGCTCTGCTGAAAACGTACCACCTGGCAGGGACGACCGCGACTCCGTCCGCCACCATCCTCGAGCCAAGGGTGAACGGTTCGGCGCCGGAACCATCGGTACACCTGCACGCCCGGCCCAGCGGCAAGAAGCAGCGCTTTCCGAAGAAGGCCATAGCCCAGTCGAAGCGAGTGGCGCCTTCCGCGGGAGTAGCTTCGACAAATCCGACCGCAAAACCCACTCCAACCGTCCGGCGGCCGCTGGCAGGCGGAAGTACCGGCCGACCGACGGAAGTCTGGAGCCCGCCGACGGAGCCTACGGATGGCGAGCTGGTCCCGTACGCGGTGGTAGCCACTTCGAAAGCCCTGGCAGGACAACCGCGAACGGTGCGCAAAACGCCATCGTTTACGGTTCCGCGCTACGAAGTGATCGGAACGTTCCGGGATTCGCACGGTCCGCGAACGAGGAAACACTAAGGACTGCAGCTCGTTCGGTTGTAATAGTTGTATTAATTAGTTGATCGGTTTCCGGCCCAAAACCGGAATCACACTCCGGTGTCGCCGAGGCTCTAATGGGTTCATTTGCCAATATTATCGGAAGTATCGGTTTTACAGGGCGCGGCCGTCCGTTCGGCGCGGACAGCCGCAGGCAGGGACCTTTCCGTGCTGGATCCAATTAAAACTCGTGCTCGGGGCGGAAAGCCGTCCCGTTTGGCGGGACCTTAGTGAAAGTTGTTTCAATTTGTCAAGCATCTATTTAATTATTTTCAATCAACGGTAAAACTGAGGTGCGACCATGGGATTTCGTCCTGGGTACGGTCGATCGATCGATGTACGTAATTTATTTACAATGCACTGTCGGCATTTTTATTTATTTCCTTATGCGTTCAGAAGATACTGACCAATATATGGAGAACGGTGTACAGCATAACTGTATTCAAGTTTGTTAAATGTATTTATGAATGTCTGTTTTAAATAAAACTTTATAAAGCAGCTCAAAGACCAAATACATTTTAAAGGCAATTCAGCACCTGGTTTCATTTATCCAAATGGCCCCTAAATAATGTTTGATTTAAGCCAACACTAAGCGTCCGTCGTCTGGTTCACCTCTTATTTCCTGAACAACAAAACCGGAACTGATACGACTCCGGAAACTTTTCGGGTCATTTGTGATCTAGTTCTGTGATTATTCATTCGGAAATAGAACGGCTCACACTGTGTTCGCATACTCTGAACGGGCCCATCCCAGTACTCACTGGTCATAGTGTTTTTCGATTTTAAACACCAAATTGATGACTTATCAAATCCGATATTCGGGTTGGGTCCGGCCATCACGTTACTACGATGCAACAATTGCCAGCCAGCCAGGCTGATGAATATGCGAGGGTAACACAGAGTTGTACTTTTGTTCCGTTCCATGGAGAGTATCATTATATCGTGTGAGGGGCCCCACAGCACGCTATCGATAAAAAACCCACGCCAACCACCCCCTCGAAGTGGTCGCCACTCCAATAATGCTCAACAGACCATTGAGCAAACAAGTCAAAAATAATAAAACTCTGGTTGGGTGGGGAAGTCCGATCAACCACGGAACCCGTTAGAACTGATGGCCGGACCGGGTTGGGCCCCTGTGGTCCGCCCAATCGACTCCACGCCGTGAGAGGTATAAATCCGATTACCGGCAACAGATTAATCATGTAATAATCAGCACACGCCAGCACACCGGAGCGACCTTTCCGTTCCTGTGCCGAACAAATGGGCGAACTCCGGCTGATTTGATTCAACATCAAATACAGCACCACCAACGGACGCCCTCTCTATAGAGCCAGTAACCCAACTCGACAGCAGCTCGTTAAAGCTGCCACGGTCGTACGGACATGAAGCTACTGCCAGCTACCGAGGGATGGCACAAAATTAGTGTTATTCATCCGTTGTGCTGCACCGGGGCCGGTTGCAACATTGCAAAGTCCGCGCCCCGCGACTGGCCCGAACCGAGCGTTGCATTCACAACTCTCGCTGGACCCCATTATTCTGATTATGCTCAGCCCAACCACAGACCCTGAAATGCCAGCTAACCTGCTACCGGGCGATGATAACGGCGATAAAAGCCGTCCACCAACAGCAGCAGCAACAGTGCGCGCCCGTCCCTTTCACCAGGACTCCTCCAGGACTCTTTCCAATCAGTTGTTCAAATATCTGGCGCACGCGAGAACAGCATCTGCCCGTACCTCTTGCTAACAATGCCAATATTTGTAACTCATGCCGCTGCTCGGGGACTACACATGCACTAACGCGGCGGATTTGCTACGCTTGCAAATGCTTAACATAGGAAAAAAAAGTGGAACGCCATTTTCGCATCGAGGGACGTTGAGCGACTTGTGGTTTCGTTAACTTTCTGCTGATTTAGAAAATTGACTGCAAACACGTGGTGGAGCGCGCGTGCTTGGAACAGGAAGATGGGGTGCATTTGCGAAATGGAACAGGGGCCTTTGTGTGGACCCCATTAGGATAGTTATGTAACTTACATCGACAAACATCGACACTTAGAATATTAACAGAATTATTGGGAAAAATATCTAGGAAAAATTGAGTGAAGTTTGAGTTTCGGAACAGCACTAAGCAAACTGTCTGGACATTTGTTCAATTTTTATAACTTGTTTGTCGCTCCTTGTTCAAAAACCAAACAATGAATACAAGAAATATGAACCAAGGAACACATCGAAACGCGCTCCCAAAGTATCTGTTAATTATTGCGGAAGGTATAAAACTGTTCTTCCCTCCTTGGCCTTGAAAAACAAAATTGACGCTCGATTTGGCTCAATCCTTTTCCCGCGTCAAGTTTTGGCCTCGAGGCATTACCGCAAAAAAACATGTTCCCATAAAGCGAACATGGACATTAAATACCAAAATCAAAATATGGCATTCCGTCCGACATTCTGTCGTCTGCCGGCCAGTTGAGAGCGTCGCGGTCTAGGCCGTTTCTTTTACTAACCTGTTGAGCGGCGTGTCCCTCCCTAGGCAGTGACTAACAAAACGTTACGTGCGTTAGACAAAAAGCGAACCCATCACACCGTATCACCTCACCAGCCCCCGGTGGTTCCTTCCCTCTGGACATTGACTGAACCGGCCACACTGATCCTGCCTAATCAATCACGCAACCAATTCCACTGCAAAGGAATGTTCCAATGGGTCCGCAGCATCGTTGAGGTTTAGGAACTCGAGACAGAGAGAGAGAGAGAGAGAGAGAGAGCAAAAAACGGACGGCCAGCCATAAACCTGTGCCCAACGGACCGACAACTTCTGTGGCACCAACGGCCGGACCGGGAATTGAATGTTCGCGGATGTTGCCATTTCGAAACATTTTTGTGGAACGCGCCATAAATTTCCCGGCACACTGACAGTTAGCGTTAACCGTCGGTCGTCTCCCATGGTCCAGACGGTGGATGACACTCGTTTATTGCCTTGGCTTGTCAAGAGCTACAAAACGAAGATGCCCAAAGTGGCGGCGGAAAGGGACTTGGGGTCGACTGCCGAAAGGTGATTTTTGGCCAGCAAACCCAAACATGACGTTGCGCACAGCAGTCCAGACTTTTCCTTTCCGGGGCTTTCGGAGACTCGGAGAAACAAATCAGGTAATCAACAAATCATCACCATCACAAGAATGTTGTCTGTTCGCCTTCCGAAAAATCTACCACCGAAGTTTCGGTCCAGGATGTATGTGTTGGCGCGGAGCCCATTCTTGGTGACAACCATTCGTTTAGATTCAGCGACGGCGAGGTGCAAATCAAAATTGTACAAATTGAGCGAAACCATGTTCTGTGAGCTGCAGTGACCTACCTTCTTCCACATTCCGGCGTGCAGGGTTTGCTGAACATCCTGGCAGGCAGGCGCAGCGGGGCCTGTTTTTACCACGACGAACCACGAATGGGCACACTCACTTCACATCTGCGGTATGTTCAACGCATAAGGAATACACAACATGGAGACCGCTGTGCGCTCTTCGGAAAGAGAAAAACAATCGACGTTCATGTTCACAACAGCACTCTAATTAACAACATACATCCATAAACACATCCAAAAGCACGAATCACTTTCTCTTACTTGGAGATGATTGGACGTTCTCTATCACCATCATCGTCGTTCAAATCATCATCGTTGCTTGAATCTTTTATTCATTTCAATTAATTCAACAAACAGTTCGCCGTTATTGCGTTTCTTTGTACTCGCGTTGATTGTGTTTAAAGAAAAGCTTATACACTTATGCACTTTCCACGAATGTTTTGCTGTTGAAAATCTGAAAATAGAAACAAGCAAATATCATTAGCCAATAGAGTTTTAAGTAATTTAAATGTCAATCTAAAAGCGTTCAACAGATAAACAATGTCAATGTTTAGCTAAACTGGTTTAGAACACAAAATGAGAAGCATGCAACAGCAGTAACTAGCCCTGGAAGCTAATCCTTTTCCCCTTAGGGCAATTCGGAGCGTTGTTTGGTTTGCTTTGTTCGCTTCCCATTGGCATGATCGGCCGCACAAGAAGCCACGGAAGGGTAGCTCATTTCCGATACGATTATTTGCCGAGCGCAACCAGCAAATGTACCTTATCCGCAAATATTTGGTCGTATCGGAATTGCGAACCAATCGTCTATGCAACTGCACTTCGTTATCGCTCCGTTGCACTTATCGATCAATTCCCGCAGGAAGATAAGGCGAGCCCTGCGGCATCCGGTCCGCCAGATAAGCTAAGTTCCCCGTAGGCAAACACTCCACAGAGAGAGAGAGAGAGAGAGAGCGAGGGTGAAGCATTGCAGGCAAGCAATCACCATCACGAGGCAGAGAAATTCGTTTAATTTTCACTACAAACGTTCCACTCCAAATTCCAACCAGAGTCGGAAACCCTTCCATGGGGCGGTGCTGAGGATCCAATCGTCCGTTTCGGTTCTGTTTGCCGTGCTCCTTTCGAAATGTCGATAAAATGCGAGAAAAAATACTCCGCAAATGCTAATGCCGGTTGCCGGTTTCTAGTTTTGCCACTGCATCCTTCTCCTGTGTACCCCTTTGTTATAAGCTGAGACCACAAGGGCGTCTAGTTTCGTTTTATCTTGCTCCGAACACATCCCAAACCGTATCATTGATCCTTCCGGGGCGCTGTTGCAGAGTGTACACCCGTTCCGGAGGGTCCGGAGTCCGAACAGGAGTCTTTTAAAAACCAACATACGCCTGGGGGGCTTGCAACCACAGGTTTGCTCGAGAACAGTCGATCATCGGTGCGCAGTCATAAGGAGCATCTATTTTTCTGTCATTTCAATTAACCAATTACGGGGCTGAAAAATGAGATAATAGCTTCTGCACACCCCGGTCCCCGTCCCGGGTGAACATTTTATGTTGTGATGTGACAGAGCAGAGCGATGCCAGAGTAGAGCAACGCGGAACCAATTGCCAGAGAGAAGCCAATCCGAATAGTTCACTCGTGTGTTGAGATCAAAAAGAGCATAAAAGTTCAAGATTTCATTCAATTCGTTGTGTTCGTACAATTCCCGAAAACCTTTCGCAAATGATGCAGTTCACCGGTGACTTCCCTGCAAAGTACTGGTTCCATTCCGATGGGCGTCAGGTTTCGATCGTTTCCGGGGCATCGTGGCAATCTTGCCAGCAAACACCGAACGTCCTATCCGCGCCAGAAGCAAGCAGCAAACCGATTTTCGGCACCAACCAAAAAAACACGACTGCTGTGCAACTTCCAATTTTGCCACAAGTTAGCATAATCATAATGTATTCAAGCCCGGTAGCCTCCACTCCGAGGAGATGCCTTGAGGCAATCGCCCGACCGCCGGTGTCCGATGTTCTCGAGTCCGATGTTGTTTAAGGTGGCTAACGGTATCGGTGGTTTTCGAGGCAAACGCTTCCGTCGTGTCGGAACGGAATTGCTTCGCCAAATTCTACCGAAAAGCCTCGAGCCTTGAAAGTGTATCAAACACCGTGTGGCTAACGGGCCACGATTTAAGTGGCCCCAGACAGGATCTACAAAAACCACAGACCAGCGGTGGGCAGTGCTACAGCAGCAGCAGCAGGGTGTCTGCATCATTCTAACCGATCGATTTCTGACACACGCAACCGAGCATGACGATTTGCCTTTCTGGAGAAATGAAGCGAAATTCGCACGACAGCCAACAGCTTTTCCAAAAACTGAAACAAAAAACAACATAACGCGTGACTCACAAATTACAGTTGCATTCCAATGCAAAGTTTGGGTTCAAAAACTCGAAGGGAGCAAAACGGCAACCATCACAGCGAAGCATGAAATACGCGTTGATTATGATTATATTTGAATACGCTCCCATCTGCAACTCTAACAATAAACATATTTAGGATTATGATGATGATTGAGATTATGCTGCCACTGCGAGCCACGCAACGCCAGGTAGGGGTCAGCGTAGAGAATCGGAACCCACCGAGTACGTCAACGAAACTGAGCGAAGTCATTAAATCATTCATACTTCATGCCCGTCCTCATGTCTCTCTCTCTCACTCTGTTCTGTTCCCAGGTGGCCCGTTATGCGAGGGCAACATTCTACGTCCGAACGGGGAGGGCACTCGCACTGAATCTATTGCTCGATCCGAACGGTCCGAACGGTCGAGAACGCTGGAGTACGATGTTTTATGTTAATGAAATTCTGTTTGTCTCCTCCCCTGAAATCTGTACCACTTCCGGTGGCTCGGCCCACCCGAGGATTGCGCCCGTGTGCTGTCTGCACACACATTGTCGCCGACCATTCGCGGCGCCGCCTTTTGTGAGCTCAAATTTTGACTTGAAACCCGATGCTCTCTATCCCCCTGACTCTGGCGTAGCGCGGCGGTAAATGCAATCAACTTGGATTGGTTCATGTTTAAATTTTTAATGATCATTTATTGTAAGCCGCTCAGATCCGCTTCCGGATCGCACACGTTACCCGGTGAATAGGAACTTCAGAAATCGGGAGCTGCAGGGGGACGATCGAAAACAACATCAAAACATTTAAGCAAATTGAAAGTGATACCTTCTGCTTCTTTAACAAAATTGTTAAACTCAATATTGTTTGAGTGACAAGAAACAGTTCAATAGAATACTGAAAGGATTCGTTCTGATAATACAATCATATAACGATGTACAAATAACACTTATCCGAACGATTCAATTTCATAATAATAATTTCACATTCAATTCAAGGGCTAGTCTACTGAAAAACAACAGCTTTCCGTTGTAACCTCGAGAATAAGGAATTCCTGTCATTAAGACCATAGCGACACTTCAACATCCTGGAATCGATTTTCAATTAGCTTCTTCGCGACACTTGCCGGCAACGAAAGTTTGCGGTACGCATTTAAAGCTGCATAACTCGATTGCATAACATTAGTCGCACAGCACATTTGCCTGTGCTTGGACCCCGAACGAAAGAAGATCCTGTGCCAAGTGTTGCTAAACTTTTGCGGGAACCCAAATCGCCTTGGACAAAGTGAGCGATCGCCGCAGCCAACCGACGGTCAATATTTGCAGAGGATTAATTTGCTTTGTGTCGGCCAAAGTCGACCTTCGCACACCGTGACGTGCTCCTCCGGGCTCCTCTGGGCAAGTTGAAACAGTTGAACCTGACGCCGCCGCCGACCCAGAGATCCCGTAAGAGGCCGGAAGATCTTAATGGTGGTCGGAGATAATTTTAATTACGCCCCAGGAGGCCGAACATCCCGGTGGCTCTAATCTACTAATTTAAATGTTAGCAACAGCACCGCGACAGCCGGGGCGGCCGTAAAACACAGCCGCTGTAACGATCCATACTTTGGTGACAAAATCGTCCTTTCGTCCTCCCCCAGGGGCGGAAGCCTTCACAATTCTGGGCACCTTTCCGACGTGGCAGGCAGGCCAAGAAGGGCCCAAATTTCCGGAAGAAATCTTCACAAACTTCAACCTTGAAGGCGGAAGGCTGACCAGGCCGAGCGTTTCGGTGCCCATTCCGCACCTCGGGAGGGAGGGTCCCGGTTCGAGAAGTTTTGGGAATGAATAATTAAACAAAGACAAAATTGCAATCTGATTCAATCTTCCACGACCCGGAGGAGCGCCACCGGCCCCGGGGCGAGTTTAAGCGCTCCAATTTCGACAAACATGATGTTCCGCACTCGCCCGGTCCTGGGGATGAGCTTTCCCGGGACCGGCACTAATTGATTTATGCGCTTGAGCTTATCTGCCTCTCGCCGTGATCATGGCGCTAGTCACCGTAATGCGCCGTTACAAAAGGGGTAGGCTTTATCGAGAGGATTTTTAATGTGAATTACTAAATAAAAACGGACGTATCGCAACCGAACCCGCTATCAAAGCTGATCGAAGCCCCGAGAGCATCACGGGCAGTGAATGTCGACCCAGCAGACCCAGCAGAAAGGGCCGAGGTGCATAAATGACATTTCCAATTTGTCAGATAACCATCACGATGCTATCACGGCTCACTGTGCAATGCGCGCTGCATGTTTAGCTCGTCTAAAATGTTGCAAGCTCTTGACCCCTCATTTTCGCTGCCCGCTTCACTACTGTGTCGCATTGTCGTTTTCCATCCTATTGACTTTCAGCCCTTTTTTGCCGCTTCCATTCGGCCGTGTTTTTATTTGCGCGGTGGGAACAGTTTTTCCAGCCACCGATCAGCCAGGGGCTGGAGTATTTTTTGTTGTTCTTTTCCTACATCATTATGAAGGTTAATTGTACACGTGTATTTATCCTATCCACCAGCCCCCGACACCTGTATTTGATTCGATTTGAATTATTGCCACAAGAGACCCCCGATCGTTCGACAACCGATTCAACAACCCGACCACCGGATGTGGGCCCCCCATTCCTGGGCTGGTGAGGGTTCCGTTAATCATGCTCCCGGCCGCCCAACCAGACAGCCAGCCAGCACAAGGACACGAATTTTACCGCCTGCCAGATCATTGCCACTGTCAATCGCCACGAAGTCAGCTGTAAATGACACCGATCGAGAGCCCGCAAGCCAAACGCGAGTTTTTAATGCTTTTCAACGTGTTTTTTTACTGTTTTGTCGAAACCCTCCAACCAACAAATGCATCGAAAACAGATATTTCGCCCTCGGCGCACGAGAGCAAAACAAAAAACGGTCACCCAAACAACGGCCCCGGCCGGCGGTGTGCAGCGGGAAAAAGTGCATCCGTTCGCGGTGTATCGCATTATTTAAAAACTCGTAAATTTGGGGCCTCCATTCCGGTTGGCATTATCTTTTTGACAGTTTGCCACCCAATCGCACCGGAAGGGCTTTCTTGTACACACGCAGGCCCCCGGGTTTTTCATTGTCGAGGGCCCAACCTTGCCTTCGTTAGCACCTGTTCAAATTAATTAAACATTCAATAAGCAATAGGCCGGCCGCCCGGCCTGACTCTCAATCACGTCAAAGTCGTCCCAATTGTGGCGGGTCGTGGCTCGGCGCCACGCAGTTACGTTTTTCGGCACATCCTCCGAGCACGGCAAGCGCAATTGAAAAATGGTTGATAAAATATGGCGAAAATATTGCACACTCGCGCCATTGTTGTGCCGGGCCCTTATCGGCTGGACCGTTTAATATAATGCATCATTTTCGAATTCGATTTTTCGCAATTTTCCTTTCCAGTGTTGAATATGGTCCCCGTTTTAAAGCGGCCACCGGTTGACGATTGATTTATGGTTTGCAGTACGGTTGTTCAAGTGGCCGCCGGTTCGGGGCCGCTATGATAGGTGAGCCACCGCGATATCTCGCATTCGGTGGGCATAAAATCACATTACGCCTTCTTATCATTACATCAGGGCATTAATATTCATTGCCTTTTTTTTGTTTGGCTTTTTGGATAATAAATTAATTAAGGGTTTTCTCCCCACCCCGGGGAGCGAGTGTATCAATTTCGAGATAATTTATATTATCAACCACCTAACAGGTACAACCACGAAAACAGCGATTGATCGATTTCCATTGAACGCAACTTTGATGCTTTAAACAGGGACTTAAAGCTCCTGCATATCTCGTCAAATTACGCTCATTAGTTGTGGAAACCGCAAGATCATAGGCAACAACAAAAAAACAACCAAAACCGTCCTTCTTCTCGTCTCGGCGTGGTGAAAGGCCTTAGCCTTAAAGGTCGGCAAACAGGCCATCGAGTGCCAAAAACATTCTAACATCTGAGCAACACAACACTCCGGCAACCACCTTTAGCACCTGGAGAGATTAAAATAATACCTCTCAATGAGGCCATTTAAACCCCGTAACCGCACCCATTCCAGGGAAAATGGAATTCAGAGAATTCGTACCCTACTTTCGATTGTAGACCGACTGACTTCCTTCCGTGCAACCTCCTGGCTGGCCAACACATCGGCTGCAACCGGTAAGAAACTTCTTTCTCGGCTGTGGCCACCGGCAAGGAACTACAGCCAACCAGCTCGGGGCATTGTCATCCTCCCGGGCAACTTCCTGGGCGAAATGAGCCTTAACAAGTGTTTCTGCGTTTCCTAATGGCCATTTGGTATGTTCGGCTCCTTCGAGAGGTTGGAAATAGTTTCGCTACACGTTGTCCTTCTCGTTGGAGTGTTTCTCTTACATTTCCCACAATTATGACCAGATAATTGCAGGAACATGAATGTACTATTCTTTTACGTTCGGGGTTAGTGTACGCTAGCATTGAGTAACATCAAATAACGAATAATGTTTTGCAGAGATTAACATAATGTGTAACATTGTAATATTACTCCTTCTATTGCCTATTCCGACGAGCTTGTTTATCAACCATCGATCCAGGATCCAATCTGACCAAGTAATTGGAGCCTCCAGTAAGGCTGTGCCATTCATGTTACAAACAGGTACAGCTCCCGTACAATACCGTCCACCGTCCGTTCCGATAACGATGATACATCGCTTCGCAACGAACTTGGGCTCCGTGCAGCCCAATGAAGCCGTAAGCAAATGGAGGTCCTTTTCCGCCGGCCACTTAATTAGGCCGGAAGCATGCATCTTTTGGGTTGTTGCCATTCGACACAACGTCCTCCTCGACCTCGAACCCAGCAAAGGAAGGCGGGGAGCACCAGGACGACATAAAAGTAGCCGGCACCCGAAATTGCTCTATCGAAGATAAATTTTTTGCTCTCCTCCTTTCGTGAACTAATCTCGGGCAAGGTGATATAATGGTGCCCTCTGGCCACAAGCAGGCCACAAACGCAGCAAAAATTAGCTGTCGTTCGTTGAAAGCAAGGTCATAAATTATTACGACGGTCGTTTGCCGTGGCCGTTACTATGCTTGGCGCCCCTTTGGAAAAGCTTTACAACCAAGGAAGCATCTCGCTCGCAGGATCTTTGGTGTGCCACTACTATTTTGGCCATCTTCGACCGCAAACACACACCACGCGGTTCCGAGGCTGCTGGCACTAGAGCAGGAGAGTCCACTTTTTTTAATTCCATAAATTTCCATCACCTCCCAACGAAGTGGCTTCCTTTCCGATCCACCGGAATTGCATTTACCGAGCGCGCGTCCGGCGGCGTCCATCGGGCGCATCGTGAAATGAAATATGAGATCGCTCGAAGATTCTGCGCTCCCCGGGAGTTCCGGCGGCTTCCGTGGGTTTGCCAATCGGTCGGAGCGTTGCGTTTTTGTTGTTGATTCTCTCCTTTTCTTATGTGTCGCCACCGTTCGTGTCGCGCCACCATTCGCGGGTTCGACATTCCTCGTGCGCCGCGGGGGTCACCGTCGCCATTTCCCACGCCCGTACCCCGATGACGGACGTGTTGCCGCCGACGACCCTGGTGCGGCAACGTGCGGTTGATGGAGTTTTGATGGTTGCTTCCCGCGGTCTTATCGTAATTAAAAATCTGGTTTTTTAATTTAGTTTAGTACGTACTTGGCCGCCACAGCCGAAGACGTGTTTGGTCGATAAATGGACCAATAAAACAAGAACCCATTGCTAGCTCGCCAACCGCGGGGCTAGGGGGACATGGGTTGAGCTGCCCCCGGGATGCCGCTTGTCTGCGCCGCTAGGTGAAGGATGGCCATATGAAACGTGGCCACTAGGCGCGCCTTGGGGGGAGCTGAGCGAAGCATGTTTAGATCACACAAGCCTCACCTTAAAAGCGAACCTTTCGAACCGACGATCGACGAGCGGGCACTGCAGGATCAACGTCTCCCAATCGGTGGTCAAAATGTACTGCCACCGAGTTCCCGTAGTTGTTGTTATAATTTTGTAGTTACAAAAATATATTACCACATTTAGCTGTCCTAATTTTGCCGCTCAATAGCGTTTCGTTTAATTTAGTTTGTTCGATTTAACGGGCGTCGTTGCGGTTCGCGGGTCGCTAAAATTGAAAGCAATAAATTTGCCCCTATGCGAGGCGATCGAATCGATTTCGGTCAAAATTTGGCCGTCAAGCTTGGGCCAAAATTTATTACTTACATTAGGCCGTCCCATCCGATCAGTCGCGAAACTTGTGGCCATCGTCATCATCGTCGAACGGCTGCACCCAACATGGTGCGCGCGACAAGTGCATTCACCGGGCACAGACTCTGGCGCAAGAGCCTGGCCACAAACAATAAATCAGCCGGCGGAAGCATTACGAAAGTAACAATTAGGAAAAAATAGCCCGCAAATTACAGGGCCGTTCGCGCAGCCCGGAGTATAACGCCGGGAGTTACTCCGAAAACGGGCAATTGCCAATTGCGAGGCGTTAGGTGGGAAATTAGATTTGGGCCCGATTGGAGAACGGCAACACCTGAAACGAGTTTGAGTGGGTCAGTAAATGGTTTTAAAGAACGTTTCATAACAACACATAAGAATGCGGTCGATTATAAACTGGACTCTTTGGTCCGGAGTAACAGAAACCTTTCCTTATTATACTTTAAAGCACTCTGTAAAATAAAACCTCAATCTAATATTTAATTACTTCTTCAATAGTCCACCGTGGCTCACGCTTTTCCTTCTGGCCGGTAGCGTTGAAGTCGCCGAGGTTCATCCTGGGCTGCAGACCGCTAGAAAGACCGCTTTTTCCGTCATCATTCCGTCGCTCAGACCGGAGCTGTCAGGATTCCTCAGACCGTTTTACAACCGCGAGGACGCCACTCAAACATTGCGCTGCTCCGTTTAGTATTTCTGCCACTCGGGTCGGGTTTCGAAGGTGCGCGTCTCGCGTTTGGAACGGAGCCCGAGACCCCGGCGACGGTTTTATTTTACTGGCATTCCACTGCTTCGTGCGCCACTGCTCCATTGTTGGCCCAGTCAGTAGGCAAACCTACGGCCTCCGCCTGCCGTTAGAATGTGCTTTGGAGAGACCCAACGACCGGCGAAACGGTGCAAAACTTTTCTCGGAACCAATCCACACGGGCCGCCATGGGCAGACTCACAGACTCGCAGGCACACGGCACGGCACTCGTGAAAGCGGCTTGTGGTTCGATCGCAAAAAAACCAAAACACGGAAACTTTTTCCGTTCCGTCCATTTCCAGACCGTCGACTTGATTAATAGAGAGCGTGATCGAGCGCCAGAAATTTAAGCTCGATAAGGCTGTTTCATGTTCGCTGGAGGAGAGTTCCCGTTGCGTTCTCGAGTAGCTCCCACTTCCACTCGGCTGCACACCGGAACGTGCTACGAATTCGATCCGACGGCAGCCTGTGGTCGAATCCTCTGCATTGTTGATTGAGGCGGTACAATTCAACTAATATGTGCTACTCTGTCCATTTCACGCGAACTCATAATACAAGAATTCAAATGAGACATTTTAATAAAGTAAACTGATAACAACATCACAAAGTGGAAGCCAAAGTAGCAGAATGCACACGTACACCACAAGCCATAGTCACCAAATGTAGATCTGGACGCAAATGGCCACCGTAGCACGAACGCAAAACACAAAACACACAACACATGAACTCGATCGTCGATCATTGTTCGATCGTCTCCGAGGAAGTTCTTTCCGGCACTGGCTGAACAATCCACCTTTGCAGCCAACACTCGGCAGGTGTTTGGCTTCGAGTGCTTGGATTTGAATTCGAATTGACGTGTCAACGCCCAAGATTACTACAGATAAAGGTGGACGGTTTTAATCGATCTTTTAATCAAAGACCGTCAGGAATCCGTTCCTGTATTCGAATCGGCTGAAGAGTGCGAAATCAAACACTCGGTGCGATACAAATTCCGAACAGTAAAAGAGTCCTCAACTAGGTTAAACAATTGCTTTTTTGTAACTTCAAACACACAAATTCTTTGGTCTGCCACGATCTACGAACTGTGCTAAATCTGGCATTGAAAAAGAGAAAATAAAGTAATAAAATACCAGCCAAATCTAGTGAAGTTTGGAAGCTCAGCTCCTCGCTCCATTTTATCTTGTATCCCGGATGAAACAATTGCGTACAGCTCCTTTAGCCACATCTCCGCGAAACATCGCTATTTTTGTGTTTGGTAACAGAGGAAACATGTAATGTGCTGTTTGCGGAAATCGATGATCAAATTCGTGAGGCAGAAAAAAAGTCAGACCAACTAAAAAAGGGCTTGGAAATGAAATTGAAAACTCGCTCAGCTCGTTCGTATTTGATTTATTTTTTATTGCTGCTTTAACTAACGTCTCGCAACACAGCTCTGGATTGCGGAATCTTTTGGTCCATTTGTTAGACCACCGGCCAGGGCATTCCTTTTGGCTTTGATACTTGGTATATTGGCAATGTGTTGATTACCAAAAGGGGGGCACACAAAAAGTCCAAAATGTATTACCAGAAAGTGGCCAGTCCCCAACAGTGGGGCTGCCACAGTGGGACCAACGTGGCACGTAGGGAAATTCAAAGCAACAACAATCGTGTGTAAAAGTTTATTTTTGTTTGTTTTCCCTTTTGGAATTCAATTACTTACAATTTGGTGTACTTGTGTGGGGTTTTTGCTTCTCATTTTAAAGCACTTTTATCGAAACATCGTGCAATGTTCGTGTAACGTCTAGCTGAATCAATCCCCATTAAAGCACAAAATAACACATTTGATCTGTGTACTGCACAGGGGTCTGCAAGTGACGGGCAGAGTGCTCGAGGAAATGTTCATATAGGCCATCAAATCCTGCCATAACCAAATAGTTTTTTTTATCCACCCCGATGCCCTGAGGAGGAACACGGTGTGTAGATCGTTGCTTCTTTGTTGCTCGTTGAAGCGAGGGAAAAGTCCGCAAACAGGTCGTACATGTGAGCATGACAAATCACAACAAAAACATGGAACTCAAAAAGCAATCCTCGGCTAGGAACGTATAAAAAAAACAACTTATCTCATGGCGCCCCTCGGGAAAAGCGGACACTGAAACTACGACCTAAACAAATCCCTGTCCCTTAAGGCACTCACTGCCATGAGTCTGACAAGCCACGAACCGGGGTCCGAAGGGTCCGCGATGAAAACGCGAGATAGAAAAAAGCAGCAGCATTGCTGACATAAGCCACCCTGCGGTTAGGAAACCGGAAGCCGGCCAAGGGCCCACGGAAACCGAACCGAAACTTCGGAGCGAAGTTCATTAGGGCGACCATTCTTATGCAATTAGCCGACCAATCGCGTCGGATGCGGCGTATGCACGTGTGCATATTGCATTGAAGTTTTTATTTTTCTGTTTCCACCGAAACACTCGGAAGGGACTTTAATCGTGTGATTTGAATCTCCGTGCAACGGTGTGACATCAATTACGTCATATTATAAAGACTACAGGAATAGACCAGGGAAACTCTATCCACATCGCAGCTTCTCAAATGGCGCAAAGTGCACTTTAAATTTAAATTCATCCCCAAGACATGTGCTCTGCCCGCCGGTGACACTTCCTAGTCCCGAGCCGTCGGAAAGGCATTCTCCAAACACAATTTGGTCATAAAAACTGATTTATTTCTACCGGTTTGCATCCACCCACCAGCCGGGCCGAGCCGGAGCCGGTCGTCATGATCACCAGAAAGTTGATGCGCTTGATCAGCGTTTTTTTTCTTCGTTTTTTCGTCACAACGGCCCTCCTTCAGAACCGATGCCCCGATCTCGACGCCCCAGACTGCCGACACGGCCGCCAATGATTGCCGAAATAAATCCATAAAAGCGATCGCATCGCCAAGTGCAGGCCCGGAACGGGACACGGACGCCATCGAAATTCATTATTTCGAAATGACAGAAGCCGAGCATGGGTATTTTCGTCATAAATCTTATGCTTCCGAAACAGCAGAGAGCGGGCGAGCGAGAGAAAAAAATATCAAAACCTCGCCGAAGGCCAAAGCCCCGAGATGGGGAAACAAAAGCAATCCGAAGTACGCCATAATATGCACCCATAAACCATTTCCCTTTTTGGCGGGCGGGAGCGTTCTCTCCCGTTACAAAATCCATTGATATCCTGGGCCAACGGTGTCACATCTTTTCTTGAGTAATCTGATCTGAACACTGTGCCGGGAATCGAACGCGGAATGCTTGGTGCAACGCCAGCCACCCGGCCGACCGGCCAGCCAAGCCGAGACATAATTTATGAGACAAACAATCAAAACGTGCCCCGGACGTGGCAAGACGAGTGAGAATGAACCGGGTCGAGAGCCTGGGACGGGAAATAAATGCAAAAATAGACGTAACGTGGGCCGGTCGGGACACCGAAACATAGGAGTATTCCGTCCGTCCAGCAAGAAGTTTCCGAAACGAAACAAGCGCAAAGGTTCTGTAAAACAACGAACGAAAACCGAACGAATTGGTTTGCGTTTAATGAAATAATCATCAATCATCAGCCGGGCCCTATTGATTGATGCCCTGAGTGGTCTAATATTTCTTCCCGACATTCCCTTTGGCGCAGCGTGTGCGTGCGCGTGTGTGAGGCGCAGTGGAGGGACAACAATTGCGGGACGCGACAGGAATGCAGGGATCGACAGGAAATGTATGCCAAAAAACGTTGGCCGATTACGATGATTGATTCGGGATCATCTCCCGTGGTCCAGGGTTTAAGCTGCGTTCTTCGAGCTTATTTTATCGATTGCTGTGCCTCGTTCCGGCACAGCGATGTACATCGATCGTCGTTACTGTAAGCTTTACTCCGGTAATCACCTTTCGATGCTCGCCAGCCATCTTAACGCTCGGGCTCGTCATAAATCATTTGGAATGCAAAGTTCTGTTCAAAATTTAGATACTTCCCTAAGGAGAGCGCCGACAATCATCCATCGTGCGCCATAACGGCGCAGCTGCACATTAACTACCATAATAAAATTCAATTATGGTCAGATCGTTTCCACCTTCAACATGGCCTAGGACTCGTGAAGGCTGTGTTCGTTACGTGAACACAGTAAAAGAAACCCAAACAAACCCAACCCAACCTCGTATGAGCAATGCTGTGCTGTGCTATAAAATTCAAATTCGCTTTCCACACGAATGGGCAACACTGTCTGCGCCCTCGACTCCCTGTTTCATATTTTAACCAAAAACAATGCATATCTTGGCGTAGTGGCACCCGAACCCGTAACGGTTGCCCGGATATTCTAATGCCGTACATGATTAGCATATAAGGCCGTCGTATCGAATTCGCGGGCCTGTTCCGGTCCCGACGGTGAAGTATTGCAACGCAGCTCGAAGCCACCACGTGCGACGCTTCCCACGTTCGTCCCACGCAGTCAAAATATGGAAAAATTCGAATTTTCAACTAACCATCTTCGCGTGGCCCGATCAATAACGGCCATGAAATACATTATCAAATGATTACATGCGTTTCTGCGTGTCACGTATTCGCGAACCTGTTGTGGTGGACAAATTATGGTAACCGGTGGCTAACGCAACTAACGATTGCGAGTTCGTTTGAAAAATGCTGCGCCGCCCGCTGCTAGGAGTGTCATTTTCCGACTGACCCCGAGCCCCGACCTAATCCGGTTCCTCGTTTGCGAGAACGCTTGTAACGCTTTAACTCCCCATCGATTACAGTCCTGCTCACCGCGGAACCCTCCTCGTTGTCGTCGTGTGCCACGGCAACCAACGAGTGTCACGATTAATCATACGAATGTTTGGCCTCAACAGCCCAAGCCGCCCTGCGAGACCAATCCCTTTCGGAGCCGTCGTTCGGTTTCGGTTCTCGGCCGCGAATATGGGTCGTATTTCAGGTTCCACACTGGCTCTGGGCATATGTGTGCGGATGCGGTTTAAAGCAGGACCCGTATCGGTCCTGCGATCTCCGAACACGCTGGCAGTTAGCTGGCGGGGCCGGCATCGAGATTGAGACGCCAGGGCTCGCGCGCGCGCCGCAGGAGCCGGATTTAGCTTCAAATTCGGTGATTCAAATTAGGACACCCATTTTCCGACACGTGCTGCGTGCGTTTAATCAAACAAAACCACCAACCTGTGACCAATCTCTCACTCTCGCCTTCTCCGAGTCCGGAGCCGGCTTAGCGTTCGTTAGTGCTGAGCCACGCCGCGCCGTCGCGAACCCTTCTTCTTCGTCGGCTGTCGGCTTTAATGGCCCTAATCCTTTATCGGAAATGGAAGTATGATGCCAAAGATATGAACACATGACACGCAGTGAATGTGAAGCAAATTATGGCCGACACGGGACACCCTACAGGCTCAAAAGCTGCTCGTGCTCGTGGGAAGTGAGGGCTCCTTAGGGTGACAAATGCCACCAACAACAATCGACCGAGCCTGCCATACGTCACCAAGCGAGCATCATCTGTTGGGAAGCCTTCGCTCCGGACCATCGTTTGCTAATCAACGAAGCGTTTCGCAATGACAAATGGCACTTCAGGAAAAGTTGCCCAACTCTTGTGTATGTCTGTGTGGGAAAATTAACGTTCAAATCTTGACAATTGTCATAAAACTAAGACAACACGCAACCAGGACGGGATGGAACCGAGGAACACGCCCGAAACACTTAAATTAGTCCTGGAAAAGTTGCCGGGTACACGGATGAGAAAGTTGGCCCCCACCAGCCCCCAGCGCCCTTGTGGGCCGACACAAAATTAATGAATCAAGATGCGCCTCCTCGCGGCGTGGCTTTGCGACAGCGCGGGACGCGGGCCTAAAGTTTCCGACGTTGGGCCAAAAAATGCGCCATAACAATGGAATAATTTTTTATCACTTTGTGTTACTTATCCAAACATTACCGGGCCCCGGAACGGTCCGGGGACTTGTTGGAATTCGCCGCGAAAGTACCGCCATAACTTTGCGCGTGGAATGAAAATTGATAAATTCCGCCTCATTTATGTTTCGCTCGAGTGGCGCGCCCGAACCGCACACCTGAAACTGATTGAATCGTTGTGCCGGAGGAGCTGGGAGGGGCCTCGCTCAAATCTCGGCGCTTGTCCACGCGGGATTGCATTAATTTTTAGAACCATCCCCCGTGAAGAAGTTCCAGCACCCAGCAAAATATGCGTCCGAAAGAGCGATCAGTTGGAAAACATTCCACAACAAAATCGCAACACTGCAGCGCCAGCGGACCAAGGTGAGTGGAGCATCAATCCGGAGCAAGATGAATTGCGTGCTCACTTTATGCTGTTGCCTATTTTTAACCAATCGCACCCCGAACGACATGCTGCCCTCGGCAGCCCCCCAAAGTCGAGTAGTAGTCGAGTTGTCGTGTTGGTAATTTTATTCCGTTTTAATTGCCTCGCCAGCAACTGCCTAGGACCGCGACTTTCGGGCGGAGGCACAGCACCGTGGGGCCAATAAATATTTAATTACATTTGGCTTCGAAAGAAGGCAAAGTTTTACGAGAGACGCCCGGCGAAACGATTAGAAGATTGCTTCGGAACGAGTGCGCCGCACTGACGCATTCGCTCGTAAAAATTTAATGCAAACAAAATCAACCTCAAGTTGGTCTCCGCGCCAGAAAGACGAACACGAAACTGCAACTGAAGTCAATGGATCTGCATCCTTCGTTTCGTGCAATCATTCTTGAAGGGTAAGTGATAGCGAACTGCCGTCTGCAACTTCCGTACCTCTATTGATAGACGCTCACCGTCATTAAATGTTTGAAGTAAGCACTGGTCCCAGAGGGCAGAAGCCGTGCGGTCAGTATCGATCACGGAACCGGAATCTGAACGGAAACCGGAGATCAATCTACAATCGGAACCATCGATCAACCATCTACCCAATTGCTCTACATCCCACCACGGACGACGATAATGTGGAACGCACATAAATTATGCAGCCACGCCCGAAAGGAAACCGAGAGATATCCCAATTGAAGTCACTCGCTTAAGTCATTAATCTCCAGCTCTAGCCCCAGCTAGGGCCGGATTCCGGGATCCAGTTCGATCCTGGCCTATCGCAAAGTGAAGAAGAAAGTGTCGCACGCCGGATTCCTATCCCTATCCCGGGAGAAAGATGGCCAATAGCTCCTGGCCGGAGGCGGGACACCTAATTGAACTTGATGCTTGATCGAAAGACTCCCAAGGACAGCCGTTCGTTAGAAAATAATTTGAATGGCGCTGTATTTTAGCCAGCTTCACTTTGATTTATTTACTTGTTTTTATCCCCACACGCGCGATCTGAGGGCCCACCCACCCCCCGACGGGCACCTTTCTTTTTCGCTTCCTTCGCCGCAGCAACCCCCCGGGCGGGGCTCTGTTGTGGTACTTTCGTTTGACAAACGTTTAATTTATGGATCCATTCCGTAGCCAATATGCTCGCGGTCGGCGCGGCTGCACACATTTCGGGTGTGTTTTATGCTAACATGCCCAGGCCCAGGATTGTGGTGCAGTACCGTGTGCCGTGCCGTGCCCAGGCCCGTGAGGCCCCCCTTCCCATCGTGGTCGGAGGCACACCTTGGAGGCTTGTGAAATGCCAAGCCAAAAACCGCAAACAGGCGCCGCACCGTATCGCACCGGGCCTCGGGCGCCGTGTACGCAAGGAAGCCACAAGAACCAGAGGTCTCCTATTACAGCACCACCGCCGCCATCGTGATCGCCACTCCCTGTGTGCTATGTGTGACATTTCCGCATTTTCCCCTTCGCTCGGGCGCTGGCTCCTTTGATTCATTTATTATTTTCGTTCGTTCGTTAGGCATTTTCACTTTGTTTTTCCTTCCTTGTTTTTGGCCATGCTATAATCCCCGCACGGCTGTGCATGTGGAATTACTTGATTTCACCCGATTAATGCTGTCAAACTAAACGGTGGCCTGTCAGAATGGACGCAAATCCTTTGCAGCCGTTCGGTGCGCAAGGGTGCGCGTCACTGTTGCTCTCTAGCTATGGCTGTACATAAGCGCGTCGTGGCGAGCATAAAAACCCAGCAATCTGCACGACGCACGGCGAACTACAAAGTCGCGTAACTCTACAAAACTTCACCACAGCGCCCAATAGAACCATAAACTTCGTTGATTGAAAAAAGGAACTATGGCGCAATGCGTTTCATCCACGCGCAGGTCGTCGGTGTCTGAGAAGCATCCCGTTTTACGTGCGATTTTCCTGCATTTTCCTGCAGCTTTAAAGACAGTGTCTTTCGCTCCCCATAGCCAGCCCGGATGTCCAGGGCTTGGATAACGAACAGTGTTTTTTTTTTCGCTTCTCCTTTTGCCTGGTTGCAAACCATCGCTCAAACACACACATGCGCACACGCAGGACACTCGTGTCGTGTTAGTTTCGTAGTCGACGTAGGCCTAGCGACGGAGAAGGATGAAAAATTAATCCAATCAAAATTGCTTCATCCCCCGGCCAAACACAAGCAGGCGACGGCGACGACGGCGATGACGACGACGGAGCAATTGGGTGGCTATGGATGGCAGTGTACACGAGCGCAACATACCTCGAGCCAGCGGCACGGGAAGTAATGGAAAACGGGTTGCTGCGAAACGGGCCAGAGGGGACGCCGGAGCAGACAGAGATGGCTACAGGAAGAGAGAGAGAGCGAGCGAGATAGCGAGAAAATGTTGTTGGCTGGGGTGGCTGGGGTGGCTGTGGCGGCGGCAGCATAATTCCACGTCTGGTGCAGTGCACACTCACGCGCACACACCACAGCACCACCCGCGGTGGGGTCGAGTGGGATGAGCAGAGCCGAGCCACACGCGTGAGTGAGCGAAACGACCTACCGACCGGCCGACGATCCGGTTTAAGGGGGGTGCCCTGGGCGGTGGGGTGAAGTGTATGCTGCGAGGCTTAGCGGGCAGAGCAGACGGCGGGTGAACGGACGCACCCCTCCGGGCGGGCGAGCGAGACCGAGCACCCTTCCGATGAGCTGTTCCGCTCTCAGTCACTCACCGGCCAGCCCGTGTGCGGGACAGAGACGGGGCGATGTTTGGCCTCGGCACTCGGCCGGGTTATTACCAGGAATCTCATCAATAAAAAATGCCAGCGGCAATTATAAACACAATCAATGGGTGCATGGGAAAATGCGGCAGGCAGGCAGGCGGGCTGGTGGGCTGGAGGGTGGGCAGACTGGTGGGTGGGTGAATGGGTGGCAAATGCGGGGCGGCTCGGAGTACGGGGTGAACGCGCAGAGCATCGGGGTCGCGCGCGGCGTTAAAAAGGGCTCACGTTCGTCGGACCGAAAAACTGTGTGTGCGAGAGCGAGAGGCCCAACATAGAACATAACCAGCATAATGGGGCTGGTTGCCGCGGTTCGCTTGGGCGACACGGGGCACGGGACAGGCAGGCGGCGGGTTGAGCCCCCGACCGAAATCCACTTCGGCACGGACTCAACATAAAAGCAGGCGGCGGCGACGGTGAAGGGGAGTGTGGCACAGGCGCGGGGCAAACGAATTATTATGCACACGCTTCGCTACGAGGCCTCTTTCGCTCTGTCTCTCTCTCTCTCTCTCTCTCGCTCGTTCGCCCATCGCCAACTTGGAGCGACAGCGAAAACACGACAGGTTATGCTGCGCGCACCGACAATCTGCACATTGTGAAGCACATCCTTATCTAGCATCTGCCGCTCGCTTGGTTTGTGTTTATGTTTAGCTCAGCCACCCTTTTTCGCGCTCGGTATATTACGGTGAGCCAGGTATTTGCAATTGTATTGAGTAAACTCTAGAATCTAATCATGTTGGCACCGAATCCGGGAGTCTCCGGGGGCTGTAATTAGAATTTTGGTCGAACCAGAAATTTAACCGTGCGTACTACTGGAACGCCATTAGAGTGGCGTGTCGTCTAAATTGCCATTAGTTAAAACCCCAATCGACGGCGTGGCGTGTAACGTGTTTCGATCATAAATCATCCCTAATGATTACCATCATAAACGGCGCACTGATAACGGGTACGATGGATGGCCGCAAAGTTGATCGAAAGATACTCCACTCCGTACACTGAATCCTTCGGTTGCCGGCACCAACGAGAACACGAACTAGCGTCAACCTTCCGGTGGCGTTGGAGTTTAATGGAACGGGCATAAAAGCCCAACTGCCGCAGATCTGAGTGGAAAACAATGTCGAAAGCCCCACAGAAGCTCACGACGGCTCTTGAAACTTTTCGCAACCAAAGTCCCCCGGTCGGTCGAGGCCCATGGTGCGGCCAGCGCGCGCGGGGGGCAGCCAGAAAGTCACCGTTATGCTGCGTATGTTCAAGTGTCGACGCGCGAAGCAGTGTACTTGCCGACCGAACCGGCCGGATGACGCGTACGCTGCGCGGTTCGTTTACCTTATCCCGGGACCCAAGTACCACTTAAGAAGTGCGCACAAACGCACGCACTCAAAGAGGGGCAGCTTCATGGGGTGTGTCTTCTGATCCTAGTCCCGGTCGGCCACGCAACCCTTCCGGCGGGGTTAAGGACACGGCCACGGCCAGGTAGCGGTGGGTCGCGCGGGCGGGCGGCTCGGGACGAAGTATGTTTTAGGTGCTGTTTAATGAGGTTGAATTTATGAGTAAACTTTCCGCGCGCGTGTCGCTGTTGTTTTACGCTCGATACGGCAGGCAGCCAGCGCCCTCCGAGTTTGGCCGCGATTTTCCCCGGCCTCGGCCCGGCCGAATGTGCCACGGTAGATAAGATGGAAATTTTGTGAATCCCACACACAGCGATAGAGGCACAGAGCCAGAGACAGAGGCACGTGCATATACAGGACCGGAGAGTGGAAATTTATGTTTGTTTTAAAAGGCGTTCCGCCAAAAGCTTAAAAGTGGAACCTGTGTGTGTCGGTGTAATGAACGGCGGAAAAACATGCTTTATTGATGGCAAATAAAAGGCAATGAGTGGAAATTAGTCCGGCGGAGAGCATAATGCATTCGGGGATAGGGCGGGCTGGGTTTGGAAAGTGGAACTAAGGAACAAGCGATTCCGGTGAGTTACGTACCACGGCACCATTTTGTACTGCCACATGCGGGGATTAATGGTGATTTTCCAATTTTTAAAGATGTTTGTCATAGTCAGGGAATCTTGTAAATAGACAATGATGTATGAACTACTTTTGGAATCCGCAATTTGCTTACATATTTTACGTTAATGTGACAAATCGTTCACAGCAAATAAAAAGAATACATAAATGATGGAACCAAGTTATGTAAAATGTACTTCCGGCTGACCTTTCTCTGTTGTCATGCAGTGCTAATGATAGTCAGACATTTTACGACAGATTCTAAAACAATTGTTCACAAAAAATAGGATATAGGATGAGTAAGTCATTTCAGTGTAATTTTAAGTATGGAACACAGTACCATTTGAACCAGTTAAACCATGGAACAGTACAAACCAAAACAACGCGCCGAATAACTGCTCAATCGTCAGCATGTCTAACGAGGCACAGTTTTCGTCAAATGGAAATTTTAAATTAAAAAAATCATTCTTTTTATGCTACCAAAAACCCTCAATGAATCCAACTGCAGCCTCTTTATGAACTTGGATTATTCCCTGGGCTGGACTGATATCGATCAGATCAGATAAGATTTAATGCCACCAGACTTTTATTTGTGGGTTTATTTGACATCCATAACCCATACGCTAACTATACCCAACAACAATATTCGCCAAGAATTGGCACCATATCGGCCGAAACATTGACCAAAGTGATGAAAAGCAGCGAAAACAGGGCACATTTGGTCACAAAGACCGTTGGCCATTAGTGCGATACAATTTTTAAAAAGGAATTATAACAAATCTCCTAAGACCAACATACCAGATTTTTTAAAAGAAACAAATGCCTCTACTTCCAAAAGTGTTTCTTATTTGGCGTTACAACCGCTGAGCGATCTAAGCCTTCACCAGAGACATTTTTTGTTAATATCTCTGGCGCTAACCCCGTAACAGTTCGTTTTTACGGGCGGGGGGGTTGTTAGCCCCGCGCCAACCCCCCGGTCACGCCGGTATCGGGAATCGAAACCATGGCCAGTTGAGTGACAACCGATCCCGGGATTCGAACCCAGGCCAGCTGCGGTGACAGCGACGAGCGTTACCGACTGCTCTATCAGCGGAGGCAAAAGTGTTTACACATAAACTTTTATAAAGTGTCCGAGTGTTGTAATTAGTGTCCGAACTTTAGGGACGAATGAAGCCCTGCGCTCTAAGACTCTGTAATAATACAACAACATACTGTTCGAACTGCCGTTGTTTTATGTGAGATGGAAAAATCAATGTGGAATTTAACTACCATCACAACGAACGATGACACGCCAAAACAGAATGTAGAAAGTCGATAGAAATTGCTTTCATATGAAAAGAATGTTTGAAACATAATAAAAAGTAGACTTTGGATGTGACCTAATAAGTCTCAAAACAAAAATAAGGTAATACAAAACTCGAATTAGTACCAGTAGGGGAGATGAAAGAAACTCCAAAACCTCTACCAAGCTATTTTCCAATCAACTTTACAACCCTCCGAAAAGCCACCGTCTAATGCAAATCTACATCCATAGCAACGGTTTGACTGCCAACGTCAACGCTTCACACTAAACCATTGATTTCTGACAAGCCCATCTCCGGAAGCACCAAAGGACAAAGGACGAACGTACTCGAGAGCAACCCCTTTGGGCTTGCTCGCCTGCACCATCCCACTCTCCCGGAGCGAGGGAGGGAGTCTGCAGGTTGCAGATCACGGGCGGCACGGACCGCGCTCAAAACGCGGCCCGACGGAGTGTGTTCGATTGACCCACTTACAGTCGTTTAGCCAACACCATCCCCACCACCGGCCACATCGCACACCGGTCAGCCGTTTTCGGCCGACGGGAGGACTATATTGCTCCGTTACCGGGCCTTGCCGGGGTTTTTTATGCTAAGCTTCCAACACCGCCGAACACAACGACCGGTTTCGGACGGCTGGACGGCGGGACGACGGGCAAGAACGGATTCGCGCTCGCGAGAGATGAATTGGCCCAACACAAATGTGTTGATTTTAGAGCCGTGGGCAGGTTGCTGGACGCCCGTACGGGAAGGACGCCTTGAGTGCGTCGGCTGATCGGGCCACTTTTTGTGGATTTTCACACGGCTGCACCTCGTCACGGGGTGTAATGCGTTGGGTGGAGTGCATTTGAAAATGCACTTTTGAAAAGTCGGACAAAAATAGAATTCTTTTATAGAAGTTGGGAAGCCTGTTCGTTTGAAAGACGTTAAAATCATAGTTTTGTTGCCAGTCAGCGCCTCACTTGGCTTAAAAGTTTCAACCATTGTACTCTATGCTGAAATGAAACATAATTTGATTTTTATATCAACCCTGTTCATGCTTTAAAGAAAGACGCTTTTGGTCATTATGTTTGACTGACCAGTGAACCGCAGTGCAATTAACCCGAATAATATTTGCAATATAAACGAAAATGGCTTCAGAACTATATACCGATCTCCTCGCCCGACCGTTCGGCAGATACATAACGGCGACAAATCGTGACATCATAGCATCGCAGGACATCCGCCCTCCCGAAGCGAATGGGTGCATAAAATTAATCGCAAAATTATGATTAATTTAACAGATAATTAAAGATGGTAATCGCTGCCATTCTGCACATCCATACAAACATTTATGAGCACCGGGCGCTGCCACCTGCTGGCCCCCGGCTCAGACCACTGGACCGGACCGAAAATGCAAAACGGCGGCCTCGACGCTCACGATTGGGCTCACGCTGCGACAACTTTATTGCCACTGTGCCTCACTATCAATATCTCAAACGGTCACCTGCTGCCACCGGTCCCTTCCGACCGACCATTAAAACATTGTAGCGAAGCTACCCGTTTTGCCACCCCGTTGCCCAGTGACGCGTGAGCAAGGAATTACAGGCGTAAAGCCATCCAACCGGCACGATCCATTGCGCCGTCGGTGGTGGTGCTGCTTTCCAAAAATCGCCCCAGACACCCGAGCGTGCTGGCTGGCTGGCGCCTTCAACAGGTGGTCTGCGTGGGGGAGGGTGGGTGATGCTTGAAGATACTCTCACCTGTCCAACCTCAACCTCATCCGTTCCGAGCAGCGTGCTACCGGCGCGCGAGAGACAAACTTCCGTCCCTCCGTCGTCGTCCGGGAGTCTGCTATCAATCCCCCTGCGAGTCGACGATGCTATCCACCCCAAAATAGCACACGAACGAACGGCCGCCCACCGCCGGTGAATGACTCTCGGTCGTCGTGTCCTTAAAGTTCGACACTCAGCGCTCGCCCGGGAAAACGGGGTACCGGAATGGAGTGTGCCGCTTTAATGTGAGTTTCCCGCCATCGCGAACGGATTTTTCACCATTCGCGCCGTCTCGCTCTTGCGCGTGCGGTATCAGCTGGAAAAAGCAGGCCCGAGTCCGCAATCCGGTCGTCGCTCGGTTGTGTTTTTCTCGCCGTTCGGTTCGGCGAACTCCGGAAAATGTTGTCACACGAAACTCACCCGGACTCAGAAGTGAGAAAGTTCTCACTCCGCGCGCGTGGCTCTCTCACAGCTTGCGCGGAAGTTGCGTGCGAGTTGCACCGAAGCTTGCACGGAAGCGACTCACAGTACCGAGGTTTCCTAGAACTCGCAAGGCCGTTGCCGTGTCGTCGAAGAACAAGGCAAAGTTCAAGGTCATCTCAAGGAAGAGAGCGTGAAACAGCGAGGGAAAGAAAGCGCCGTCTTGCGATGGGCCGTTCGTGCCGTTCTCACGGGCTTCGGCTTGTTTACTGCGCTTTAGCCAAACTCACTAATTGTGGCGCGAAACGTAATGCGTAGTAAAAACGACCTGACTCTCCTTTAACAGGAGATCAGTACATTTTCACGCTCAACCTTCCGGTCTCTTTCGCACGCTCTCGCCCCATCTCAGCCGACCTGTCCCGGTTCATTTCGATCACTCACGATTTTCCGACGCATCCGGACACGTGAATCGCCGACCGGAGCCCGCTGCGATTGACCGCCGAGTTTTCCCGGCCAGCTTTCGAGAAGCTTCCAGAGCGGGCCAAAGGACGGTCGGTCACACAATTACGACGCTTCTCGGCGGGAAAAGGAACAGCGCTCAAGGGAAACACTTACCCTCAACGACACTCCCCGGGGGATCACAGGATTGGAGTTTCCGCACTGCTGCAGACGGTCACCGAGTGTCCTTTAAAAAGTTAAAGCACTGCCGCACACTTTTAATAACACTTTTTACACAAACTTAATAACAAAGTGCATAACTTCAGCTAAAGCTGCCGTTCCAAACACTGCACACACTGCAAAGGATACTTCGATGTTCGCACATCACAGGATCATCGGTCGAATCATCGGTTCAGTCACTTCGGCCGAAACAAGGGATTGCTTACTTTGATTGATGGTTTTGCTTCGAGCAAGGCTTGCGCTAGAGGCTCCCGCCTAAAAGTGTATCCTTCGTGAATAGGTCGCACTGCCGTACTGACTCGGCGTGAGCCCGTGTCCAGAGCTCCAAGCGGGCCACTGCTGCACAAAGGATGCACTGCCCGAGAGCCGAAAGGTGCCGTGGTGTTAGTGCGTCCGCCTGTAGTAGTGTGCGAATGGGAATGTGTATTCCGCATCAAGCGCCCAAAAACCGGGCGCTTGATGCGAACGACCGAACGGGCGAGTGAACGAACGGCGACACCGGAAAGGATGGCAGGATAACTTTTGCTGGGTGGTGGCGGTGGTGGTGCGGGGGTGGTGAAGATGCACTCACTGCACTGTGCGGGGTTGCATCATTCGAGAGAGCGCACGCACGCACGCACGTACGTCATCGCCGATCACGCAGTCAAAACAACGGCGGCGGGTGCCCCATGCTTTGCCGCCGCTCGATGAACCCAAAACCCCCCGCCGCCGCCCACGCTACCGGACAACGCATTCCAGGTCTGTCCACGTGGAGCACACGTGAGTGCTGAGTGTCGGATCGGCCAGGAGGAGCTCAGTCCCATTCACTCATCGTGGCAGGAAGTTGGCCCCCAAAAAAAGGGCGCGAACCATTCGGCAAGTGACCCAAAGTGTTTCCTTACCACCCCTTTCTACGCACGCCACCGTTCGGCTTTCGGAGGGTTCTTTTGGTCGCGAACCGGCATCATTCGGACGAGATTGTCTCGCCTAAACGATGGCATAATTTGTGAGTCACAAGAAGATGTTCAGTCTTCCGATGAGTCATGAGAAAGCCACGGAAAAGCTATAAGTGGTAATCCATAGTCACGAAGTATTCAATGCGATGCTTTCTATCTGATTTGAAAAGAGGATGGTTTTCATAAACGATAAATAATTAACATCTCTTTAGATGGTATTTTTTAGTGTCACTGTTAGTACAATTACACACCAACTTGGGTAGAGCATATCATGGAATTTTGACAGCTTTCCTTTAAAGGACGAAACTAACTGAAAAAGCAGTGAATGCAACAAGACGTGTGCCGTCTTTGTGTTTGGGCCGAGACTTTTCAGCTCATGTGCTACAGACCTATAAACTTTTCAATGGGACTTGCAAAATAACACTTCGCTAATTTCGAAGATGTCGAAAAATGGTTCGCCGAATTTCTTGCAATATTGTACGCACGTGCGGAATACGAAGAAAATACTTTGAAACTTAAATATTTGTGGAACAACAAGTGGCGACTTGGATGTAGAGACAAAACACATGGTAAATGACCGGTATTTGTATGGTATTTAGGAAGACGATGCTAGAAAACAAAAAAAAACCCAAAGCGAAATTTGTCGAAATGAAACTTCTTGAACCGTGTACCATGTGACAATCGTTAACTTTTTAGCAGTGTTGCTTCGGTGTTAAAATCAAGATTTAAAAATACTTTGCTGCTTGGAACAGTCAAATACATATTGATAAAGCTGTCAAGAAAAATAAACTGTATCGTTTTATAAAATAACCAAATTGTTCGTCGATGTCACTGATCCAATGGCACCGAGTGAATTAGGGTGAACAGGTGAAATCGGGGTCCAAAATCTATGTGTCTAGAAAATGTGACCGACAAACTGAAAACATATAAGTACTTTGTTATTTGAAATTTTCTATAAATCCATTTATGTATTACAATTAATATTGTTCAAAATTTTTGTAAGTTTTATTAAAGCGAATGAAGCCTGGAAACCACAGTAGGCGTTTTTCTTATACACCAGTCATTTTAACCAGATTTTGGTAGAAATAGGAATAACTGGTAAATCTAACGTCACAGAAATAACACAATACAAACGTGTTGGTTAAATGGGAACAAAAAATCTTCGACGATTGCCAAACTCTTAGAGAGTGCAAAATGTGTGCAAACAGATCTTAACCAGCGATGTATTAACGTCAAATAATTCGAACCGTTAAATAATTTTATAATAACCTAAATTTTCACGAACCTCATGCGAAAAACACACAAAATATTCAACTGCCGAATTCAAAAATGACCGTTTGAAATTCGTATTGCTTTGTTTCTTTTTTTCGCCGCATGCAGCAAGTTGCCAGTTGTCTCGCTTCCGCAGTAGCCATCGCTAAATGGGGGACCGGATACATTTCACCCGGGCGGTTGTCGTGAAATGTTTCAACACATCCGGGAATCCTGCAAACAGAGGACCAACGATATGCCGGAATCCGTCCTATTTTTGTGAAGTATTTTCCAACACTCAGAAAAGCACACAATCGACATTGGAGTCCTGTTCGCGTGATATTCAGTAACATTACTCAAGTTTATTGGTCTAGCTATCTGCACGGGAAACGCAAAGGAAAACGAAGAGACTCACATCTACTTTGGCTTGCAAGTTACTCTCACTGCACTCATCACGCACCGCAACAAATGATCAATTGCCTGGAACACAAATCAGCTTGTCTGACGCTTTGAAGCAACATTCCTCCTTCCGATTACTGAAGAGTATTACTTTAAAATAATCTACACACCAACCGATCGGGTATTTTAAATTCAGCTCCAGTAGCGCTCTCGACTCTCAGTTTTTTCGTTACGTTTTTCACATGATGTTTTCTTCTAAAATAAGCGTCATTTTTGCATTGTTTTTCACTACGGGCTACCTAAACTAGTTTATGTCGATTTTCGCCAGCATGGGACCATGTGGACCTGCACTGCTCTAGGAGCCGGCCGTGGTGCGGTCCGCTTCGCTGATTGTTGGTTCAACCATCCGCCCACGGCACGGCACACGAAAACCCTGCCTCAAGTGCGTGCGAAGGAAGACGTTTTGAGATTTGCTTTGTGCTTGACGCTGGCTCTGCGTGCGAGGAGAGCTTTCCACGGGCTTCCCGTACATCTATTTACAATTGGCGGTTTGGGCCTTGAGGTGGTGTACGGTCAGGGTGATCTCCCATCCGTCTCTACTCTTCCGTCTGACGCATGGAAAAAGTTTCTTTTTATTGCTTTCGAAGTTTCACTTCGACGGAGACGGTAAGCCCCATCGCCTCGGAAGGACTCTACGGTTAGTTGTCTTTTAAACTTCTATCCAATTATGTTACTCTGCCTCTCTCTCTCACATCCTCTCCCTGTCTCTCTGTGTAGTTGCTCGCCATCCTTTTGGTCCAATGCACAACCTCGTCCACCGGCTCAGTGCGCCGTCTTCTCCAGTCCGATCAGCTTCTCGAAGAACATACAGTAGTTCCGGTCGTTGTTGTAGTAGAACGGATCCTCCAGTATATCCCGGGCATGGCTGAGTGTGGCCGACGCCAGCTCGCCGACCGTCCACTTGCGGTCCTTCAGCACCCGGCAGATCGTGTCGAGCTGAAACCGAATTGGAACCATGAAGCTGGGCTGGGAGCACATGGTGAGGTACCTACTCTTACCTTGGAAAGCTTCTCGTTCCCGGCGGTGTAGTAGCTCAGATATGGCAATCCGGCCACACTGGCCGCCATCCACTGGATCACCATCTTCAGCTGGACGTCTCCACGACGGGTGCTCCCGCAGCCCCAATTACCGGTGGCCACCGGTCTCAGGTTCACGTTCAGCGTTCGCTTCTGGGCCAGCTGCGAGATCTATCGGAACGACAAACAACGGGTGGAAATGGTCAAAAGAAAATCACCACAGCGAGCTAAGACACGTGAGAGACATGTGATTAATCAAGAGACAGACAGAGAGACAGACAGGCAAATACAACTATTCAGAGAAAGCGAAAGAAAAATCGGAAAAAGTACAGAAGCCACGAGAAGCCACTTAGAGCCGGAGTATGAAAACACGGACACTCGAGACAGAGAGAGAGAGAGAAGATTACCTGGTTAACACGTACACGTAGATAGATTGCTGGTAGATGGATTAGTGAACACATAAGCACACCGATCCGATTTATCCGGCATGCCCCGTTAGACACACACAAGGATCAACACAGCAACTGTGGGCTGTGGGACAGTCGGGATAGCTACCTTCAGTACCACATCGTCACATTTGACGTCCTGATAGTACGACACGGACCAGTTCGGTTTGTAGTGCAGGAGTTTCGCCTTCAGCGACGATTGCCGCTCGATCGAGGGCACACTGGACGTGGCGGAAGAATGGGACCGGCGGGAGCTGGCCGTGCCCGCGCACCCGCTGGTCACCGTCGTCGTGACGGTGGTCGGATCCGTCCCGGAGCCACCGGACCCGCTCGCGGTGGACCGTAGCCTGTGGAGCAGCTTCCGGTGGTCGGTGCGGGTGAGCGGCATGTTCGGACACTTGAACAGCTTCGCCGGCTCCAGGGCCAGATACTCGGTGCGCTGCCGGCCGATCCGAAGGGCGAAAGGGAAGGGGAACCAAACCACAATCCAAACGCAACGCACAAACGCACCCAAAAGCATCCAAAAGCATAACACGGAAATAAAAGATGGGTGATGGTGGTGGAATCCGCCGCAGGAACCGCCGCACCGGTTCCGGAGCGGGAATGAAACGCAAGAAAAAGAAGAATAAATATAAGACGGGAAGGAGACCAATTACACCAGATCCAATCCTATGAAAGTAGATTGTATGGACAGATTGCTCTAACTGTTAATTTGATCCTCCTGATTGTGCCTTTTTGCAACACTGCCACAATAGGCAAATGATTTCATGCCGAAAAAAAAAAAATTGCAACTTATCTTTGAAAAGGTTAAACCCTGTCGACTATTAAGACTTAAAATAACGCTTTGCGGGGATCATTGTTTCTCTGCTTCCTGCTAAAGAAAACTGCTACAGAATTGCATCAAATGCTTCTCGAAGCTTACGGTGACCATGTTTTTCGAAGATCACATTGCTTTAAGCGGTTTAACAATTTTAAATATGGCAATTTTAACTTAACAAGCAAAAGCGTCGGAGGACTTCAAGAAAGTTCGAGGACGCTGAGTTAATACAAGAACTTTCAGATGAGAATGACACGCAACAGCATCTCGCGGATCAGCTAAATGTGTCCCAATACGCCATATCCATACGTTGAAAGACCGTAGCAAAGATCCAGAAGATCTGAAAATCGGTGCCACACGAAATGAACGAAATACAGAAGGAAAACCGAAAAACCAAAAGTGAAATTCTGCTCACCAGGTAGAAAATGAGGTCATTTCTCCATCAGAACGTGATTGGATTTGGAATGTGAATTGATTTTGAAAATCCAAAGAAGAAAAAATCATGGGTCCCTGGTCCGGGACAACCATCAACTTCGACTGCAAAACCAGATCGATTCGGCAAAAACACATTGCTGTGTGCATGCTGGGACCAGAAACCAGAAGCTCCTAACGTCTGGTGGAACCGTTAAAATTTGAACCATGCATTTATCGTAAAACAATCAGAGTGGGCCAGAAAAATGGGACAATCGTAGATTTAGCAGAGAGATTGGAGAAATGTATGAGTATAGCTAGCGATGGCACATACTTTGAATAAAATAAAGTTCTTCATTTGAATGCAATAAACATGTGATTTCTTTGAAAAAAAATCTACTCTCATGGGCTTAGACCAGCTAGAAACCAACCGAGGGACAATCATCACGTCTGGCGGAGCGCTCAGTGTCCTCTACGCTACGCTACGCACTACGAAGCCAAACAGCAAACGCACCACTCGCGACCACTACTCTCCTGGACCACTACTCTGGAAAACATTGACTTCCCCGGGGGAAATCTTGGGCGGGCAACACTCACCAGTTGGGCCGCAAGCCGGTGCTTGTGTTTCGCCAGCTCGAGCGACAGCGACCGAACGTGCAGCAGGATCTTCTCCTTCCGGCCCCCGATACAGCCACCGGCGGACGCAACGCGGGCCCCTCGCCCCTCGCCACCTCCAGTCGTTCCGCTGCCCCCCGTCAGGCACTCCTCGGTGAACGGAATGCCGACGAAGCTCTCGCTGAGCGTCCGTTTGAGCAGCGAGTTGGCAAACTTGAGGACCGCCTCGTCCCGCGCATCCAGCTTCTTCGGTTTATCGGTGCTTATCGGTTCCTCCAACCATCTACGGTGGGTGGAGAGAGCGAGAGAGAGAGAGAGATTACACTTTCCCTTTGGAAGGGCCCTTGGGTCGGCAGACCTACTTGGCGAACTTCTCGTACACCTCCTCCAGCTCCGAGCCGAGATCGGAATCGAAGCTGTACCGGGACGACTCATTCGTCCCCTTCCGTTCCAACGTCCCGTTCGCGGGCCGCAGTCCAGTTACCGGTGCCGCTCCCACCGCCGACGGGTGGTCCACCCAGTCATACTCATCGCACGTGCTGTCCAGTGAGCCATCGAGCACGAACCCGCAGGATCCTCCACGCCGGACGCGAATGTCGTCCCGGTCCGCGTCCCGCGTCCCCGACCCCGCCACACTGATACCGACCGCGTAGCTACTGCTGTCGTCATCCCCGGTCGATGCCGCCCCATTCGGCCGATCCTGCTCGAGGGCGGCCCGCAGTTTCTGCGCAAAGTTGTACCGCCGCTCGGGTGTGTCCAGCTCCGCGGCGTATGCGTGCGCCCGCAGCCCGTCCTCGTCGTCCTCGTCCTCCTCGAACGAGTCCTTCGCGCTGTGGAACTCGTCCGAGTCGCAGCTGGACATCGAGCCGGGCCGCGTCCCCTGCTCCGGGCCGGACGGGATCCGGAGCGGGTGCCGATTGACCGGCAAGCACTCGCCCGACGATCCAAGGATGATGAACTTGCCCCGCCGCCCACCGCCGGAACCACACACCGAGGGTGGGCCACCGGTGCCACCCACCGGTGCCGGTGGGCGTTCCGGTGACAACCAGGATCGCCGCTTGTTGATATCCCGCTCCAGCTTGTTCGAGTCGCTGCTCGAGCGCTTCGATCCTGGCGTCGCCTGCCGGATGAAGATCGTCGTGTAAACGTCCGGTGAGCCGGGTGTCGACCCCTCCCGGTCACGCTCACCGATCGGCGAAAGCCGTCCCTTGCTTGACACCGTCTCCAGCTGGTCCAGCTTCAGACCGGCCGCCTTCGTCGTCGGTGGACCCTTCCGGTCTGCCGATTCTCCGCCATCGCCAAGAACCGGGCAGGTTGTGTTCTGACGGAACGCCAACAGACACTTGTTTAGCTCGCGCAATATGTCGTCCTCCTCGAACTGCTGCGACGGCAGGGCCCGGTAGTTCTCCGCGTCCACGCAGCACAGTGTCGTCCTCCGTGGCTCAGCGATCCGCTCCAGCAGTGGGCCCTTCCCGCTGCGTGGATCCAGGATGCGGGCCACGTGGTGTGCGTTCTCGATCTGTAGCGTCTCGTTGTCCTCGAGCGCCTCCACGTACAGCAGGACGGCGAGCAGCTCGGGGAAGGTACAGAACAGAAGCGACTCCTGCGAGTCACCGTCGGCCAGCACGGTGCCTCCGAGCCGGGCCGTCGCGAACACGGTCTGCATCGTGTCCGGGTCCGCCTTGTCCAGTTTGCCCTCGTGCCGGATCTCGACGTCGCAGAGTGGCAGCTCGCACTCCAGCCAGTCCTCGATCGTGAGCCACTGCTTGCCGGTCATCACCTTGCGCGAAACCCGCACGCAGCCCTCGAGCGCCTCGGCCGGGTTCCGCTCGAACCAGTCGAAGTAGTGCAGGAAGCTGCGGAACTTGGCCCTCTGCACGCCATTGCTGAGTGAGAGAGAGGGAGAGAGAGAGAGAGAGGGTCCCGTCGTGAGCATGATGGTGGTCGGGTGGAGTGGTGCCAGTGGGCCGTTGGTTCAACCTACTCTACTAAACCTCTAAAAAAGTGTGTAAAGTTAAAGTCTTGTAACGTGGGGTGAGTTTTTTCAGTACGTTTTGGAAATGTCGAAAAGAACGCGTTGGCCAGCAGGGCGGCCACCAGCCGATAGCTGAGCTCGCAGCTGTCGGCCTGCTGCTGCAGGCTGAAGCTGAGCCCACGTGGTGGCCGGTGGAGCTTCAGGGCTCGGGCGTGCCGCGCCAGCGAGCGGACGGTGTGTCCCAGGAAGTGGTCCCGCTCGGTTGCGTCCAGCGTGTGCTCGACGAAGTGCCGCAACCCATCGAACACGGCCGTATCCTTGCCATCCTCGTCCGGATCGAGACTGACGCTGGAACGGACAGGTGCAAAAAAATCGTGAAATTAATCAGGAACCGGAAGTCCCCCACGTCCAGGCAACTCACTTGCACAGCTCGTGCAGCTTCTGCATCACCTCGAGCACCACGTCAAGCGAGGTGGACTCCTCGATCTGGGCCAGCTTCTTCTGCACGTTCGGCCACCAGGGCAGATCACACGGAAGCATGACGAGCGCCATATCGGCATCCGGGTGGCCGGCCTTCCGAACCGATCCTGGCAGTGGCGTTACACTACGACCGCGACCGCGCACTTCTGAGCACTAATTTCCGCACCGAACCACGCAAAGTCGCTAGACAGTTTTCGGGTGGAGCTTCAACACCCCCAAAAATAAACCGGAAGCCACCGGAATGGGGTGATCACATCACTGTGGCCACGGGTGCCGGATACCGTTCGCTGCCAGTGCCGCTGCTGCCCATTTTATGGCCACTTTTCCGCGCACCATCGTGGGATCTGCCTGGGGGAAGAAAGAAGAGGGAAAACAATGTTTAGTTGGAAAAGCCTTCCACGGACCGGGACTTCCGCCACCGGGCAGGGGATACCGAGGGGGCTATAAATAACTGCCGGGGTTCTCGGGTTATCGCATAATTCGATTTGCACACTTCATAAACGCGCGTCGCACGGTCACAGAGGTTGAGGTTTGGGTGGGTTTGCGATCTTATCGATTTATCGGAAGCAAATACTCTAATCAAACGGCGGCCAATTGGGTGGCTCGATGGCCTAGGAGTGTTCAGGCAGCATTATCTTTCTAATGGCGTTAAACATTTACTTTGTAACGTGCACCGGAACGGAAGCGAAGGCTATACCATTACGGGGTTTGCTCCGAAGGGGGACAATTCTTTTGGGGCGTGGGATCCACCAGTTGCCATAAATATTTTGAATAAAGTGAAGTTTTTCGTTTTGAAGTAATAAACGTGGGTTTAGAGCACGATTTCTTTGAAAAACTCCTGTTTTATACTTGTATACACTGGTGATATAAGTGAACTAACAATGTTAGAATCGATGGGTCAATAAACAGTGAGAGAGACCAATAAAGAGGAAAAGAAAACCTTTTACACGCAACAGTTTAACGGTCGGTGTATTCGAGCTCTATGAACGAGGCCTCACGGCTTTCGGAAAATAAGATCATAGATTTTACGAATTTCTATTAAATATTCTTTTGCTTTGAATTTTCAAAAAGAGATGTCTACTACTTGCTTTTCATGACTATTTGCTGCTCGTTAAATAGTTTGTTTTTTTACGGCATATAGTAACTAAAATTAATGCAAAAAGGCTTTCCAAAACATTGAAAACTCTTAACAAACATTGAAACTCTTATAAGCGCCATTATCGAACAGGTAAAAGAATTTTTTCTATGCACGATCAAGTTATTGAATTATTTCAATTGAAATGCTCCTGAAGACTGCTCATAAAGCATCGTAACGTCCCTGGTTTATGTAGCTCTACACGAAATTTAATATTATTTATTTTTGTTTATTAATTATTTGGAAGTTTTTTATTATTAAGATGCTGTGTTTCTGTGCAATTGTTTAACACAAACATGTAAATACGCTTAACATAACGTTTTGATTGATTTTAGAAATAAATTTTGAAAACTATTCGACGCCAAAAACAAGCCAAGCCAAAATATGCAAATGAACACTGATCCACTTTTCTTGACTTGGTGCTATTTGATATTCTTCAACCAGTTTCGTCTCACAAAAGGTTTAGGTTAAAACCAATGAAGTTGTAATATGGTGGGCATACCTGTTCAGAGTGTTGAAAACATTAAATAATGCAATTAAAATTCACACCAAACCACGCACGGCACGTGACCGAATTACACGCAAAAGAACCCTCATCCAAACATTCCGTTTGCCCAAAAACTCGCACTACAACGTGACAGATGACCGAACGCACAGCCGATTTTCGACCACCCGAAAGGGATGCACCAATTTTGACCACAAACTCCGCCGGTTGGCGGCGAACGAATACGAAAATAATGCTATATTTAAGTTGTCCTGAGGCAGAACGTAGCGGTTCAGGCGGGGACATAAAAGTGAAGAGAATCTGTTTGCATACTGGGTGCAACCCCGCACACCTGCGGCACGCCAAAACCATCGACAATCTAATCACATTTACACGCTCGCAGCCGCCGTCAGACACCTCTCGACACGAAATCGGTCACCAGGGGGTCAGAGTAAACGAACCCGGTCACGACACTCGCCGTGGATGCTAATGAAGCAATTCACCTTCACGCACGCACACATACACGCGCGTCCAAAAGATCGAACTGCGAGGCCGATCGTCAAATGTAAACACCGGGCAGGTCACCCAGGATTCGTCCCGCCGGGAGGCAACCGCATGGCCCGGGGAGCTAATGGAAACATGACAACCAACCTCAACCGTGCAGCAATAGGAAACAACAACAACCGGTGCCACACACCACACACATTATCCCCAGACAAACACAAACACGCTCACATACCGCCGGCGAAGGTTTGAAGCTCCGCGTGTTCGGCTCGGCGGCGACGGAACGCGTTTGACGTCATCATCGCCGACGGCGGTAGTGCCAGCACCTTCCGGTTTGTTTACGTTTGCCGGTGCCGAAGCGCAATCCTAGCAGAGGGCTTTCAGCCGGCAACGACCGAGGCCACCGAACTCCGAGCGTGCCGCGGGGTTAGGTGTTTCGAAAACGTCCTCGGACGACATGGCCGGAAGTACACCGTACGCGAGTACACGTTTTTTGTTTTGGAAGCAACCCAGAGGACCAGGCCATGACAGGCCAAATCGTAACCACCTGCATCCATCACCGAGCAGGGACCATTTATTTTTAAATTGAACGTGCTCTACACCGTTACATTTTAATTTAAAGGCCTCTGATAGGCCTCTTGGAGCACGCTCCACATCAGGGCCTGTTTTTTTTTGGTAGACTTCTATTTATAAGTTTACTATAACTACCTCTTAAGCCCACCCTGTCCGCAGTGCATCGCGCAAGAGTGAGCAATTTTCGCAATTTTCCACGCTGTCAGTCCACGCACGGCCGTGGTTCTTATTTTAGGAGCTTCTTAGCCGGCCTGACAGGCACATTGGCATCGACAGGCCTGAATGATGAATGTTGCTTCACGAAGCCCCACAGTCACCGGTCGGTCGGTCGGAATCGTAACGCAGTGCAAATGGATGCCACGGGACACACACGCCCCGGGCGATTGCATGCGTGGGAAAATCTAATCAACAAACTTCCGGTAACGAACACGACGATTGGTAAGCCACGGAATGCAATCACAACAGCGCCCCAGGCGGTTACGTTTAACGATAAAAGCTTGCCAAAATTATTATACGTCCGAATGGCGTTAACGAATCTCTACGTAGAATTTGAAAGGTACCAGTTTTAATTACACAGCCATTCTTGCAGAGCATGGAGACGCCTGGTAACTCTTGGAATGGAATTGAACAGGTTCATAAGTCTCTTGGGAACAATAATAACTCCCTAAAATGTGGTTAAAAAATTAACAAAACAACTCATTCTGTCCGATCCCACCAAACAGGATCGCGTGAATCGCTTAACATAAAATCCCAGTTTTTTTTATTGAAACATGTTTCATGTTCCTCTCAATAGTCACCGGCCATTAATTGTGCCATTCGTTCGTCGGAGCGACCGAGCTCCCGGAGCACGTGACTCCGATCACGACCGTAATGGAGACGCCTGGTCCCTCTCACCGCCGACGATAATGGAGACGCGTGGTAGGTGACGTGAATTTCCCCGACATTTCGCTTCTTGGCGGCTTCGAAGCACGCACGCACGTTCACCGGAACACCGCAACAACACTGGCCAACAACGGTAGGATCGATGCAATAAAAATCATACTGCCCTCCGGTAGCCTTTACGCTCGTCGCGCGTATCAGTGGGCGCTGCCAAGTGGAAAGTGGTAATGCGAAATAAACGACAGCGCCAGACACCGTTGGCCAGTGCTGCCAACTTGCGTTGGGCTTCCTCAGCGCACCGGATGCGAAGGGCTTGGGATCCAGGCGCGGTGGGTGAGTGAAAAATGGACATGACAACAGCGGCTGCAATAACACGGTCTGTGTCCAGCGTGTCCATCCGCGTCGCGATGACCTACCCGAACTGCTGTTGCTGCTACTGCTGCGTCGTTCGCGTGTCCATGTGTGGGAGGTTTTTGGTCCGCATATTCACTTCGGAAGCAATTTACATGGCTCCGTGGCGTGGCTTGGCTCAGTTGCTCAGGGTACCGTAGCCCGCCCCGCCGGTTAATCGATAATCACGTGAGATAAGACCATCAAGGACGAACGCAAATGAGTCGAGCAGCGCAATCACTGCAACCATTAGCGAGTGGCCGTAGTCCGGCGGCCCAAGTGGACATGATGATGCCTTTTTTATTTTCAACAGATACTTTACTTTTGCAATTGCACTTCCTTCAATAGAATCCGTTATGCCATCATTGTAATAAAATACGTATTATTACTGATTACTTCTCGAAAACCAAAATATTATACAATTCAAGTACACTGATATCTGTTTGGTATAATAATCGGCTTATAAAATGAGATATTAACGTATCTTCCCATCGTGCTTCGAGCACGATTGCTCCACGAAGGTGTAAATGTTTCACCCACCACCCGAAAGCAGTTTAAAGTCCAATAAAGAATGTCCGTGGGAGTGGTCAAAACCGCCGGCTGGCCCCCATTTACCTGCGGTTTCCGGCACGAAACGTGATAGTTAGTCATTTGGTCACCGGAACCGGGCCACCGAATACCTGTGCTGGTTGTATCAGCACCAACAGCACAACAACAGTAGCTGCTGCTACCGTGGCCGGTGGAAAACGTGACGAGAATGCATGATAGGGCTGTGTACAGTGGTTCGATGAACATGCCCGGGCCAAAAGAACTGGAAGACAGTCCAAAAACCCGGAGTGCGCTTTTCGCCCTACGGTTCACCCCATCGGACCCAAAAGCCACAGAAAAACACTTGGCGTGGTGGGCGAAAAAAGGTTGGTTGAACTATTTCATCGATTTCTAGCTTTTCTGCCGACTTTCAGCCACCCACCGAGCCAGTTTTCCATACATACACTCAACACAATAAAACGAACCCGAGACGAGAGCCTCATGCGAACCTTCACGATTGAAAATGGATGAACCTAAGGCAGATATTTTTGCCACAAACGTGCCTATTATACTCTCAACCGTAGGACCCCTGCCGATGTCTACCGAGGTCCTTTATTTGAATTTTTATGAATTTTCCACAAACGAGCCCATCTTCGTCAAGCCAAGTCACCTCATGTTTTTTCCTACTCGATGCGCCGATCGACCACAAATATTGACGGAAGCTGGCACCAGTTCCCGTTCGCGGTGGGTTTGCATGAAGCGACAGATTCTTTTCCGTCTCTCGGTTCAGGCACATTAGTGGTCAATGCTGTCAGCAATGGGACGGGAGCGATGACAAGAAAAACAATTATGGCGCGCCAAATATTTGTCGTTGACTTTCGCCAGACAACTGAGAACGATGAAGCCCAAGAAATCGCCGACTCGGTCCACGATTGTTGCGCCCGTTTTGTGGTCCGTTACTTTGGCTGCTGAAGTTTGCGTAAGTTGTTGCTACCATAAAGATGCTTTATGAGTGCCGCCGCGGAAAAAAGAGGGAAAACGGGCACGCTGACGTCAGGCTCAGAATTGTTGGAGGGAAATCTGAATATTCTTACATCACGCACCAAGTGGTAAAGTGGCAGTTTTTATCGCAACGATGATGCTCATTCCGACTGATTACATCATGGAACGTTGGAAGCTCCAGTGAAGCAGTAGAAAAACGCGTTCGCGATTACATTCGGTGCGGCCAACAGGTCCATGCCACGAGCCAGAAGCCCAAGAGAGCAACGATGGAACCAATTACTGGGGATTCTGCTCCGACCGTCACCGGTGGCAACCATTCAACTTCAACAAAGCATATAATATTATGTGTAAATAATTCTTACATAAAAATAGTAACCAAAACGGCCGAAAAGAAGGACTGTCGAACAACAGCGCATTAATACATACATTCTCATTATGTTCTCATTCTCTGTTCTGGTAGCAGGCAGTCTTGGCAATTAAGGGCCCACGGGAAGATCTTAACTCGATCCAGTCGGAAAAACTTGACGAACTCGACAGGGAACCTTTTTGCTGGTTCTTTTCTTACTCAGTTCTCTAGTCTCGCTTTGCGTCTGACGCATCCCATTGGATTCTCCTTAAGCCTCACACCGACACACTGCTGTTTGCCTGCATTAACATTATTCACTCCGAAGGAGCCTCTTCAACTTCTTCTTCGAGGGCGACCGATTTCGTTCCTGGGCCAGTCCAATGACCGATCCAATGGCCATGTAAGACACCATTCTCAGCGTGAACCTTCTACATCTTCATAATGGTTTCCCGTCTCTCTCTCTCTCTCGATCTCTGGTTTTTCTCTCACTTTTTCAACACTAGCTCTCTCTCTCTCTCTCTCTCTCTCTCTCTCTCTCTCTCTCTCTCTCTCTCTCTC
>NC_071286.1:7873335-7876561 GCF_943735745.2 Anopheles bellator | reverse complement strand
CTCTCTCTCTCTCTCTCTCTCTCTCTCTCTCTCTCTCTCTCTCTCTCGCTCTCTCTCTCTCGCTCTCATCTGCCTCGCGGCAACACTGGGTCCGTGGTGCGGCTGACTGCTTAAGGCCGTGGCTATTTTTAACGCCCTCCGAGATTACATTTTCCCGCTGCCGCAGCAGGGCAGCATATTCCGCACCCCGTGGTGCCGAATGGCAAGCGACCGAACGCACTCAAATGGCCACGAACACGCAATCGGTCGGCGAGAAAACTGAATCTGTCTACACTTGCCGCGAAGGTGTCCAAATCCGAACCGATTTCTTATGTTTATTGTGGGACACAGGGGAGAGGACATTCCGAATCATTTGCGTAAAGTTTACGGAAACCGTCCAGAGATAAAACGCCCGGAAGTGCCGGAAAGTAGTTGACTTTCGTTCACCATTCTACCATTGCTTCATCATCATGAGACATTCCCAAAGCGGGACTTCGGACACCGTCGGGTTGATGTTTGCTCACACCTCAACGGGCGGAGCCCGGAGAACGGTTTCACGGTTTATTGACTTGAGGTTATAAATTTGTGTCCCATTAGCGCCGTTTTTCATCGCTTCATCAACGTTCCGGGCTTCTGGTTCGGATGCTTCGGGATGCTTCGCGATTCGGAGCGTTTCCATTCCACGACCCTCGATGATGAGGTAATATTTTACCGTGGGGAAATTATTCCAATTTCTTTGCCGGTGTGCGGCTCAAAAGTTTGGCCCAAAATGGAATTTGGTCGGTTCTTTCACCGATCGTACGGTTTCAATTTATGAGTTGGAAATCGTTCAAAAGCGATTCATTAGGCGCTGATGGACCGCCGAGGAACGGTGGTGCTTTAGCGTTCTTATTATTTTTCAAGATTTATGTTAAAAATGTGTTCCAATACGAACATTTTAAATTCCATTTAAATACGAAGTGTTCAAAATAAACGTTAAATTATAAAAGTATCAACAGCTTCTCGGTCGATTCAGTTTAGCGGATGTTTCTAAAAACGCATCGTATCTGTCCCCATCCAAAGCGGATGCGTTTCAATCGACCAAAGGAGCCTTAAAGAGCATAATAAATGCCACAACGGTGCTTCGCTTGCAATTTGATATTAAACCGAGCGTGCACGTGCTCGTCTACTAATCGGCAACCTTCATCAGCCGCCCGGTGGGCCTCTCGTAATCCACTACCGTAGCACCAAGCCCAGAGGCTGTGCACATCACAGGACGGAACCCCCCAAACCGGCGTTGTTGGCGTCCCCTTTTTTCTTGTTGTATAAATACCATTTTCTGATGTGCTGCACACCGTCGAATGACCTTTTCGCGCGGTCCACAGCTCTTTCGCATCTCTTATTCAGACAGCAAACGGGCCGATCCTGAAACCCGTGCCCGAACCGAACGAACCACTCCCAAAGGGCGGACACCTCGACACAACTGAGGTTTGCATAAAGTGCACGATGTGACGGCATCGTGTGTCGGCTGCCAGCTGCTACCATTCGGCGATTGCATCCGAACAGCCGAAGATGCATCCGCCCGGGGCCCGGAGTATTGGGCGCCGGGGGATGCTGGGAGCGGGAATCAGGAAGAGAAAATTCTTCACCCACACAGTCACCCGGGCCGCACATTGGCCTCTTCCTCGGCAGACCGGTACCGGTCCCCGGAAGATTCGTCCCTGCATCCGTCAAGTGCATCTGCCGTTCCACCGTTCGATGCTGCGTCGGTGTTGGTGTAGGTTTAGAGCATTTTCTTTCGGCCTTTTTCTCAATTCGGCCCTGTCACGCTCAGAGAGTGGGTGTGAGAGAGAGAGAGAGAATCTTCGACCACCGCACGGCAGCCCCGCTGTGTAGAGCCTGCGGTGCTGCATTCTATTATTGAAACAAGGGAACGATTTTCTTCCCACGAACGCACGGCTTTCCGTCGGATCGAAGGCAAAATGGAGCGCACGGGTCGACTGGCCCAAGAAGAATGACAAATCTTCTAATCATGTGAACGATTTGAAGAAATAGTGTAAAAAGGGGGGCGAACAGTCGAAAGCTCGCCGTCATCGGTTTTAAATACACCTTCTCCGTCTACGGCCGAAAATAAATCAATTCAAGTAGCGCCATGTGTGGATGAGATTTTCCGCCGGTCGCCGCCAAGAAATATGATCCGCCCGGTTTCGTACCTTGTTGTGTTCCTTTGAGCGCACCAGAATTCCGTTCTCCCGACGATTTGTCACTCCGTCGGGCGCCCGTTCTTCATTCAGCGCACTTTCCCGCTCGTTACGCACTCGGTGATCAATTCCCCGACCATTTAGTGGCCGACGGGGAGACGAAGACACACAGATAATTTCCACTTCCTGATTTATTTTCTCATGCCGGCACGCACAGTGGGACACGCACCCGCTCGTTATTCGGGAAATTGCTCGAACTTTTGCACGTATTTTGGCTTCAATAATTTTTCCTCGATTTCACACACTTAAAGCCACACAGAAATCTTGTTTCACGAGATTAATCGCGCTTCGAAAGCGAAGGGTTTTCAGCGCCGCCGAGCACCGGTCTGGTTGTCGTCCGCGGTGTAGCCCGAGGGATGCGAAAGAAGCGAAAATAATTACGTTGCTCCCACAAGCGCGAACGGCATCCACTAATCCCGAGGGCCGGGACGAAATCTTGCGAGTCGCCAAATCACGCACACGGGCAGCCCGCGCCGGGGAATTACTCACTGAGGGGCCGCACCAGCATCACCACCACAGGGGGGGGGGGGGGCACGGAGACTGTGGAACGGAAAGTCACCAAAATAAAAGGAAGCGATCTAGATTCAACTAGATTCGGCCACCCGTTTCTAAATTATCGTTCGCCTACCGTCCACCACGGTCCACGAGCGGATGGTCGTCGTGCCGGAAAAAGGGAACGGAGCCGAACGGAGAAGAACGGAGAGGGACAGGGAAAGTAAACGCGCGGAGCCAGAAAACGCGGAGCGGAAAAAGGCGGAAAACCCGCAACCGCACGATGCCGTGGCCAAGGAGAAACTGAGCCGCTCGAAGCGGTCCCCGATCACCCGCCCGATTCGGGTCTGCGCGCAGAGAAAAACCGCCCGACAAAGAGACGTGTAACGCCTCGGCGTTACGCTGCTGCGATGACGTCACACGGCAACACGCGGCTCTCGCGCGCCGAGATTGCTGCGCGCGGTTTCCACCAAAGCTCGTTCTCCGAAAATCCGCAATCCGATGCGGCAGACCCG
>NC_071286.1:7862064-7872935 GCF_943735745.2 Anopheles bellator | reverse complement strand
CCCAAGATGACCATCGCCCGCCACCTCTTGCCGCAACATTCTAAGGACGTCTATTTTAAGGCCGTAAGTAGAACGGAGTGACATAAATAAATTTCACATCTCCCTCATCGGCTGTTGGTGACGTCAGGATTGAACGTCGATGGTCGATCGGTGGCCCCATTTAAATGCCCGCTGCATCTAGGCAAGCAGCACCATAGATTCTATCCTCCGGAGATGTGTCCCCCATACAAAGTTATTAGATTATAATTAAAGTCATAGACATTGATCATTATGGAAATTGGCCAGCCGCGTGCCAACAAACAGGATGTAGTCCACGCGTCTGTAGCTAACGGCATGATTTGCTTCAGCTCCTCGGTGAATAGCAGCCGAGCACAATGCCGGCCTATTGACTGTGATTCCGGGCTAAAAACAGACTTAATTCAATCGAACCATTCCTGTGTCGAGCCATCGAGCAAGGCAGGGTTGAATCCTCATGGCCCCTACGGGTGGGTAGAAAATATTCGCAAACAGTTTTGCTTAAAACCTTTCACAACATGAATTCCCCGACGGTCGCTTATTATTTACACTTACGGGTTTGTTTCCACTTGAACCGTTCTATTTCGAGGCGCAAAATTGATACACGACACCGATAAGCGGTGTTTTTGTCCCTTCATAAACCGTCGTTCCCGTGCCCCATAGCAACCCTGGCCGACATTGGCATCGGTTGGCGCACCGTGAACTTGCGTATAAACATGATGCAATCCGCGGAACCTTGCGCGAATCAGACAGTCCGGTCAGTGTGCAATGTCGGTGCGGTCGTCGGTGAGGTCGTTCGGCCAGTCGTTCAAGTTCACGTCGGCGGATCGTCGGTCGGACCGAATCAACCAGCGATGTGTGGCATACTTTGTATCTTTCGTTGCCTTTCGGCAGTCGCGAACGGTGAGACCGGGCACGGCGGTGGAGCCCTAGCCCTACGGGAACTGGCTTTCCGGCAGTCGAGCTCGCAGCGGCATCGAGGACCGGACTACACCGGAGTTCTTGCCGACGATGTCGCCGGATTTGCGCTGGTCCAGGAACGCCTGTCGGTGATCGGCGTGAAGACCGGTAATCAACCGTTCACGTCGACCGACGGTACGGTGCATCTGGTGGCCAACGGGGAGATCTACAACTTCCGCCGGATGGCCGGCATGATCGGTGAGGCGTACGAACCGCGCAGTGACTGTGATGTCCTGGTGGCGTTCTACGAGCGGTACGGCCCGACCGATCTACTAACCACCGTCCGCGGGATGTTTGCGTTCGTGTGCTACGATCAGAAAACTGGCCACCTGCTGGTGGCTCGCGATCCCGTCGGTATCATCCCACTGTACAGTGGGCGCTCCGAGGACGGGGCCCTTTGGTTCGCGAGCGAAATGAAGTGTCTGGTGGGTCGGTGCCGTCAGGTGGCCGTGTTTCCGCCAGGGCATGCCTACTACGGTCCACCGGAAGCCTCGTTTGATCCGCAGCCTTACTTCAGCCCACCGTGGCTTACGGAGATCCCGACGATGGCAGCGGATCTGGTCGAGTTGCGGAACCGCCTGGAAGCGGCCGTCGAATCGCATCTGCAGTGTGACGTCCCGATGGGGGCACTACTGAGTGGTGGTCTCGATTCGAGTCTTATTGCCGCGATCGCAGTCCGGTGCCTTCGTCGGCGCACAGGGGACCGCTCGGTGCGCCTGAAGACCTACAGCATCGGGTTGCCCGGGGCGGGACCGGATCTTCACTATGCGCGGCTCGTATCGGAGCACATCGGTAGTGACCACACGGAGATTCACTTCACGCTCGCCGAGGGCCTCGATTACATCCGCGATGCGGTGTACCACTCGGAGACGTACGACGTGACGACGATCCGTTGCATCGTTCCGGTTATGCTGCTGGCCCGCTACATCCGTAGCGAAGGGCTCAAGATGGTCCTGTCGGGTGAGGGAGCCGACGAGCTGTTCGGTGGCTATCTCTACTTCCACCGGGCACCGGATGCACCCGAGTTCCACCGCGAAACGGTACGGCGCGTCCGGGGACTCCATCTGTCCGACTGTCTCCGGGCGAACAAGGGATGTGCAGCCTGGGGCCTCGAGCTGCGGGTGCCGTTTCTCGACACCGACTTCCTGCAGTACGTGATGTCGATCCGTCCGGAAGATCGCATCCCCGGTGGCGGTCGGCCGGAGAAGTACATCCTCCGGAAAGCATTCGCCGACGGTGACTATCTGCCGGCCGAGGTACTGTGGCGCCAGAAGGAGCAGTTTTCGGACGGAGTTGGCTACTCGTGGATTGATACCGTGTCGGAGTGGGCCGCCAGTCGGGTCAGTGATCGGGACTTTGAACGGGCCGCGGAACGTTTCCCGGTGGCTACACCCAAAACGAAGGAAGCGTTCTACTATCGGCAGCTCTTCGAGGAACGGTTCCCGGGCACGGCGTACGCCCAAACGGTACAACAGTGGACACCGCGGACGGACTGGGGTTGTGCTGAGGATCCGTCGGGGCGCAAGCAGGACGTCCACCGGGGAGTGACAGTTGGGCAAGCCGATTTTTCAGTAAAATAAAGTTGACCAATCAATACACGAGTCGATGACTCAATTAATAACAGCGACCATCATTTTCTCGGCTCCCGACATGATTACCCATAATTATCTGCTTTAATCGGCAGCTCCCGCCATCGACTCCGGAATTGACTTTTGACCTTTTCTAATTAAATTCTACCCCGATCGTCATGGGGTCTCACGATCACGATCTTCGTTCTCCACCCCAAACAAACCGAAATCGTTGAAAGCGCATGAAATACTTTCCTAATGTCATCTATAGCCGACTCATTATGAACTACGAATGACGTCAACGTCAACGAGAGCATAATTGAAACAAGTGTTCCTTCCATCAACAGGGTAAACACTATTGATCGTCGGAGTAAACCCAGTCGGGGGTGTTGAAGTGGTCACCTTTTGACCTAAACAGCATGTTAACACAGGCACATCAAACACTTTCCAGCAGCGGGCCTGTCCTATGGTCTAAAATTCAATTAACTTCCGCCGTCTAATTTGATTACGCGTTTTCTTTTAATTAAACCCGCAGCAGCAGCAGCAGCACCAGCAGGGGTTTTACTGGGTCCGCTCTCGGTAGGTGGTAGTCAATTCGAAGCCAAGCCGGGCCCGGAGTCGATCACGAAGTCAACACTTTTATTACCAACCTGCTGGAACGTACTCCCTCCTGGGTGAATAGCTTAAGCTGTGGTCTGGCCCTGATCAATTGGGTCGGGAGAAGCATTTTTAAATTACCGAACAAACTGACGGTTGACTTTTAAACCGAAATTCTATTACTTTATTTCCGAAAGACGAAATAAGGCAAATCGCGTCGAATAACTTAAACGGAGGAACACGCTCAGCACACGGCAATCTACCAACGATGCACAAGAAAAATCGGTTTTACAACAGGCTGAAGGCACGAGGCACATTAAGGGTAAGGCTGAAAAGTAGTGACCCTCATCAAATCTGCGCATCGCGCGACATGGCACCGGCATCGAGTAGAGGGATGAAAACTGAATGAGCACAAATGAACACAAACACACACGCGGTAAGGTTTAGTGGAACATCTTGACCACCGACGACAGGATGACCAGCAGTAGCAGCGCGCCAAGTGAAACGTCACCCCGGAAGGCTCCGTTTTGGCAGACCATACGGACCGAGCTGGACGGAAGGCTGCGCCGTCGCAGCAGATTGCGGATGCTTTGAATTTCCTGCCGGAGAGAGAGAGGGAGAGACGTGGAGTTAGGTGTCAGGCTTCTCGGGCTCCCCACGAGTGTCACTTACTTCCGGTGCCAGACCCATCGGGACGCGCGACAAGACGATCGTGAACAGTTGGCCACCCGGCAGGCTCTGGCAGAAGGTCAGCACCAGCTGGTTGTTGATCGCCTTCAGAACCTGTACGGTGCCGGTGAACTGGACATACTGCAACTGGATCATGGACCCAGACTGGGGCGATGAGGTAATCCAGAACCCAGGCCGCGTGCTGTTGTACCGCAGCGTATACTCCAGCGTGTGGTCCGATTCGTCCCAAATCAACCTCAGGTAGCGCATACTCTGGGCCAGCAGTGGACGATTTTGGTAGCCCTGGTCGTAGTATCCACCGGTACCGCTGTTGTAGCCACTACCACCAGTGTTGCTCCGGCCACCACTACCACCGTAGCCGTAGGACGTGGCAAACCGGGTGTCGTAGTTGGAGGACCCGGGCGATGCGGAACCGGAGCGGCTGAAGTACGGCGTAGAGCCTTGCTGCTGCTCGTGGGCCAACGGTGTCTGCGGAGCGGAACGATGGAACGGCATTAGCCTTCGAGGGTGCGGATGATCCTTCGAGGCCCGGAACACTTACCGAGTTGGTCACGTCCGCCAGGTGAATGACGACGCACGTCCGGTACACCATTTCGCCTTCGTCCCGACCATCGTGCGTGATCACTTCGTTGCCGTACCAGATGCCCATTATCTGGATTGGGGTGGAATAAGGTACACGATCAGAGTCAGAGTAGGACATTTCTAGACAGACTTGAGTTCCTCGGTTTTATGCACACGTTAAGTCTAAAAGACTTTTCTTTGTTTTTCTTAAACAACAATGAATCACGCTCGTGTTAAGAAACATCCCAAACGTGGCCCATCGGCATGAAGGTGACGAGTGGTTGACATGTAAATTTGTTAGTTGGGGCCATTAATTAACTGCTGTCAATTAACGTGCCGAGCGAAACGTGATGAATGATCTTTTCAATTACCAGGCATCGTAATTTTGTCTACCATTTTCCACCAGAATGCAGATCGTTAACTCTCCTAACAGAAGCTCCCAACGTTGAGCCATATCTGAGTCATACCTAGCTTCGATCACTCCGATACGTCATGCCACCACGAGGTCGTCTGGTTGAATTTAGTGACACCTTCCAGCTTCTCCGCCCATCTCCGGTGGGTCAATTTAATCGAAAAAAGGTCACCATAACTGGGCGGCTCCGATTCCTGGCACGACGACCATGCCATGGCTGGCTAAATAGTTATTTATGGGGCCCTTGCTGCGACGTCATAATTACCGAGTGCCAACTTATTTCACGACCGTACAAGGCTCCCGATTGGGGCGAAGATCGCCGAAGACGTCATGGAGCATCGCTTCCGATTTTTCGTGAATGGAACAACGAACGATTCAAACGTTCGGCCGCCATTTACGAACCGCAGGCAGAATGATCGCAACGTGAGGGAAACCTAACCTTACGCGTGAAGGGTACACGGCGCACTGTTTGGTCCGCGAAACATAACCCGTCCTCAATTAATCGCTGCTGATGCATGGCCACGCCGGCTGAGCCGTCGGATCGGCATCGAATAGCAGCCGATCGAGGAAAGGCCGTCCGGCCGACCACGCGTAACATCGGCACAGGGCGCAAGGGTGATTGAGTTAATTTAACTTCCGCGCGAACCACCAGTTCCGACACCGAGACCAGCGGAATTCCGCGTGGAGGTGATAATGTGTTAACAGAAAAACCTAGTACCATGCGAAGTAAAATTGCCAAAACTCACTTGCTCGACGTCTAGGCCATTCTGGGGGTTCAGATCCGTGCAGTGCTGCGATGGGTTACCGGAGCGGCTTTCCATCGAATTATTGGCGCACACTTGGAGCACATTGCCGCACAGCAGAACCAGCATCACCAGGGCCGGAAGCAGACGCACCCGGGATGCGTCTGGAGTGGAGCATCGTCGCTGGGCCATTCTTGCTACGTCGAACGCCACTGCCAACAAGCTTTTAATGCTACCCGTTACACTCCACTCGATAGGGTTCTCACGGCCCTCACTGAAAGCTACACTGTTTTTTCGAAGTTTAACCACCGTTTAAACCCTTGCTATGCGCAACGGGAACACGCCGATTCGGAGCACCAATTCCCACACAAACACAAATGGGGATGATCCGATTGACCCCAGGCTAGTTAACGCGAACGGGATGGGTGACCAAACGTGCCTCCAGAAGTAGCGAGCTTATCAAGAACCGAGCGTGATCACTAACCAACTGCCGACCCGGACGACCGATAGCGTATGACTAAGCGCGAGTCTGGCCACGGACGCCGCTTTTGTACGCGCCGCCACAACAACGCCGCTACGGAGACCGACCGGAGTGAGCCGAGTGAGTACGGGGGTTGTTCGAAACTTTTCGCGACTTTTGGATTAAAAAAAATGGTTTATTCATGCATCTTTTGTTTCATTTAAAGTAATCTTTATACACTTGTGCCAGCGATTTCTCCAATCCTCGAAGCACTTCAAAAATTAAGTTTTATGATATTGTTCAGTCCGGTTCGGTCTTTATTTGCTCGAGATTCATCGGCCCCATTCATTTTCCGAAACAAGAAAAATTCGCAAGGGGCCAGAACTGGGGAATACGTTGTCAGCCGTCATTGATGTGTTCTTTTGGCCAAAAATTCGTGCAAAAACCACTCAAAATGGCTGAACTTTTCACCATAAGTAAGTGAAATGAATAACGCAAAATAACGCCACAAAAAATCCGGGCGTTTGGGTCGGATTGCTTCAGGCGAATTGCGCATAACTTGCAGGAAGTATTCTTTATTGACTGTTCTATCTTTTAGCAACAAGTTACAATGCAACAGGACCCTGCAATCGAAGAAAACTGTAAGCAAAACTGTTCCCATTCGACCAAACATGGTTTTTCGACGTCCACATCTTCTAGGACTTCTAAAAAAAGTTGAACCTCCGATGAGCACTGATTTTCGTCTTAATAGCTTCTTCATAAGACACAGTTAACATTTCGAATATGTCTGTGCTCCTAATTTTGTTTTTCACAAAACATTTGAGAAAGAGTCTGCGCCATCTTTTTTTCGGAGTAGAGAAAAATCGACGATGAGCCAAGACACGCGCACAGTCAAACGGCTGTCAAAAATTGAGTGATTACTTAAAATGGACGAACTTTTCACCATAAGTCACTGACATGTGTAGCAACCTAACGCAATTAAAAAAACGAAGATCGGATATACGTAGCCTGCGGAAATGCCTCGTTCGTAGTCCGAGCGGAAATGGAAATGTCACGATACTTTTCGGACAGCCCTCGTGCAGTGAGGTGCGCGATGTGAGAAGTGAGTGAGCCAGAGCTCACTCGGCGATGTGTCCGGAACCAATCCGCTCTCCGTGGTTTCGCGCGCCTTTTTGTCCACCCAGGGGAAACGGTGCAAAATGCGGTGCCGAGCCTTTGCCGCGCAGTCAACAGTTTCTTTACGGTTGGGCCGTTTCGCTCCGATGGCCGTGTGTGTGCTGGAATGCCCGCCTTGCCTTGCCCGGTCGGGGCCCGAAGGATTCTCCCCAGGGTCATTTCGAGTGGCGAAGGCAGGAGCGAACAAAATAAGGTCAATGGACACACGGTGGCCGTGCGTGCGGAAAGTGAAACTGCGTCGTGTCTGGCGCGCTCTCTATGCCGTGTCCCCGTCTCGGAAGCACTCCGGTAGCTCCCCGTTCCACCGGCCACCAAGGCGCCAATTTTCCGCACCCCGAGATGTTGTTTTTCAGTTGCTCCCTACTAGGGTACGGTTCTTCGTCCCCGATCCGGGGGGGAAATTCTAGACAACTACGCAGTAGATTTCTGTCCCGGCGACGATGGAATCGGTTTGGAAGCAATCACACTCGGGCCTCCGTCGTTGGGGCGGCGGAAGGTTTTGTTTTTCCGCCGCCGTGCGGGCCGGGGAAGATGAATCGGTTCCGGTTTGCCGGAGAGATGGCCACCCGTCATTTTTATGCTTTTATGATGCTTCGCCAAGGACACATTCTTCCATTTCGAGGACATTACCAAAGCGTGGAGTTCTCAAGTGACTCACCGGGACCGGCAGCTTAGGTCCCTGTTGTTCTATCGGTCTTTAGTTTTGATCCCAATATTTGTCCCAGTTTTGATGGCTAATTGTTATGAAAATCAGAAAAGTTGACCACCAGAGAGAGAGACAGAGAGTAATTGAATTAAATTATTTATTCATCAAGTGGCCGAGTACCGACGAGCGGGCGTGCAGCATGCACGATTGCTTTCCTGGCACGGCTTATGACGTCCATTTCTCGGTCACATTCTTCACACGGCGCGATGCGGCGGACATCATCGGTCAAGCATCGTCGTTTCACTCGCTCGTGGGTGAATTTTAATTGAATAAACCCAACAATTAAGTCGCTACACCCACTGCAACCCCCTGATTCGGTCAACTGTTTGGGTTTTGTCTTACACAACGAAAAGGAAACAAAATGAGCTCGACACACGCCTTAGTCCGCCCCCGCTTGGGAACGGGGTGAACAATTAAGCAACGCCGTCATTCACAATTATTAAGCAGTGCTGGAAGGAAGACGGCGAATGTCGCAACCGCAACCGGATTATGATGCCTTTATGGGGCACAATGCAGGAAGAAAGCAAAAAACGGTCTGACGGTCCTCGATCAGGTAGCGGCAGCGGCAGCGTCGATCGTGGCCAACAGCCTCCTGGAGAGTGAGCCTGCGATCTCCATCTGCGACGAGGTGGCCGAGTGGTTAAGGCGTTGGACTGCTAATCCAATGTGCTCTGCACGCGTGGGTTCGAATCCCATCCTCGTCGATCTTTTAATCAGACCGCGCAGAAACTGTGCGTTGCAGAGACGAAGAGCGGCCAGTTCCGTTTTTGCTTGGTCGTGAAGATATTCAACATTGGAAGGATGGTAGTAACAATTTTGAAACAGTAATGTATGTGACTCATGATGATCACTCTTGATCGCTGTTAACCTAAGGTTACATTACCAATCGTTTTATTTTACGATCAATTGATTTGCTATTATAGTAAAAGTTGCTGTAAAGGCGCCTTCACTTTCGATTGGTGACTCATGCACTGTGAGTGACGAGAACTTTAATATTTTTTTTCCCCATTGGTCGTTGTCCTGGAAAAGCCAACTAAACAAAGTCCACAACCCGTTCTCGGCACCTCGAGACTTGTCGGGTATTTCCGTTACCTTCACTACTTCTCGAACGGTGGCCCTATTGTTTGACGAAGCGTAACACAGACGCACCGCCAGACGACGGGTTGTTGCGTGTGAAATTCAAACAAAACGCTCCCGGATCGGTCTCCCGGTAAATATAATGCGAGGGACCGGGGACCGGGATGTTAATGTTAAGTGGGCTGTGTCTACCAAATGTATCGAGCCGAATGTTGTTATTGTATCAACAGTTTGCGAACGGGGGAAGGTATCAATATTGGAGCGTAAGTTTGATGCTCAATTTAACTGTCATTGCCAGCGCCGGGGTTCAAGGTTTCGCGAAGGGTGTGCTAATTCACCATGAGCCCGCGTAGAACGGAACGCGCCCGATTCTCGACGCCGGTAAACAATGGAATATTTTGTGATTAAAATTCTGCCCAACCGCCCAACATACTTTCGCTGATATTGACGTAATTGGAGATGGGTCTCAAATGGCGCGCTTCGTAAGCGCCGCCAAAACGTGATTGCTTCCCCAAAACCGGCGTTATCGCCGTGGCGTCTATTTACCGCCGAGAGGTGACGAGATTATCGATAACAACGGACTGGAGTGTGAGAGATTGACGCCAGAGAGAGAGAGAGCGAAAGATTGGCCGCAGCCGGTTGAGAGTGAGTTCTAGAATCGAACTGAGCCGCGCCGATCCGAGTGAGATGAAAGGATGTCCGAGACTTCTAATCTAATCATGCATTTGTACACCAGCAAAGGAAAGGGATTTGTTTACCGTTTTTTTGTGGTTTTGCTTTTGTGTCCACACCGAACCATTCGTGCACTCGCCGCGGTGCACCAGTGACATCCGGTGGCCGCATTCCGCGTTCAAAGTACGGGCTACGGGTGCCGCAGTTGACCATTGATCGTCCTTGGGAGGTGCCCTTCTCGACGTGCAGCAGGAGGTGCAGAATGACTCGATCCACGATGGACTACGATCTGTTCCTGGACGAACTGGAACTGCTGTTCCGCCGCAAGGGACATCTACCGGTGTTGCTTGTGACCCTGACCGTTCTTGCACTCGGCTTCTTCGTCGTCGGCATCCTAATGGCCACCGGAATCCTGTTGGTCACGTTCTTCCTTTTCGTCATCGGCGACGACGGAAGCGCCACGGAAGCGGCCACCGAGATCGTAGCAGCCGTTAGCTAGTGACGGAGATGGCGAATGAAAAATAAAGTGGCCCCACGGTGGTGCGGTGCGCTTATCGTTAATTGTTTGTGGAAATTGAATTTAAACGACGGCATTCTATTCCGTGCCGCCTGCGAGTGGATAAAGCTAAACCGAAATGGGACCGATTCACAGTGGGGAATACTATTTGTACACACAGTGGGGAATAATTATTTAAACGTTTGATAGAATACTTATTAGTCCATGTCTTCATCCAACCTTAAATCGATATTATCTACTTGGTTAAATACATGATCAATCGCAATATCGTCATTAATGTGTTCCTCCATGATTAAAAATTCTTTTACTTTATCCGGAAAACTAAGTTCATCGTTTTTTCGCTGCCTATAACCCAATGACATAGAACTAATTTTAGGATCACTGCTATGTATTGCCCGAATGAACGTGTCTTTTAAATTATTCTCTCGAGAAGATTTTCTTGCGTGATTTACCCTATCTTGTCTAAAGATTTATGCCGCGCTTCCAAAGCTTCTTCTCCCAGACAACCTGTTGGTACAGGGGTGAACCGCCCAGGACGACCAGCACAAGGTACACCACCAACCACGGGTTTTTTTTCCAAGGCAGAGACGACCGGCAATAACTACAGCAACAACAGCCCCGAAGAAAACCCATCATAATCACCAGCGGGTAGTGGTGGCCACGGCGGAAATCGGTGTGCATCGGCCAGCGAAGAACGGACTACAAGATCACGGGTAG
>NC_071286.1:7679952-7861964 GCF_943735745.2 Anopheles bellator | reverse complement strand
TCGGTGTGCATCGGCCAGCGAAGAACGGACTACAAGATCACGGGTAGAAATGGGCGGAACTCGGTGTGCGTCGGCCAGTGAAGAACGGACTACATGATCGCGGGTAGCGACGGCAAGCGAAGATCCGACAATACGATCACGGGTAGCGACGGCAACGACGGAACGGGAAGGTTTAAGTCGGAGGATCTCTATATAAAGCGTTACTGCGGGGGGACACGATGCGTAACGTAACAAGTTTGACGTTAACGATTAATGCCAAACTGCTGCGCTGCTGTCAAAAAGTATATGTTTTGGCCGAGGCGTAAACAGTTTGGCATTAATCGTTAACGTCAAACTTGTTACGTTACGCATCGTGTGTCCCCGCAGTTAGAATGTAATAAAGGACTACACAGTATTTTGTCGTAAAGCACAACAGTTGGTCTTTCAGTCTCAGTCTGAGTCTATGACGATCAGTCAGTCGGAAAACACGTATTCAGTTTTGTCCTTAGTCGAGTTCAGTTGGTCTTCAGTGGTAACAGCTCGTGGTGCAGTGGTAAATTGTTGCTCGTGAAGCGGTGGAGCAACAACGATCAAAATTTCGTGAAAATTTCGTTAAAAGATCCGCTGTTCTATCTCTTCATTTTGGTAAGTGGCAGCGTGGATAATCTAACACGCAACGCAAGCATCTCACGCACACAGGTTTCATTGCTGCAGAAATGGAATACAACAAGGAAGTGCGACGGTCGGCCCGCCAGGCTGACCGGGCGTCCCGGAACCATCGAGAGGATGCTCTTGTAGCAGTTGCTATGTCGAGCTCGACAACACCACCTCCTTTTCAGATCGCTAGCGACAGCGAGTCGGAAACGGAATGCCCCCCTCACTCGGCGTTCCTGCTTTACAACTCCTCCGAACCAGACGATAGCAGCGACAACTCGGTCGATGAGAATCGCCCAGGTCCGAGCCAGAGGCCACCCAATCGGCGGCGGCGAATGGATGATCGATGGACGAAGGACAGCGACTCGGAAATGGAATTGGCCGCTGAGGATCGGAGCAAAGGAGCAACGGAGCACGAACGTCGAACGGCGAGCGAAATAGCAAACATGATAGCAAACGTTACACAACTATGTCCGGAACACGGGACAGCTATGATGCAGCAGATTGTGTGCAACTTGAGCCAATATATCCCCGGTATGCCAAACGATGCAAGGGTCGCGCTGCAGAGGCAATCGAAACATTGGACAGGGTGGAATATCAAGCCCGAAGAGATCCGTGAAGGTGGCAAGGTGATTGGCTCCATCTGGTATCGCGGTTTAAGTGAGTTCGCCTGTATTTAAATATAATTACGTCATATTTACATTATTATTAAATTACTAATTTTTATTCCATATTATCGCTACAGAAGCCGCAGTTCTGGAAAACTTGCAATGTGTCACTTCTAGCAACGTGGAATTAGACATCTTCGTCGACGAAGCGAAGTTGTTCCAGATAACACGACCAAAACTTACCTCATGGGTTATTCTGGGACGTTTGAACGAAGGAACCAAACTGGGTTATCCTTTCCCCATTGCCGTGTTTTGCGGCGTAGATAAGCCCCCCGTAGAAGAATTCCTCGGCCCTTTGTGCGACGAAGCAAGCGAGTTTGTTGGCAGGCGAGAACAACCACGCGAATTGGTGGTTGACGATAGTAAATCCGTGATGATCGGAGCACGAATCGTGATAACCGACGCCACGGCACGATCTTTCGTAAAAGGTAGGTGGCATGACAACATCCTTATTTATATATCAATAATTTAATTTTTACAATTACAGGAACAGTATTACAAAACGCGGCGAGCGGCTGTACACAGTGCACCATAATAGGAAAGCGCATCGTAAGTACAACTGCATCCTTCGTCAGCGACTCCACATTTCCCCCACGGACACATGAAGAGTTCGTGACGGGAAAGTACGACCAAGTGGGAAAAAAACATCGGCTGAGGGCTACTCCTTTGGAGAAGTTCCCCATAGACATCGTGAAAGATGTTACAGTGGGCGATGATCGCCATTTGTTGCACATTGGAGTAATGCGTACATTGCTTAGTGCTTTCGTGAGTAATGATGGCATTACGGTAGAGGAGTCAAAATACGTCACATTAGTGCAAAATGTACTAGCCAGAGTACAATTTCCTAAAGAAAGGTGCGGCACGGATCGGTACTTCTCAAAAAACACTAAAAGCTGGACGGCTGAAATGTGGGGGTACTTGTTTGATATTGTGTCGATCGTGCTGTTCAACCATGTCGGCCAACCGAAACTCTTCGAAGCCTTCAGTCAGTTGCATACGGCCATTGCCATATGCAACCATGCAAGGTTTAGTAGGTATAGAAATGTTGCAGGCGATTTAATACGTTACTACTTAAAAATCCACTTAGAGTTGTTCGGCCACGTGACCGCCTATTTTCATAGTCTGCTTCATTTAGTAGCTGAAGTAGAAAGGTTTGGACCTTTACCGGGGCAATCAAGCTACAGTTTCGAGGCCGATATGAGTATTCTCCGAAAGACCGTCGACATCACAAAACAACATTCGCCAACGCATCAGGCTGCAATGGCTCTGCTCATGCGCGAAAGAGGACGACGAAGCAGTACAAGTGCCACAAATTTTCCACACTTGACGAAAAGAGGAGTGCACATAAGAAAGAATTTGTACCTAAACAATCTGTCTAATGATACAGATGGATGGTTTATGGTAGCGGGCTCGGGCACTTTAAGCCGTGGAATTGTAGTGAAATTTGTTTCAGCTACAATAAATCCGTTTGTTGTTTACGGGCGACCCCTGGCAAAACAACAAACGCTTTCCAGGAATCCTTTCAAGGAACCTATTGGCTTGGACGTGTTCGCTACAGCTAACAAGAAGAAACTGCAGGAACAAACGGAATATAAGATAGAGGATATAATTTGTAAACTTTGTATAGTTTGGATGCCCGGACAGACATCTTTTCATCCTCTATCTGAATCGTTTGCAGAGTGTTAAAAAAACGATGTATATGTTTAATTTTTTAAATTTAAGATTATACGTGTATATATTGTCTACGTAGTACGTAAGTAAGTTAAGTAAGTAGTAAATAATATTACTAAGTATACGTTAATAAATAACTAGATAAAGTAACATCTTGAATGATCAGCTTGTTGTTTCGTTTACTTGCAAAGGACACGTTTCCCGAAGGTCTCTGTATCCTTGCAATATTTCCCGAAGTGGAAAATACTTACTTATATCACCTACGATCGGAGCGGACTGACGAACCTGAACTCGAACAAAGATCTTACACGTCGAAGGTTCAGCTTAACAATCAAGTCACGACTCTCCTCTCTCTGCGGCGTGGCCGCCTTCTTTATTTATATATAAAACTTATAATAATTTTTGTCGCCTTCAGTACACGCGTACTTAATTAATATCTATCCTACTCTATCATGCGTCGCTTTCGGAGTGTCAGATGCCTACGCTGCAGTTCGTCACTTATAACTTGGCCGCTGGCTTGGGCGCCGGTGATGTTTCGCTGTACCGTTGCCCTAGTTCCGTAGCATTCGTTGGGGTAGGTCCCCACTGTGGTCAGCTTCGGTGACATCAATTCGGCTCGATCTTCGGATAGACCTCGATCTTTATTGGATAGGATGCTGGAATAGAACTTGGGCGGGTTTGGCCGCTGCATGCTATTGTTTGTTTTTTAATCCTGTAATAGTGCTTGGGACACGTTACCATTTTTTTCATTTTTGTACAAAAGTCCTTAAAACTATATTTATATATTTTACGATTATTTTCAATTACGAAAATTGGATCTTTTGTACAAATCGTGTTGTATAATAAATTTAATGTATAGGTACATTGGGACCACTTTAATTTTTTCTTCTCTTGGTTCTGCTTCCAAACACTATTTACAAATAAACTAGGGGAAACTAAAACATCTATACACTCTTTTAGCATTTTTTCCCCTGTCTTTTGCTTTGGATTTTTGAATTTTGCATGGAACAATTTGAACAACTGTGCTTGGCAAAGTTCATAATTACGAAAAGCCAATTCTTCGACCTTTCGCACCTCCTCATACGAGGACAACGGCAGTCTAAGGATGTCGACGGTAGCTATATCGGAGACGGAAGGTATATCGGAGACGGAGGGTACATCGGAGACGGGAGGTACATCGGAGACGGAAGAAAGGATGTCGTCGTCCTCGTCTGATTCGGAGCTTAGGTCGAAAGGCACCTTTGGCAACTTCTTCAATGGGTCGATCTTCTTCCAGGCGGCGTCTCTTGATGTATGGTCCGCTGACATTTTCACCTGCAACAAAATACAAAGTTTTTTTAATTTCCAATCGAATTTTCTCCTCATTTCGACTTCCCTTGTACCACACACATACTTTGTTATATACTTGTTAATGTACTTAATAATAGGGAGAAATGGTTAATGACGTCGCGGAAAGACGAGATCACACAAACAAACATTGAAAACATTTTTTGAAGTGTCAAACAGCTTTGAGGCTAAACTTGATTGAAACTTGAACTTACGATAGGAATAAAAGGAAAAAGGAAAGGACAATAAGGATGACTTTTTCCCCAACTCAATATATCGAGCGCAATTGGTGTTCGGCCAGATCTTGAAAATTTTTGGCAAAATAAATTGCAGTAAATCGTAGCGATATGAAACGCAAACAAACAAACAAAATACACAAACACACACAAACACAAAAACACAGTTGCTTACCGGCATAGCAAAGGTTTCGCTATATGGAAAATAGCTTTGCGGATGCTTTAATGCCGATGGCTTATTTTTATGAAGGAATGCCTTCATATGTTCTTCCAAGGGCTTTTGTAGGTTTTTTGCCCATTTTTTTTCTTTTAGAAAAATATGTTGGACTCGTATTTGTTTCAAATTTGTTTTTTTCGCAACTCTCTTCCATGCATCAATGCAAACTTTGGTTCTACAACCAACCGAATCATCGTATAAACACTTTTCAACGGCGATTGCCCTCAGCACTTTTAGTTGCTCTTCCGTGTACAAGTAATCCATTCTAGTTTGATGTGAAATGCAATATGCGAACAATAACCTCAAGAACCTTGTTTGAATCAACTGAACTGGTTGTTTACGTTTGGTTCCGTGTCGTTTTTTCTGTTCGCGGTTTTTGCGAGACGCACCCCACCCTGTTTAGTAATCTGCGTTGAGTTGACACGGGCCATCAAGAATGAACTCGCAAACACGGCGAACACCCCCGAATGAACTCACAAACACGGTGAATCGACATATTTAAAAAGTTACATTGCCGTTGCGCTAACGATCGCGTTAAAGTAGCTGATAAAAGTTAGTTTAAAAGAGCCATTTTTATCACTCTTTCGACTTTGACGAATGATTTCTCGGAAACTACACAACATGGAAGGCAAAAAAATCGGATTTGCCATAGATAACTTATCTATTTTAGGCTAATATAATTAAAACCGTCAGTTTTTTTGTTGACTGAAGTTGATTTATGACCGTCTTTTTCCGATTCAGCCACCGCTCGCTAGGTTTCTAACTAATTTGATTGTGTGCTTGGTGCTTACGGCAAGTACGGCACGGAAGCTTCCTAATTAATCTGTTCCTCGTAATCCGCGGTCACCGTAGGCGAAGCCAGACCATTCGACGCCGCCGCTGAAGACACCCTATTTGCAGATTTTCTAATGAACATCTTCCGCTGCAGAACGTAATCTGAACATCATCGTAAGCTGCCAGCAAGCCCTTTTTTCATGTGATATACTGTTGAAATTGTTCGAAAGAGGGCAGAGATTTCCTTTTTCCTTAGATATCTTAAAGTGATTCAATGCAGCTTACATAATTTGGGCGCAGTTTCCAAACTTTACGGTATAATTTCGAAAAACACTGCTGCCAAACTTTAGGCGTACTTGTGAAAACCCTCGTTGTACTAAATGTACTAAATTGTGCATTGCCTACATTTCGGCGCTTGGTTGGTACTATTTTTTCCGTAGTTTTGATTAGTATCAAAACTAGTAGCTTATGCACCGTAAATGGCGCAAACATATGTTTCACAAGTTGACAACCACGACAGAGTCGGGACATTGGAACCATTTGGCATTAGTGAAAATTCTTAGGATGTCGGATAAGCAGAAAAATACACGAGTTATTGCGTGCTTCGAACACGTTGCCACCAAGGCACAGATTGGCGTATTGAATTGAATTGTATTCAGTCAATAATTCAACCACCAATCTCAGTCGTATTATTTATAGTTTTTCCCAAGCACACATAACCGCTCTGTGGAATATGCTAAACGATTTGGTTTCCTGCTACTTAACGGATAAAACGGGCCGCTGCGGTGCGTTACGCTTTCGGTATAAAAAGTCGAAAGAAACGCGACGTATGACGGCGTAAATAACTTCCCCACGACTCGCTAACTCTTGCCACCGGTTTTTCAGCAACCCGCTTGGCGATCAGTTGCCGATGAACGGTTCCAACAGTTTGCTCCAATCCACTCAACTTCCGCTGTACTTCCAGCAGCATGCGGTGGTTCTCTTCACCGGCCTTGCGAATCGTTTCAAACTGCGTATTGCGGAAGTAGTAGTTGATGGAGGTGGCCACAATGCCCAGCAGTGCACCGACTCCCGATGCAATGATGGACCAGTACTTTACGTTGTTCGCCTGCATCCGCTCTTTCTCGTGAGACGTCTTCACGGCGGCCGTCAGGTGGGAAAATAGTTCCCGTTCCTCCTGATCGATGATTTGGAAGATTTCAGTCTTCCCTTTCTCGCGCGTAAGAACCTATCGGATCAAGGAAAGCATTAGCGTGGATCGTGCAACGATCTAAAGGGAGTAGCTTACATCGAACTCTTCCTTAATCAACTCCACGTAACGGTGCTCCCCGCGGGTCGACTTCTGCAGCTCGATGTGAATTTCCTGCAGCTGCTTCCGTACGAGCGTCAGTTCAAGTAGCACGTGCCGCCGACGTTCCTGTACAAGCTGCAGTTGCTCCTGTATTTCAATTACCTTATTCTGGGCCGCTTTCACCTCGTGCATTCCGCTGAACTCATCGTAAAATGTCTGTGCCTCGTACAGCTTGCTTTTGGCCAAATCGATCAGACCAATGCGACGCAAGGCAATATCCGTCGTTCGTGACGCTGGTTCTTTGGGCCTGGACTCTTCCGGAGGGACGGTTTGGAACGGATAAATTTCTTGCACCACGATTGGCTTCCCCTTGTAACGATCGGATAAGTGTCGCACTCGCACTGTTCTGATGTAGTTTGAGGTTCCAGTCGATCGCCTCCAGCACGGGCCGGAAAATGCCGAAATCATGACGCTTTTTCAGTTGTACGGTGAAATGCTTGTTAAATGCGTTGGAAATCTCTTTTAAACTCGTGCTAGCAAATTCCCAACTCACAATTTACATTATCTCCAAGTATTTTACATTGTTGTGAAGTTCTGTCATCAACCGGCTAAAACAAAACATTGCCCGGTGGAAAATATTGAAAGGCTCTGATGCAACCCTGAACGTGTTTGTAATAAAATAAAATAGTTCGGAATTATTCAATTTAGAATCTGGGGAGGTTCGATGTGGTTAAATAAGCAAAGTTGGCAAAATTCGCGTACCAACGTAAACAACGGACGCCGATTTCGAAAAGAATAGTTTTTTTCATAAACACTAGAGCGAATAAAAGAGAGTAACAACTTTGGTGTTAGTTTTAGCACCACCAATTTAACGATTCTGTCTCCCATTGAATACTTGTTAACTATTGAACCAAACAAAGTATTTTGGGGAGAAGTAAGGGACAGTCAGTGTTTATTGTAATGTAAGGCATCATGCGGTTACTAGTCTTGTTTTGGAACCATATAGCGATAGAGCCTCGTGGGTTGTCGCCAAAGGTAGCCACTCCACGTTTCGTTCGATTGTTCCATGGCAGGTTCCTGCTTCGGAACCATATAGCGGTAGAACCTTGTGGGTTGTCGCCAAAGGTAGCCACTCCACGTTTCGTTCGATTGTTCCATGGCAGGTTCCTGCTTCGGAACCATATAGCGATAGAACCTTGTGGGTTGTCGCCAAAGGTAGCCACTCCACGTTTCGTTCGTTAGTTCCTTTTCACTTTCCTGCTTCGGAACCTTGACTTCCTTGTCCCTTGAAACCTTGACCTTGATGACTTTATTGTCATCTGGACATTCAACAGGTTCTTGTTTGGGAACCATGTACCGGTAGAACCGTTCGGGTTGTTTATAGAGATACGCGAGCCAGGATTCACCCGTCTGCAGATTGCGCGTTGTGAGACCTTCTATCATCTTTGTTGATTTTTCCATATTTTCCTTGATGCTTTTTAGGTCCTCGTCCACCGTTTTCATGTGCAAATCTTGGTTGGTGTAGAGATTCTTAACTGTGGTGTTTTGAAATATATATTCCTTTACGGAGAACACTCCGATGGCACCCGATATCAACAATACCACCAATTTGACACCCATAGTATTGTAGTTTTGTTGGCGTTCCTTCGAGCGAAGAACAGTAACGGCTTGCGCGTGATTGAGCTGCAACAGATGATGTTTGCTACCTAATTCATCCATCACGTCTTTCAGCCGTTGCTTTTCCAATAGAAGCTACAAGACGAACATAAGATCATTATCATTGTGTGTAGATTCTTAACGATGTTTCGCTTTTACCATATCCAGATCCAGACCATCGCTGTGCTGCGTATCATTGAATCTCGCGATTCTTATTTTGATTCGATGAAGCGCCTGCTTCTCGTAGCCATGTTTCTCGAGCACTACGCTGATTTCGTGCTGTACTTTGTCTATTTTGTCTTGCGCTGTTTGCACTTCAGCGGAACCGATTAAATCATGATAAAAGTCCCTCATGCCGTACAGCATTTGCACGCAGTGGCCAACAATGTTTGGTTTTTGTATTGTCGCCAGTGGATGCAGTGTATCGAGCGCCCCATAATCGACCGGTTTTCGTTCCTCCGATGGCAGCACATTAGCGGGCTTTGTGAAGGACCGAGATCGTAATGTCCCCCAAGCGATCCTTTTAAGGACTTTCTGGTCGAGTTTCATCAGTCACAACTTTAAGAATTCCAAGAAATACGTTCACTAACTTATTTATTTTATTTCGCGAGTCGAAACATTGCAAATGTATTTATTTATAATACAAAGAAACGTCATTTTTTTTCGCTATTTCGCGACCCGATGAAAAAGCTTCGGGCTATGCACAGCAGGTAGCTTGTCAACTCGTCAAATTTGAATTTTAAAATTTGTTGTTATTGATAAGGGGTGGAAGGTAGAACTTAAGGCGAATGGTTAATGGTCAATCGTTTAAAACACCTACCCAAATCGGACGGGAAGCTCGATCGTCTGAAACGATGGATCATCGAGAAATGAAACTGGAGTCTCAAAGGGCAGGACGAGAAATGCGATTGGAAGACAAACAGTATGCGTTGCAATATAATCCAGTTTATGATTACGAAAGTTATCCGACCATCATTATAGGAGACCATTAAAACGCAAATCCGCAATAGAAATTTGTTGCAGTATGATGTCTTTCCAGAGATGTATAATCATCAAGCAGACAAGACGGTGATAGCAGCATTACAACAGAAATACTTCATCATTAAGATTAATACTTAAATAATTAGTAGTAATCCAATACGTTAAGGCTAGATGCAGACAGTGTAAAAATGCAATGCAATGCAATAATCCTACGAAGGATTGTACCTAGTAAACACACTTACAGAAAGCGATTCGTGGTGTACATTTTGCTATTTGTATTCTCAAATAACACATTATTTTATTTTCGTTTTCCTGTTTTTTCGTTTTATCTCCCACGGTCTCTCGCCACTATACAACAGTCACCAGTGGTCAGCTTGACTGAGCATTAATGATTATTAATGTATGGTATTATCTGTTTACCTTTTATTTCGCTATACGTTGGGGTATATTCGCTTCGGGATTTCATATTACTGTATCATTGCCTATAGCGTGATTCTTTGCCAGGATTTATTTTCCCGTGGCCTATCATCCTGCGTGTGATTCTGCGTGATCCGGCGTTCCTAACTTTTGTGTCGTTCATAATTCATCGCTACGCTAAAGTGCAGTTGAAACTGCCGTTTCGCTATCACTTTCGATATTACATGTCTCTCTCTCTCTCCTCACTCTCGCGATCTCACTTTTAAACACATTCTCTCGATCCCTCGATTGCACCATTGCAGCCGGACAGGTTTCATCCTCCGCCAAAGATGACTCACCAAAGATAGGATGTTATATATTTATTTATGCTAGAGAAACACATTATGGTACAATAGCTATCGTGATGCGTGATGGAGCAATTGTGTGTGATGCGCGCATTTTGAGTCCTGCTGCTGGAGAAAAACAACACAAAACTCGTTGGAACTGATCAATTTTCGCACCATTCCAAGAGAATCGTTACAAAAATATAGTCAGTGCGCAATCACTTTCTTCGTCTAGCACCTCTGCTCCTCGAAACCAGCTTCTAGTACACGGATATGGATATGAACGTAAGACACATCTGGCAGCGTTGAAAACCATTCATCCGCTAAACTAACTGCGCCCTCGTCGCAAACGCGCGCGGGCCAACCAAAGAACCAATCGTCGGGTATGATATTTCACGAACTTAATGCCACGTCCGGTAATCGACTAAACGATGCCGTATCTGTGTCCTGGGAGAGTAATGGTTGTTTATTGGATCCTTAACGAAACTAAAAATCTGTTACGAGCTAAAAGCAAACCAAAAGCAGAACCAAAACAGATACACTACGCAACCGACGCCACGAACCGTTTCATGGTCGATCGCCGATCGCGTGCATGTCTTCCCGGGCTCTCTCTCTGTCGTCGCTTATCACACGGTTATCAACACCAATTATCTATCGACGGCGCGGGAAGCAGGACGACCGCCACCCTTACGCGCGTGCGTCGCTGATACTTCGGCCGTATCGCTAAATATTAAAAGAAAAGGTTCGTTCCCTGGATTCGTACTCGACTTCGTGCCGTAAAATCATTCGACTAAATCGTTCTCTTCCCTTCCCTCAGTACAACAAATGTTATAAAGTTCGGCCTCAATCACGCTTGCGGGTCGTATCAACGTATCAATCCCTACTAGGAAAGCGACACTCCCAATGAACCGCTTCTTGTTGTGCTCCGAGTTCTTTCTCCTTTCTGTTATTATGCGAGCTGCCCCCTCGGGATTTATGCGTCGCAAAACACCTATCTGCGGTTGGATGAGGTGCTGAGAGTGAAAGAAACTAGTGGCGCTAATTTGCAGCATCCTGTGGCTCGAAAATCTAACACCTCCCGTCGAACTCTCCACGACCGACCCTGCGCGCATCCTTCCCGTAGCTGCGGGTTGAAATTTTCTTAAATTTACTTTTATTACTATCTATCGTTCGAAACGAAACAGAAACCACCCCAGACAGAACGAACCCCAGAAACCAAACAAAGCTCAGTGGAAGTAGTTTTCAAACCAGGAGCAGCAGCAGGACGAATACTGCCAAACGAAACTCAGCACCATGGCTCACTGAAACGTATGCTCCCCTCGCGTGCTTGACCGACGGCAGAGATCACTCCGAAGCCGGTTTGATGCTCGCTCAAATCGTTGGCTGATCATCGGTTCAACAAGAGTTGGGAAGCAATCGAATCGACACCTCGCAATGAAGGTTTCCGTTTTGCTGCCAACAGCCGTTTGTGTGCTTTTGCGGGGAACGAACTGCGTCGTGAAAGCTTCTCGTTAACGTTCCGGGTTTCCTCTAAATGGCAGCGAATGGTTGCTTGATGTTTGCACGCACCGAATTCCTTTTTCACTGAATTCTAATCGTATTCTTTCCGCCCTTGACCGTCGTCAGCCGGATCGTGGCGTTAAACGGGGCTGTTGCTTCTCAACCTTCCAAGGGATCACGATCCTGAGATACGCGCCGGCGGCCTGCGTCCGACGACGTGCCACTCACTGACCCGTGCCGCTGATGCTAGTGCGAATCGACGAACGCCAGCAGACACTTGGGAATCTCGTTCTGGTAGTGGAGTGCGTGACTCTTGATGACGCGCGCCGCCAGGCAGGACAGTCGCGTGTACTTGATCGGATTGACCAGCTCGTGCAGCTGCTGGTTGTGCAGAAGTGTCTCAAACGTGAAACCTTCGACATTCCGTGTATCCTGCGGACATAAGAGGGCGGAAGGTTAAACGTGGTCGGAATTGGGCAAGAGGTGGTGCCGTACCAAGTGTGCGCCGTGCTCGAGCAACGTTTGTGCCAGGCTCGGTGGGCAGGGGCGCGTTTGGGCGGCCAGGTGGAGCGGCGTGTTGCCACTGTCGTCCTGTGCGTTCGGGTCCGCCCCGACCTGCAGCAAGGCTTTCACGAGCCGTGGCGACGGCAGCTGACACACCGGGTATCGCCCAACCAGTGCCGCTTCCTTGTAGCAAGCGAGATGCAGGGCGGTTTGACCCGTTTTCGAAACGATCTACGCGCCGTGGAAAGTGAGAAGGGAGGTGTTTTAGGTAATCGGAATCGCAGCAGACATCCAGCAGCCGCCACCAGCGCGTGCTTACCTTCAAGCTGACCAGATCGTACAGTGCCTGCAGAATCTGGTGCTTCATTTCTTCCGTGCACAGTTCCTCCTCCTCGTCGAGCAGCCGCACCAGCAGGCAGGCGAGGTGCAGCGAAATCACGAGCGCCCGACTGAGCGCACCGTGGTCACGCTCCGGGTACGGCATCTGGTCGAGCATCTGTTGGCCGAGCTGCACTTCGCAGATCGATTTCTTGAACACCACCAGCATGTCGGACGTTTCGATCGGTGGCACGATGCGACCGCGAGTGATGGGCCGCCCGACCTCGCCCAGCATGAAGCTGAACAGCTCGGCGAACGAGAGCAGCGACGATTGGGTCATCGGATTGAGCGGTTCGAGGATGCTTTGCTGCATCGACAGGGCGTACGTCCAGAGCTCGATGCACCGATCGAAGCGACCGGAGTCGGCGTACACGGCACCCCGGAAGCGGATGTAGTAGCTGGTGTCCGGATGCACGGGGCCCAGTATCCGTTCGCGAATCAGCAGCGCCTGCATGCGCATTTCGTCCGGGTCCATGACGAGCTCCTCGAGGGTGGTCAGGTTGTTTACCTCTTGCACGTAGTCGTACGCAGGCACCGGATCACGGGTTGGTTTCGGCTGGATGGGGCTGTTGTTGTATCTGGCTCGGGAAGGCAAGGATCAATACGGATCTTCGCTTTTCGCTATCCACCTAACTAACCTGTCCTCCATTGCACGCTTCCAGAACGAGAGGGCACCAAGCATGTCGCGCTTCTTGTCGACGTACGTGGCACCTAGCAGCTCGAGCGCGGCGATCCGATCGTCTCGCGACACTAACGGAAGCTTGATCAGATGTTCCACGATCGGCAGGTGTCCGGTAACGCTGGCTGCTAGCAGTGGTGTCATTCCTGCAAGAAAATGGCCGCGTATGTGAGTGTGTGCTGGCGTTCTAAGCCGTCCACGCGTGCACTTACCGTACGAATCGACGTCCATGGTGGCCCCGTGCTGCAGGAGTAGCTGTAGGATCTCGAGCGAACCGGACTCGGCGCAATCGTGCAGGGCCGTGTTGCCTTTCACGCTACGCCGGTTCACGTCCGCCTTCAGCGAGAGCAAGTATTGTGCGATTTTGTAGTGCCCCTTGTAGCAGGCGATCATCAGGCAGGTGTGTCCGTGGCGATTTGCTACTTCAATGTCTGAGGAGAGCAAGAACGAGAGAACGAGAGAGATTAGGTTCGGTTGGTGTCCACATCCGCCAGGACCTTACCTGCACCGTGTAAGACGAGATACTTCACTATTTCGTAGTGGCCATCGAAACAGGCCGCCCGCAGTGGTGTGCTGTTCGTTTTGGTTGTACTGTTCACTTTGGCACCGTGTTGGACTAAGAGTTTAACTATGTTGGTGTGCCCGGCGGCCGAGGCGCACCAGAGCGGCGGGGCGCCCTCTATCGTTTCGCCGTCGAATATGACCGAGCCGGCCTGCTCGACGTCCGCGTGGCACCGTTTGATCAGATACTGCACCACGTCGAAGTGGCCGTTCCGGCAGGCAATCAGCAGCGGTGTGGCGCCGGTCGTCTTCATCATCACCAGCGACTTGAGATCGTTCGGCATCAGTCGGGAGGTCCATTTCTGCAAGTGGGAACACGCATGAAACAGATGAGACAGTGTGTTTGGAACAATTGTGTTCGGGGGTCGCTAACTGAAACTGAATCGTATCGGCAAACCCCGCTTAAACCCCGCTTTTCATGTACGCTCCCCGCCCGCTCCGAACTGAAAGTTCCCTTCCTGGTTGGGACCTAAGCCAACACAACGCGAGGGACGCGATAATGGACGAGACGTCCGCGATGTTTCACAGTAAACACTACCGATCCCTCGGAGGCCAGCTATCAGCGCCGAACGCGGAGCACATCGGGCGGGAGATTTATCATCTACGCACCCTGTTTAGACTCGACGATTGCCTGGACCCCCCGTAAATGTAAACGAAGCCGGTTGGCTGTTGTGTGGTTGATCTTATCGCCCGCCCCATTCCCAAGATCGTAGTGCGTTGATCGATATCAACGAGCAATCGCAACCTTCAGCAGTTTACGCGCATGCATCTCCGGGGCGCCTTTATCGGTAGCGAGCGGCTCCCACCAGCCTCTTACCATCATGTCGTCTTGGAGGAATTCCTCTTCGCCGACGATGCGAAAGCGATGAATCATCGGGCGCCGGCGAATGCGTTGCTGCTCGACGACATGCAACCCCATGTCATCGGGCCCTGCCGCCTGCGCCGGTGGTTCTGGCCGTTCACGGTGGTGTTGTTGGGCCGGGCGATCCCGCAGCGCGGCCTCGACCGGATACGCCAGGTAGTGCTGGTAGTGCCCAAAGCGCCGGAAGTTCACCATCCTTAGCAGCGCTCGGAGTAGCGCACATTTAGATCGCCGCCGCCGACTGATGGTGTGCACGATCAGCGTCCGGAGGATGGCATCGATGAGCATAATGCAATGATCGCGCGCCGACTTGTTTTCACTCTGTCTCTCTTGTATCACTCCCGGACACTTGATCGTTTTCTGCGCGCGCGCTCTTTATTCACTGTGCCCGTCTCGCCGTTCAGTTAATTTCATCATGTTTCGCACTTCTTATCGCACGTACCGTGAAAGTCTCACCTAGACCAGAAGCAATAAAGCGGAGGTCCTGGGGTTTGTCTTCAACGCTCGCGCCAGCGCGGCCTGCGATAGGGAGGACCATTGAAAGCGATGCAACGTATCCCCTTCCCGACTACAGGCTACAAAAAGACCCAAAGGCCCAAACCAACCGAGATGATGTCATTGAAATGGTGCACCACCCCCTCCGCGTTTGGACCTTGTTTGACCAACCAACAAAGGCTCTCGCGGCGCGTTGTGCCCAATACTAACGAGTCGAGCTGTTTTGTCATCCGCCTGCCTGGCGATCTCCGGATTCGGGGAGATGTGTAGCAACCAGTTCCCAGCGCTCCCAGTTGACGCAATGGAGCAACAACAACAGTGCCACCCAAGGTTAGGCCACTCTCTAGACACACCCCACACACTCCTCCTCCGTCGGGCAGGTTTGAGACTCCAGAGAATTCGAAAGGCGCGCGCGCGGGCTTTCGGGTCGCGTTTTAAAGATCGTTTTTCGTATTTGGAGTGATATTAGCTGCCGGAGGTGACCTTCAAAAAGTTTTTCGTTACTGCAGCACCAGTTTGTGGGGCATCCGATCCGATCCGATTCGAGTCCGCCGAGAGAGGAGGTTGATCGATTTTATGTTGCAGTGAAAAGCGGATCGCCCGCCGCGTGGCGTCACGCAGGAACCGGTTTTTATCTGGGCTCTCGAAACGGAAAAGATCGGGCCCAAAAACTGGAAAATGCAGAACCACATTCGACACACACACATACACAGAGAGCGATTCCAGTTCTTCGGTTCGGTTCGTGCTTCCGGGGTTCACAGTGTCGTGGGGCAAAAGAGCATTAAACATTCACGAAAACAGTCCGAGAGTACGAGAAAGTCACTTATGCCACAAGACGCTCAGCAACAAGAAGAAGATGTCAACCTTTGACGGCAAACAACGGACAGCAAACACAGCGGCTGGTGCTGGTGGTTTGCGTTTTTTTCTCTGCTGGCCATTAATGGCGGAAGAGAATCTCGTTTTGGGGCCGATTTCGGGTGACAACAAATGGCACATCGCACCACGACTGCTGCTGGCAGATCGGATGGAAGGGCAAACAGAAACTATGTCACACATTAGCACTTTGGCAGTGTGTTCGGCTTGGTTGGTTTCCGTGACCGCCCCGATGGGCAGGCAATGGCTCTAATCCGCCTAGAACGCCACTCGACCAAAACTTACATTGATCACACGTTTAGTTACATAGCATAGCACAACACAGCAAACTGCCGATCGGTTCGCGGGTTTTTTTTTAAATCATGACAAACTGTCAGGCCAGAAAATGATTGGGGCGGCTTCCGGGAGATGATCGATGGAAAAAGGGTGCTTTCAACATCGGTTCTAATTGCAGGTTATTGATTATCGGAAAAATTGTACGAGTCACACATACGCCACTAACTCGTGCCGAAACTCGAAAGATTAACCATAGTGACAATTTACGGAAGCTCATACGTTAAGCTCGGCAAGGCTCTGAGGGCCCAAGTTACGATCACGGAAATTCCCCGACTGTTACCACTGCTGCCGTCAAGGCGATCACTTAAATTCGAGCCAATCAAATGGCCTTATTTTGATGGCGACTAAATAAACATTTAATCAAAACGGTACCGCACACAGACACTTTTGAACCGGTGGCCGAGGAGAAGGGGAATATCTCCTTCAAATGACACCGGACGGCGAGAACGTGAAGATCGATCCCACTCGGCGGACGCGCACTTCTCACCCGGACGAGAGCTGGAACAATACTGAGACGGAAGCGAACCATCTCGGGCCGGCGAGCGGCGAGATCGGCGCGATCGATCCAGCCGGCAGCGATCGCTGGAGCCTGAGTGAGAAGAGTGATGGAAATCAACGGATGGCCCATCCGAACGGAAGCCGTGTCGTGTTCCGTGCCATGTGTGCGTGTCTGTGGCTCGTTCGCAGGACATATTATCGCGATCCCGGTCGTCCGAAATCCCGCGAGCCACCGACCGAGAAATCGGTTCGAAGCGCATCAAACTGCAGCGGCCGCAAGGGAGTGCATTCACAGGCCGATGACTCTTCTCTCGCTCTCTGCACGTTAATCGTCGATTATCAGTCCACACACCACACCGAGAGGGTGGCTCTTTTCGTCGTTGCAGCTCACCACCCACGAGAGGAACCCCATCGCAGGATGACGGGATAGCGGTTCGAAAGAATTTCATTACCTTGATATTCCTCCCGTTAGGAGCGGGTTAGAGTATTAGAAATCGGTGCTTCAACCATTGGCAACGGTCAAGAGGGTCCCCCTGGGTGAATGTAGTGCTTCAACCTTTACACATATGCAGTCATGCATATGCATCAGCCACCGCTGGGGAGCAGCCATGCGTTAATGCATCCGCACCCCCCTCAACAGTCGAAGGCGAACTCGATGTTCGACTCACAAACGGAACTGTCATACTTTGTGTCGTGTGCTGATAGTCAGCCACCGCGCACAGCACTAGAATTCTGCTCGATCTGATCTGCGATCGCGACGCATAAGACCCGGGTCCCGGGAGAGGTAAACAAGGCTGTTTATTATTTTCAGCAAATAAACACGAACCGACCCTGACGGCGGATTGCAACGACGATCGTGCAGCAGCAGCGCAGTGTAATGTATGCAGCGAGAAAATAGCGTGCCGTTCTTTACCGGCACACGCGTCATCGAAGTCAGTCGATTCCTCGCATAATCAAACATCAATAAGTTTGACTTCCTGGTGGCCCGGCGTGCAATCGATTCTAGATATCGCGTGCGTGTTGTCACCAACAGCCCAAGGACACGAAGGACTTTGCAAAAACGGCGCCGAACAGTACGACACGCCATTTTAATCGACCTTCCTCACCGTGTGGCTTTCCTTTTTTTGCGATCGTCCCCGAACGGCACCAAACATCGTTATCGTTATCGTCGTTAATACTTTCCCGTGTAGGGAAACCCGTGGCACCGTTAGCTAATGGCCGGTCCCAACGTGTTCGGTGGTTAATCACTTCACTGACCGTGGCCGTCCCTGGAGGACAAACGCTGGGGCCACAACAGAAATCACTCTTAATTTCGTACGCGACGCTTTAATTCCATCCTCACCGTCCACCAGCTAAGCACCAGCACGTGCCAATGTGACAAGTCTTTCGGAAGCACGGTTCACGGGTGATGAATCGGCGGATGATGCTCGCCTTCGGATGATGACCTCACTGGCGGCAGATAAATGTGGTCCGGAATTGGAGATGCTGCTTCCGGTCCTCGGTGGCCCTTTTGCCTTGGTGCGGAAAGTTAATGGAAAGTTGTCCCCGAAAGAGGTTGGTAGCCTTCAGGGGGGGCGCGTAGTTTGGAACGCTTTCTGCTTTCGGTGGACCCACCGAAATTGGTGTCCATTTTGCGTGACTTATCGCCATCGGCAGGGAAATGATAGACTCCGATTGAACGAGTCCAATCACAGCTCGATCGATCGGTGCCATGCAATGCGTGATAAGGGAAGGTATTGACGCCGTGGCTTTAGAGACAATCCTTTAAATTAGCCAGCCCAAGTGAAATTCAATCATTCTAGCTCGAAGAGGTGCTTCATTGTGAGTAAACAAAACGATTACTGATCCGGTGGTGGTTCATTTTGGAGTCACGTTCGCTTCGGGTTCCACGTGATCATCAGCACATCACCCGGACCGTGCTGTGCATCTTCCATCCCCGTGAGTCACAGAGCCGCCGAGAATAAACACGCCAATCGTCGCTGAACCTCTGACAGTATGTGTACCCTTTCGCCTCGCTACTGTATGGCGAGGGCGCACGCCCCGTATCTATCTGGGTTAGATCCATCACGCCGGGAGGCACGTGGTCTGGCACCGAACGACGGGCCGATGGACTGACTTCCGGCTAGCCTGTGCGATTGATTATTTTCCAGCGCAACCACCACTTACTCGGAAGCCCCATTAATTCGATTACGCACGGGCAACAGGTGAGTTGTGGCACATGCGACGTTCGCTCCTAAATGTAGGCAATCCGCACGACACCCTCGCCAGGTGTGCGCGCGCCACAAATAACGGAGCAGTAACGCACCGTAACGCACCGGCCGGGAAGTGGTCGAACGACAGGTCAGGATGGACGACCCAATGTTGTTCCCATTGAATGTGGGAAGCAATAGCAGCTCACGTGTGCTCCTTAAAAACTCCGAGTGTCCCCCCCGGGGGCACACGTGTTACAATCCGTGGATATTTTCACTCTCAACGAAGACGAAGCCAGGTTTTTGTACGTGTTTACCACCCTGTTTGATTGCTTATTCAGTGACGCTTTATCGCGCGAAGTTTGTTCCGAGTAAGAGTTTCCCCGAAAACCGAAGCCAAAGGAATGACACTCACTTTCATCGCCGAAAGCTAATGGTTTGTAAATTACTTCTCCCATCGATCGTTACACGCGGGGCGCGGAGGACGCCCCCCGTGTATCAGGACCTTTCGCGGTGTCCGATTAAAGATTCACCACCACCTCGCGCACACACCTCGGAAGCGAACACGGAAAAGAAGGAAACCATTAAAGAACAGGCCCACCAACCAGTCGCTGGTAAAGTCAAACACAACACGCCTGCACGATTTTTCGCGCGCGACACTTCTTCAGCCGCCCGACTGGCTGAAGCAGGGAGCCACACCGAGTGGACGTGTTCTCTTATGTCTCGGGGTCATTAGAGAGCCGGGGCAAACACAACTCCCCCCAGAAGAAAGTCACTTTTTCCCGCACGTGCCCGTGGATAATGGGCCGAGGCCCTCTGCGAGTGGCGTCGTCTTCGCTTCGCTTCTTGCAGAAGTTCACCACGCCAGAGACAGCAGCGGAGAGCCGCGCAAATTAGTTCTAGACACGCAGAGCTCTAGCGTGGGGCGAAACGTTCTTCTATTTGTCGGCGACACACATTAGGGGTAGGTGTTGATTAGTTTTTGAATTATGCGCGACGTTGCGGTGTTTAGAATTTGTTACCCTTTAGCACCGACCGGAAGTATGTGTAACGTGCCTGAGAAGTACCGCAAAATCTTGATTGGTTACAGTTTGAGGACCATCGATCGAAATGTTCAGCATATTAATAAACATTGGCGGGCAGAAGCACAAGCAATTCTTTCGTCGCACGAAAAAATCATAGTTCATCAACCGAGCGCGGCCACGTCTTCGTCTACGATGGGGAATCTAGCACCGCACACACCACCATCGGAGCTTATCACCTACGTTAACCTCTTATCGTTCAAACGACGACCACCAGCAAGCGAATCGGAAAACAAAAACAGCTGGAGTGGCGCGTTCCCTCACGGCGTAATAAACGCTCGACTTTTTATTTCTTACCATGAATCATAACACCACCCCGCGGGGAGTGATTGAACTCGTCCGTTAAGAACGTTCCCTCTAGGTTTTTGCCAGTTTGAATGACACCACGAACACAACTGTCACCAGCTGTCCCGCCGGCTGTGCTTTGTTCGATGAGACGCTACGAGTTAGACCAAGCGTAGGATGGTGATTCTTTCGCGTCCTTTCTGTTTGTTGCCTTCTTTTATTTGCTCAAATCTTCCCGTCACGGTCCACGGTAAATCCCTATATGATAATCTCTCGCGTGACGCGTAGTGATTCCCGTTTGCGCGAGGATTTATTCCGTCGTCGGCCGTGCCGGCTGCTGGCTGCAGAGCTCAAGTGCAACGAGACAAGGGCCAACACTCTCCTCTGCTGGGAGGGATGTCAATGCAATTAACCAGCAAATGAGGCATTGCACTCCGGGTCCGGTCTAGCGTGACAGATGCGCCGTCAAGTCTTTTTTTTCTTTGGTGTACCGTGTTCCGGAGGGAGAAACTACAGAACGTAATACTTATGAGACAGGCGCACATTCTCCGCGTGCGACGCAGTTTCTTTGTCCAGCGTGGGGACTTGTCTCAAGTTTTTGCGTTTTCAGAAAATGTACTTTTGTTTGGTGAACTAGTATTTGAGCTTACTAAAATAATTAAATATCAGTACAAGTTCTAATACTTTTTCGGGTTCTTATATTACGATTGACTTAAGGCGCCATTGGCCAATTCCGAAAATATTCTTAGCACGCGACTGTAGGCTTCACCTTTTGGACCCTGGACTCTCTTTTGTTTGGCAACACGAGCGAGCCAATTAATATTGCTGTCGCGCAAGACGTTCAGCAGAGGGGTTCAGTGGCATTGCAAGGCAGCGGCACCTACCGAACGCATCCGTTCGTTGATCGGCCCATCGGAAAGATATACAACAGACCCCTTTTTTGCACAGAGAACACACGATGCGTAAACGACACGAATAAAGGAAGGCCTTACTGTCGCCCTCTTCCTGCGATAAGGAATAACAAACGAGGCACGAGTATTCTGCCTGCGCGTATTGGTTACCTCGTATTGCATTCGAACGTATCTGATTCCCCGGGCAGTCCTTGTCCGGGTGAGAAGAAGGGTTTCTTTAAACGAGTTTCCCAGTATGGTCAGAGAACGTCTTACGCTGGCTGCTCTAGGACCGTCGTGTGTAGCCACAAACTGGAAGTACAGTTGCTTCCATTGTGTCTGACCAATGGGGATCACTTGGGCGAAGAACCGGGCGACAGAACATACATCCACCGCCGGTTTGGGGGGGATCGCCTTCCCAGCAGCGGTGTGTCATTGGCCTTCGCGGACACTCGTGGTTTTTTATCAACCTCTCTTTCTATCTCTCCGTTTTGCCTTCACCAACACACTTTTTTACGGGTAGTTACCTGCAATGATTCATGGGCTGGGCTCGCTAATGTTCAGTTCCAAACCTCCCGAAAACCTTCCCTATCAACCCCCCGTTTGTAGTCAGCCAACCGCGTAAAGACCGCCGTCGTCGTCGTCGTCGTCGTCGACGGAAGATCCTGTCTCTTGTTGTGCTGCGCGTATTTCGCGGCCGTATTATTAGTGCGCAAGGGGCGCAAACTTTGTACTTTGTTCGACTGCTGACGCTTAGCGCTCAGTGAAACGTCAGCGGAAAAGTCGACGTGCAGAGGTCAACAAACGGGCTCGAAGACTGAAACACTGGATCGGTTTATTGGCTCATAAATACGGACATCCCGGGAAACCGCGAGACGCACCGGGAAACACCAATAAAAGTCGACTAATTGGTAGGACTCCCCCAGCGAGGCCATCGGTCTTCCGAGAGTGTCTTTATAGCCCTTCCGACGGCGTTGTAATTGATCCTGAAGGACAACAACAGTGTTACATCCTGAGGGCGCGATGGGGAGACTCACCAGTCAGCAAAAGATCCAATGATACCTCGTTGTCCCCGAAGACGCAGAAGCGAGTTTCCTGTGTTTCATCATCTCGAATTATAAAGTGGTCTTTCGCGGAAACGTTTTCCACTCCTCTCGCATCTCGCTACGCCGTGAAGTTCAACAACCTGGAACCCGGCCGCAAGACAGCTGGAAAAGTGCAATCTACCGAGTGACACTTCTCAGCTGTTAGGAGATCTTGGCAGCCGTATATGGCAACCTGATTCTTGTTTTATTGCATCAACGCGGCCCCTTGAACTTCACCTTTCGGTCCCCGGACGGTGGCCAGCCGCAGGCCACACCACACTCCTATCGGCGTGTCACTGATTTTTCTCTGCCACTTTTGGGATTGACGCGGAGTAACTGGTCCGCGTCGCCGGTTACCGGAAAAGGGTGGATGGCGACCACCGAAGGCCAGTAGAAGAGTTGCTCGCGACAGACGCACCCCACAGCTGAGAATGTTTGGATGTTTACAGCGCGCGCAGTTGTCACTGGCAACCGGGCTCATCTCACTACGTCGCAGCACACTGCGATAGGGACGGCTGCGATGTTTCCAAAAATAAAGGAATCGTCGTACCAAACGGGAGGTAGAAAAAGGATTACCCCAATTAAAATATGGTCCGTCGGGTTCGCTCCCGATGCGCGGACATTAAGATAAATGGCTGAGGGCGGCCAGTGACACAGTTTATGCGGATCAAGAGCACATCATGCTGACGACGCGCTCACTGGTACAGATTAACGTCAACTTGAATCCTTTTTATCGTCTTTCAATATCAGCCGCAGGTAGCACGTCTTGAATCGGTTGAATGGTGGTCGGACGGTGGATTGCCACCAGCAATCAAACGACGCAAAAATAGAATCCCCGCATCGAAGAAAGGGCCGAAAGTGCAAAGTCTCGCCAGCGCTGCACACTTCCGCAGATAAAGGACCGACCGATGAGACGCGGCGTAGAAAAGTGCAATCCGAGGGGGGCCACCACGTGGAAGCTGTCATCGTCGATCTCATTCTTGCCGTGGCCCTGCGCCGCACAGTTGTGCAATCGAACACGGAAAAAGTCGTAAAGGGACTCGGAGGTAATCCAAATAATGGCGCTTTTAATGTCAAGGATTTGTTTACCGACCCATTCAGGCGTGACAGCGTGTTTGGTCAACAAGTAGTCTGTGCAGCGGTGAGAAAGCAATAGACAATGTGTGTCCCTGCACATGGTTGTTGTTGTTTACCGAATGAAATCAAATCTGTGCAATTTCCGCTCTCTACAGATATGTGGTTTACGGTCGGGAGGAATGTCTGTTAGAACCCTTTATTTTTTTTCAGCAAGGTTTACCACATGTAACACGTTCCATGCAACGAAAGATACGGTTCTAATGGAATTGGTTTCTGCTCTTCTATGCTGTCAACGGTGCACCACCAGCCAGGCCAGCACACCATTTTGCCTATTGATCCGTAGACGCTTCGGTTCGACGTGAATGCACGAGTCCCAGTTAGGTCCATCATGCCCAAACCCCCTCACTGGGCAACTGGGTCACGAGCAGCAACACGAGTCCATCGATCGATCGGCACCGAAAAAGAAGCGTCCCAGTTGGAGCCAAAAAAAAACACGTGATCCGCTGACAAAAATATACACCCAAGAAGTCCTCCGACAAGTCCGGAGGAGGTTTGGCAAACAGTGGATGACATGGGGACGAGTCACAAACGCAAAACTGGGTCGAACCCTCCTCCGCTGTCGTCAGAGCGGTGGATGAGCAATTTCGCAAATCTGCAGCGACCCATCACGAGAAAAACTCGCGAAGTTTCCCGTCCGGACTTATCAGCCGCGGCCAGACCAACACACGCAGACACTCCGGAGAGCAGGACAGCGAGTGCTGGGTGCTTGATCTAAAGCACTGCTTTGACGAACAGCACCGAACAACGTCAAGTACCGCAAGTGTCAAGAAGGGTACTGCGAAACTTCTGGACAATCGTTGCCCGGGTGTTCGCTTATCGTACTCCGGCGGGGAGCGAGCCGCGGGATGCTTTCAGTTCCGGTGATAAGCGCACTCATACAAACACACGTATGGGGTCTCTGTTGAGGTGCTGCGGTGTTTACTGGTAAGACTGTAAACGGACCTTGACTGGGTTGCGATTGCAACGGCGGCGCGGGCTGTTGACATTGCGATGCGTGTGGCGCACCCAGCGGCCGATTGCAGGGAGACGAGTGATTAGAGGCGGGCACTAAATACACTTTGATCGATTACAGAATCTCCAGTTCGACGTTCGACCGGACATACCGCCGCGGGTGTTCTAAAAGCAGCTCAGACCGCATCTACAAAAACAGATTACAGATGGCTCACCACAGAGAGGGAGAACTTAATCGCTAAAGGGTGCTAACCCTGCATCGGGTGAGCATCGGCACGCTGACGGCGGACCAGTGTAATGTTACATCAGCTGATGTAAGCGCCCTCGGAGATACTTTCGGTGCAGTGTTGTTGACCAGCACAGACTATCATCAGATCGCGGCGGTGAAGATGAACTCAATTCTGGGGGGCCACTTTCGATCATAACAATGCTCTTCTGGGACTAGGTCAGGTCAGTTTGCTACATATTTACGACGTCATTCACTCGCTACACTTTTAACACCCGGCGGTGCCCTTGGACGGGCGGACCCTATTGGGCGTAGCGAGCGCGTTACCACCGATCGTCGATATTGTTTGATGTCGATTTCGAAAAAAGCAAACACGTTTCGCATGCCACCGGAAGGAGAACACAACCTTGATGAAAGAAAATGGAGACTCTCTCTCTCTCTCTCCCCCGGGTTCGGTACACGCTTGCCAGTAGAGAGTAGGTCAAGGCGGCTTTCTTTCATCGAAAAAGCTTAGGACCCTAAGGACGGAACAACGTCGTTCAGCGGATTGTGTTTCCGCGCCCCGGTCACGTAACCACAGCTCATTAACAGTCCCCGAAAAAAGCAACTCGCGACTAGAACACGAACGTCGTCGCCGTGTGCGTGAGCTTGGCGTCTGGAGAATTTCCTCCAAAATACTTTTTACGCCAACGGCACGCACGAATAGGTCAAGAAGTAGGTCAATCAAATGCTAATGCGGTGCTTCTGGCCCCGTCCGCCGGTTGGTTAATTCAGGGTCAAAGCGGGTAGATTTAACTTCCTTTGTAGACGACGCAGTCACGTGGTTTTCCGATAACACGAGTCACGGCAACGTCAGCCAGCGCCACGCTCTGAGAAGAATTTGACCACGTGGTGACCTTTTCACGGTGTTTCCACCATCGTGAAACAAGTGCCAATTCTTTCTGGCAATTAATTTGTCGCAAGCACTCCAATGGGGACCTTCATTTTTCAACTAACCAAGGGCTCGGAGCCCTTGACACGAACTGTGTGGTGGTAGCTACGCGGTTCCGTTCCACTTTTCTGGACATTGAGCTATTAAGCTGGAGCGGGGGTCTAAAAAATCGCCCGACCCTTGCCGACACCGACACGTGCTCTCTCGAGGTGCCCGGATCTTTCTTAGTAGCTAGACCATCGGGTTGTTCTTAACCTTGTCGGACTGGAGAGTGATTGTTCCAAGAATTGTTTTAAGCGTACCATAAATTTGTCCCTTAGCCAGCAACAAGACCATGATTTTAACAACCTCAAATTGAGGATTATCAACAACAATAAGGCTTCACAAAAAAGCAACAAATTAACAAACAAAACATGGAGTAATTATCACAAGAAAACAGTCATATCCATCTCAAGTTGACACTCCGGCCCGCAGACGGCAGTTCGTAATAGTCATTTATCCAAACACGGAAAGGCGGCATTCACAACGTGAGCCACTATTTAAAGAGGGATAGCGTCTCAGACTGAATAAAATTCTCAAAATGATCCTCAATTTACACTGGAGAACTCCAACAAATCTCGTCCTAAGCCTCGCTGGCACGCATAGACTATCGTTAGAAATTAACAAACTAAAAGAAGGCCTAATCAATAGATGCAATAATTCTATCCACCCAACAATAAAAGACCTAATTATCTGATGTTTTTAAAGTTAACTAGTTGTAAGATGTATGTAGTTATTAGTTATTAGTTATAAGTATGATATAATGACTCAATGCCACGTGGCATAACATGTAATCTAAATAGATTTTAATCGAAATATTTTCATTTCAATCATTTTGATACTTTAAAATTATTAAATAGCTGCAATCCCATTGTGGAATATCTCTGTACTCTTATGTAATCAAACATCTCTGTATAATAAAGATCCAATTTTGAGAATTAAAAAAAAAAAAAGAGGGATAGCGTCCGTTGTGAACAGCAACTCACCCAGCTGATGCCAAGCTCAATAGCAGCAACCCTCAGGGGGACCAGTATCAACAGAACTCCTCACGACCACCGCAGAAGCGACGGTGACAAATCGATATTCGTCTCATAGCCCAGACACTGCACCGACGGTAAGTGAATTTGCATGCGGAATGCAGTCAGCAACGACGTGGGCCACAGCGACCGCCCGTGCCAGCGCTAAGCCAAGCCAATGGAAGCGGCTATCAAAGGACCTAATTAGGTGGGATTGAAAATGCGATGCGCGGCGGACATAATTTACGCGGTACACACCACTTAAGCTGATTTATGCCTTCTTGTGTTCGAGTATGACGTCCGCGCGGATGGAACACCACCCTGACACTTCCCGACACCGAATTCGCACTCCGGAGCGATACGGAACTACGGGAAGCGATGCGATCAGCACAACGACAGCGACGATCGACGCACTACAAACACACCCGTGGTGCAACACGAAAAGCAGATCACTGTCAAGGCGAGTTGCTCGAGAACAAAGTGCAATAAATTTGCTGCCACTGATTGCGGTACGATCTACTAAATCGTCCCCTTTTGATCGCAAATGGCGCGCCTGCCGGACGATCCTTGTGATTCAATTAGGGACACACTGTTACTTGTAGGAGAAATTGAATTCGGGTCGCCACTTACTTTTGACCCCGGGATCCTTTCAAACAACATCATTAATTGAAATTATTCATTAACGTTTCTTCTGAGCGTTATAAAAAAAAGCTTCTTTCAAAAGCAATACACAAGAGACACATTCGGGGCTTTTCTTTCCAATGGACAAGGTCCGTATTCCTTGACCGGGAATTGTCACTTTGTTGGAATTTGGCGCTCATTCGTCCTTACTAAGTCGAGATAAGCGCTAAAGAGTGTGTTGAAATGGAAGCTTTGCGGAAGCCATTGTGGGACCATTCTAGTTACGATACCGGTAATCTCTCGAAAACAGCGACCAATGATGTTCAAATAAATGTGTTGTGGTTAAAACTGAATCGCCGTAGGTCTTAAACAACATTTCAAACTATGCTGCCCAAGACATAATTTATTGGAACCCCTTTTTGCTCACCGTCATTACCCGAAATCGGCTTCGGCAAAATCGTCCAAAATGGCTACATACTGAACTGCCAGAAACAAGCCAACAGAAAGCATTCAAACTTGGCCTCATCACAACTGATAGTTTGGCAAATTGAGCGCGAAAAATCGAATTTAATATAGCATTAGCGGAAAATTTACAAAAATTGCATTGGTCGATGGAAAGCTGCCTTCAGCGTGGAGCACAATCATTGAAGGCCGCACCAGACTCGATTCGACTCGACCAGGTTTCTGCGAACTCCTAAAGTTGGCAGTTGGCAAACGGCAACTGTTCACGGTTCGCCATTAAAGAAAAACCGTGCACACGAACAACGCAGTGATCGACGTAAAATCGAGCCGCCCGGTCGGTGGTGTTGCGCGATGCGCAATGAACCGCGGAAACCGAGGCAGGAGCCGGCCGAGGTGGGTTATTATTGCCAGATTACCATAAAATCACACAGGCACATGGCAATCGGCGGGGTGTGTGCTGTATTGGGTTGGGAATGCAAATGATTTCACGGCATGGCATGGTGACCGGTGACCGTTAACACACCTCTCTTCCCTGCTGCTGGACAGGAACTTATAGAGGCAATCGGCAATAAAGTCGCGATTGACATTGCAGAGCCGCATCAGCAGAGTCCGCGGGGGCCTTCATTATCCGTTCCGCGGTGGAACCAGCGGAACCGGGAAGTCATGCTGCGCTGTGTGCCCCAATATGGTGTGCGCGACACAAAGCGCACTTTTGTTTTGTAATCTTGGTCTAAGAGGAGATGCAGAGGCTCTTTCTTGTCGTGCTCAAGCCCAGACAAAGACCGATAAATCCTTCTTAAAGACCACTTCCCCGATAGAGACCTTCTCGGATGTTTGAGTGTAAACGCTGAGACATCAGAGCTCCTGGATGAACTATGAAACTCGTTTCTGGGCTGTGAACACGATGACAGGGTACGATTGCGCTAATTAGGTTCTCTGGCTGCGACCAGAATGATCTGGAACACTTCGTCAACCGCCAAAAATGATCGAATAAGCGATCATGGTGACGTCCACAGCTTGTGCGCTGCAAATTGTGGCAAATTTAACGACCCCCGTTGAACGCGATTACGTGTCAAGATCAAGCTCGATCGCGGCTGTTCCATAATGCTCGCGCACGGAGACCGTCGGTGGGCTTCTTGCGGTAACAAGATTCGGTGTGCTCGACGCGCTCTGATTGACAGAGAATTACCTCCCGCCTCCCGTGGTTGGGCTGTCACCAGCGCACTTTGGCGCTCTCTTTCTAGCGCCCTATGTTAACAGTATGCTCACCCAGACACAGCACATCATGATCGTCACAGACAATCGCCGCCATAAAGGCTGCGCCGCACGATCCGCGCATTTCGCCTTTCGATATTACGGCACGCGGCATGACGGCTCCCCACGGCGGTCGTAAATGGCCGCCGCGTAACTAAAAGCTCGCTTTCTCCGCCCAACCAACCCAAGCCGCCAGCCCGTTGTCGCTGCAATCGAAAATTGCAGCCAAGGGTAGGAGGCCACACGGGCCTCCCGTGGTTGCATCAGGGGCCCGGCGAGCCAGCCAGCCAGCCTGTCAGCCAGTCAGAGTAGCGTAACGAAACTTCGTCGCCGTCGTCGTCGTTGCAATGGTCATTTCGTGGGGTGTTGCACGCGCGCAAATCGAAATCCTTCGTGTGAAGGGAACACCTCACCAATACTGGGCCGGGGACCGCTCTAGTGGCCTCCTAACCGTGGCACACTGGCCAAAGCCAGGGTGCGGCGCCGGCAAAATTGTGGGAGGCTCATGTTGTCGGCCAACTCCCCACAGGTTTAGGGGTTTTCGGACTGCAGTTTCCACTCCAACACAAAGGCGTGAACGAATTATGTCATCGAGCGCGTCGAGAGAAGGGAATCAAGATTGCGGCAAGTGCATCGGCATTTAATGCACCGCTGACTGCACCGACCACACATCTTAATCAGGGTTTCGCTGGCATCTCTTACTGAGGACCGAATACCGGGTGGGATCACCTATTTATTTTCTTTTTACGAAATTGTCACTTCAAAAATTATTTTTAATTGAAAAATCCGAAGAAAAACTATGAGTTCAGATAGATCACTAACCAAGTTGCTAGTTGCGATCATCAAAGACGTGAACGATCATACGATCTTCACTTACTGCTATGCAAATTTATCAAGGGGCACGCTGTATTTTCGCGCCCTTTGCGCCCTTCGCATCTTCGCGTTGATTAGAGACGAATTATTCATTTGACATTCAAAATAATAATGTTTGCGTCAATCGACAAAAAAAACATTGAACTGAACATTGAGATTAACATTTTTGTATTAATGGTTTTGCAGCTAGCAACATTGAACTCGACTAGAGACTAAATTACTTTATCATTTGCAATTCAATTCCGAATGCGCCGTGCAAATAATAATCTTACATCGCAAAGGGCACCCCCCAGCAGTTACAGCATCGGAACACACCTTTTCGTCCACACAAACAACTTATGGGAAACAAATATTTGGCCAACGGGTCGACAACAAAATGGGAGCAAGAAGAATATATAACCAGATCGACGTGGTTACGATCGGGACCATTCGCTCACCAAGATGCGCTCGATCAGGATCCTTACCCAATTGGTGTGCACGGCCATTTTGGTAAGTTTTGCTATTTTTTTGCACTACAATCCTTAATCCTTAACGATTGTTGATCCCCTGTCTGACTGCTTCTTCCACCATCGATCGTTCGAAACAGATTCAACCGCTGCTCGGGGTGCCAATATTTTGGTTCATTCCGTGGCGTTTTCCGTCAACGACGAGCAGTTCCTCGTCCGGTACTACCAGCAGCAGTACCGGATCCAATTCGTCCAGCGTCTCGGTCGGAATAGGCAATCGCGTCAACACGTCCACCGGCCTGGACGATTATGGTACCAACATATCGAACGTGCAGATCAATGTGAACCGCGTGCGAAGATCCGTCGATACCGTGGTGAACCTGGACGGTCGATCGGCGAACGGATCGTTCGTATCGATCGGTGAGCACACGATCCGGCTACCGGCCAACATTTCTAATCTCACCGTCAACACGTACCTGGTCAATGGGATCGACGGAGGATATTTCGTGTCCGCCGATAGTGAAACGTTCAGTGGAAACTCTAGCGCCATCACCAGTCCGTTGCTCACTGCCATTAGGAGCTTTAAAAACTTTCTGCAGACTCTGTTTAACCCCAACAGTGGGTAGTTAGGCAAGGTAGGGAATTAGGAATCGGGAAAGAAGGCGATGCATTCGACCTACTTTCGGTGTGTTTTTGTTGAGTTCTAAAAAATATAAATATCCTTCCTTAGTCCCTCGAGAATGGGTGCGCCAACACTGCGCATCACCGACCGATGCGCCTCTATTTTTAGACTGGCACGCCGTGTATTTGTGTTTTGCACTTTTCTTCACTCGCAAGGCGGAAGCAAATCGTGGCCACGTTTTCCGACCAGAAAGTGGTGGAAAACAGAGAGATGAGTTTGCGAGCAGCATGATGCGACATTGATATGGTTCTATGGCTTGGCCATTGGAGCTTCACAAATCAACATAAGCGTGTAAGTTACTCGGTGTTAAGGATTCATCAACAATTTTTCTAAGCCTTAATATACAATAAATTATTTCCATTTGCCATTGGCTAACTGGAACAGCTCGTGATGGCGGAAATAGGTGCAGCACCATCAATCAAGAGCATCTGCGGATGATGCGACCAACGAACGCGAGTGCATCGCCGCTATGCCTCGGTCTCCGGGGTTTATGCTGCAGTGAGTTAAGTGAGTCCAATTAAATTCCGTCGTCTCGTGCTTGCTTTGCGGGAAAATTGGTTCCTTAGAATAGATTGTCAACCAAGCACTGTGGCCATTCCCTCGTCTCGTGTTCATGAAGTGTCTCCACGGGGCGTTCCCTGCTCTGCTGTTTGCTCTCCATAAGCCCGACCGACGACGACGATCTTGGAGTAAACGATGGAAAAGCCGGTTTGGTCCGTAATTTGCCTTCAATTACACACTCTCTTCGGGCTGCGGGCCCGAAGTTGAGCAATAGAACCCGTCAGACCGGCAACGGAAGAGACACGCGCCAGTCATCGCTGGAGCGTCAATTGACTTAACACAGCATCGATTAAACGAAATTGATGGAAGCGATGACCATACGACAGCCTGGAGAAGCGTGTGACTAATAACGACCGGATTTTATTTTGGTTCCGAATCGCTTAAGAGACGGTTTTGGCCAACAAGAAGCATTGGCTGAAGGTTACGACGATGCTCTTGACACTTGGGCGGCCCCCCCATTGGTCCTTGAGGGAGTTCAATCGCCTGTGACGCCGTCTTGTTCTGCCGATTTTCACACATATTTCGAGTGCATCGAGTGTGGGTGGCTTGAAGGTGTCACCCGGTAGCAAGACGTTTGGTTCCGCCCGGCAGAAGACAAATGCTGACGGTGCAAAACCACAAAAATCCCAAAATGGAGATGACATTTTTTTCGGGGCGTCATCCCCCTTTTCCAGCCGTTGGTTGATGAGTAATTGAATGAAGTAAATAAAGAAACACCTCCACACGGCCTTAATTAATGCCGAAAAACAGTCACCAGACAGACTAACCTGGTAAAATTATTTGCACAGTGTTTAAGGAGGATTATGCGCTGTACCGAGAGAGCGAGATTGCTCACACCGTCATCACTTAAATCACCATTAACGGCAAACACGTGGCCACCCGCGTTTGGCCACCGGAACAGAGTCATAAGAAGCGAAGTTTAGCAACATCCCGCACCGCAGCCAAACGGCTTGCAGCTGTACACTGCGTTGGGTTGCTCGCGGAAAAACAAACAAATTAGTGAGGGGATGACTGCAAACACTATCCTGAAAAGCGTGGTCAGTAGTAGATGCGTGGTTCTTTTGGCGTCAAAATATGGTCCTATGGCTGGCGAGCCACCCGACCCGAAGATACCAAAACTAAATTAGTGATCGTTAAAAATAATTGAAACCATATTACGCTTAAGTGTGCCATCTACTTGTGACCCGTAAAATTCAGCGCATTTTAAGCAGCTGAGTCATATGAAAATGCATCGCAATTCACGAGACGACGGAGCACGCAAAAGACGCTCCCGTTAGTCACCCAAGTTCAAGACAATGCACAGCGACGACAAGTGACGTTGCTGGGGAAGGCACACCAGATGCATTTCCCGTTGACAGATGCACTATGCGTATGGCGCTGGGTACAAAGAAAAACAACGAATAGCTAGCTCACAAATAAGAAAAGGGAAAGCGTCCACCTTTTCGCTTTCTTCAAATACCTTCTGGTGTGCACAGCAAATAATGGTACAGCGCAGTCCAGCATCGAGGTATCGATCGTCTTACCTGCAAAAGAAGACAGTAGAAAATGAAAATTTATTGAACATTTCAAGTTTTCGAGCTCATTAGATGTTCTACATTTTTCTATATTTTCTATTTTAACTCAATCGAACGAAGCCTCGAGCACAACGGGGAGTCATCTGAAACACACTCCACGTAGCAGCGGACCCAACTGTGACCGGAAACTAATTTCTAACTTAGTAATTACAACGAAATGATCAGCACAGCATAAACGAGACAAAAGAAAAATCCAACTTTGCCCTCCAAGTCTCGATTTTCGATGCACGGAACAAAAGTTTGCCGTGGCGTCCACATATCGCCCCGACGTCGGATAGCCGGCGTACGGGAGCTCTCGGCGAGGAAAACTAATTACTCCACAATTTGCGCAACTTGCGCGTTTAACACAACGGTACTTCCAAGACGGCCAATGGACATGGCCGTCGGATGTGTGTGTTTGGTGGCGACCAAGGCAGATTACGCCATCGGAATAATGCCACTACGCTAACCACACAACAGGGAGAGCGGTCGCTGTTTTACATTTCACAGACGACACACCAACCAATTGGCGACCAACGGCGGTTGCGGCAACGGCAGCAGCAGCTAGAGCATTATTAGGCCATCTACTAGGCCTAATAATGCTCTAGCAGCAACCAGCAACTCCAGATGCCACGGTGAAGGTGAACAGAAACCACACGCGACTGGCACCACGGTGAACATTAGGCAATTGCAAGGCGCAAATACGGTGTCTTCGGAACGTCGCAGACTACGCAGGGGTCACCGCTTGTTGCCACTAACTCCCTTGTCCCTTCCCCGCGTGATATCAGTAAGTGCAAAAACTTGTGTCACACCGTTGAGGTTGTCGGGAGGAAATTGAAATTTCTTACATCCGAGCGACTACGTGTTTCTGTTTGGCTTCTTTTCAATCGTTCACCATCGTATCATCGTGGCCAGGCCACCGGGTTTGCTGAAGTAGTTCTCTCTGTCACGTGTTCAGTCGAGTGTTTATCACGCCGTCGGAACGGCCGGAAGTGGTGTTCCCGCGCACGGGCACTCTCTCGCATCGCGTCTGTTCCATCACTTCCGGTGTTACGGATCGGCGGTTAACGGGTTTCGTCGGGACGTACAGCTGCTATTTACATCCGACGGAGGAACATCCCGTTCGGCTCGCCTTCTGTAGTGGGTCGATTGATATTCAAAACCATTTTTGATGGCAATCGCGCGCATCGTTGGATGAAAAATAATTCGCGATGATCAATTTTAATAATTTAAAATGAAACTCCGCATCTTGCCGAAGGAGACCAATACATATTCGCGTTCGCCTTTCAAAAGTGAAACGTTCACCGCAATGTCAATTTATGAAATGGTTTCCACGCGGAACAAAATCGAACCGGCGCATTTTGGCCACCCATAACAAAGCGCTCCTTCACCGGGGAGGGCGCTGGAACCAATCTCGTCTTCTTAACCCCACCGTGGAACTGCTTGCCAAAAGAGCCACGAAGAAGAGGGGGCTGGCAAACGCCGCCACTGACCTCCTTCAGGTTTATGCAATCCGACCGAGCGCGAAATAGGGGAGAAAAGACCCCCGCCGGAGCCAACCGAGGACTAATGAGAGTTGGATGCAATTTCCGTCGCAAAACCGCGAGTGTTGCAGAGCAAATGCAGCGCGCACTAATAAAGCTTAAGAGTGCGGAACGGACGCCGATTAACCTCCGATTGGAGTGTCCGCCGCCCGTTGTTTGCCTTTCTAAACGCCGAAGCCAATGCGGTCCAACAGCCGATTAATTTGACACCCCCAAAACACCGTCGCCCGATGCCGGGCCTGGACAAAGTGCAATTCTCCAGTAGGATTTCCCAACTCACATCCACATTATTGGCATCGTTCAGTGCCCAGGAGTTTACCAGGTCAGCCGATCCGGGAGCCGGCGCCGTTCGGGGCCGGAAAATGCCATCCTTTCCCCGAGGGTCCCGAGGAGTTTCCACCAAACAATGTTGCTCGCCGCCAGAGGGATCGAATGAGAAAGTATCGAGTACCGAGCAAGAACCGAGCGCCCACGTTTTCCCCATTTTCAATCAATTCACACAGCTGTCAAAAGGGGAGGGCGCGGGTGGTTCACAAATCAGGTCGCTCGAGTTCGGGTTGCCATCATGCTGCCGTGGCATCGGAGCCCTGCGCACCCCATCATCGGCAGCCACGGGCTTTGTATTTCGTTTGGCATTCAACGAAAAACGACACAACATCAAACAGGAAAATCTACTTTCGATTAGCACGAGAGCCGGGGCTCGGTGATTCTCGCTGACCCAAAAACGATGTTTGCCACTGTTTCGCAACAATCGATTGTTGGACAACGCTCCCCGCAAAAAAGGACGATTGGCACGAGCATAGAACAACCTCACCGCAAGCTCTCGGGTGGCGCGAGAATCCGGATAAGAATTCTACATTCTGGCAGCTTCCTCGTTGAACCATTACGTCACCCTGGTCTGTGTGTGTGCGAGTGTGTTGGCAAGCACCGAACCGAAACGGGACACTCGCGTCCTTGTTGCCCGCAACATGTTTTGCTGTAAACATCCTCAACTTGAGAGAGACAACTTCATCACCTCGCGGTGCTCACAATCAGCTGCTGCCGCCGGTGTATTCGGGAGTGTTGCGATTCTCTCAGTATGCACCTCACACAGGCGCATGATGCAGCAGTTTAGCTTTAAATATAGTGACCGTAAACAAACTGTTCACGTGGGGCTATAATTGCCCACCTTGCCAGCCAGCCAGCGAGAGTGGATTGAAGCTGCACTCAAGAGCTGGCAAGATCTGCTTTTGCGATCTGGTTACGATGGGCAGACCCGACCCGACCCGACTTGGGTAGATTCAGTCTTTCTGGCTCCCAGGAAATCATTTGCGAAGCGACGAGCACGATAGTAGATGGATTCGAGTGGCAATTGCATCAGCTACATAGTAGCATCCGCGACTTGGCGGTCCTGAAACGCAATAGGTCCCAAAATAAAAATGGATGCACACAGGAACCAACCGTTCACCGATAGCAGAGTGCCGTTTATCAAGTTGAAGATGTAAAGTGTACTGCAAGCAAAGCTGTCTGGCAACGAGACTCTTGACTTTAATAAGAAACCGCTAAGACGTTCACCACGGTCAAGACATTGTTGGGCCCGACGATTACCCGATCGCCTCGGGGGCTTTCTTGTACACTTTTGCGTACTCTGGGGGTCTCTTTTGACATATTGGTGTTGATTGAATATTTATCGCCGTCGGTCGTCTCGAACCTGACCACCAGTACGAACGCTTGATAGTAGAATCGATCTTAAAATTGGTTCACCTTCGATTGAAGGAGCCTCCTGTAGCTTGAAGCAGTTGAAAGTTAATATGTTGCGTTAAACGGGAGTTATTTTTTTTAACTTCTAAGTCCTCGCTAATAATTTTTGTAAACTTCACACTCTGGAAACGATGAAGATAAATCGTTCTCCTTACTCCAGTCCTCAAATGCATCCAAAAGTTTCAGCCGTAAAGTTACATAAACAAATTGCGATCGACCGAGGCGTAAAGTGACTTCGGGCCGTGCTGTAATTGCCGTGCCGTGCTCCGTCTCCGATGGGTCACCATTAAAGCCGGCGGTGGTGGGTACCGTTACAAATATTCATTCCACGATCAGTCTCTCCACGCGTCTCTAGACTCCGACGAGACGACGCGAAGGTCACGAAAAGGAAGCCCCGCGCCGCTCGTGACGATCCCGTTCGAATGCTGCTGGAGCGCGATTGATGTGTATGTTTTCTCTACACAATCCGTTGGCGGACTCACGAAACCTTAGACCTAGAGTAGCGCTAAGTAGACGGAGTGTAGCAAAGCGCCTGCGAGGGAATCACCTCGATCACCTTAGTGAACGGTGGTGGTGGGGTCTGGGGTCCAGTGCGAGTGCGTAAAGTGCAGAGTCGGCTGTCGGCGCAGCTGGAACGGAATTATTGATGCAGCTTAGGCCACCGTCAAGGTGAATCCGTTCGACCGTTACATTCTAGAGTGTGGCCGGCCAGGCCAGCCAGTAGTTCCTGCATCTCAATAAATTACCCGCTACGGGCCGGTTGGTAAATGTAAGCAGGTTTGGTTTAAAAAAATAGCAAAAAAAAGAAAATAAGTCTACAATCTATCATGTTGCAATTATAAATTAATATACAACTTTACGACACATCAATAAATAAATATCGAATGAATATTTTGAAAGCAAATAAACCTGTCCACCAGGTGGCTTTTTGCAGCTGTCTTCATTCGTGTTCATTTTCACACAAGCTGCCACAGCTTAATGGCCCTGCCTACAACTGCCGGTGCTGCAGCTGCACAAGAAGCGATTAAAAATTCGCCAAAAATTCCACGCGAATGTGACAGGCGAATAAGCTGCTGACTGGCTGATCTGCTTGATCTTCGGCGTTCATGCCTCGCTTCGGAAGATAAAAGTGATGCATAATTCACCATCTCGACTGGCGCACAGCACACACGCCATAATTAAGCAGCGGTGGGAAATCTGAATCTGAACCGGAATCGAATCGTGTGCACTCTTCAAATTTTCATCCGAGGAAAAAACAAACGCAGGGGGAGCGAGGTTAGCGAAAATTGATAAGACCGACGCACCTAAAAAGTGAAAGGACGGTCTGATGCTGCTCGATTTCACTGCCATTACGGATGAATAATGTAAATACTGAACCGCATTAAAGTGGCGCGGCTGCTACCGCTGGGTGCGGCTCGAACGTAATTAACCTTCCCGCCAAAATTTGCGACGCAACGGAAGCGGAAACAACACCCGACACAATAATGGCGATAAAAGCGCTTTCGTGGTGTGATTACGCGTCGGTGGCGGCCCTCATCGCGGGTGAAGATAAGGTGGCGAAAGTGGCGGCTTCCCGTATTGGTGTGCGAGTTCACCACGCGTGTGGTGAGAGTTTCCTTGCAACACGTGACCACGTGAGGGGTTGGAAAGGACCCACAAGGGGACCTTGGCCCGCATTTCCCGTTCAGGGTTTTTTTTTCGATTGTTTTCCATTTCTCCAGGGGTCTCCTGGCAAGCGAGCTCTGAGCCGTCTTAAGATGCAAATTAACTGACCTTTCCAACCGAAAGGAACCCGCTCGGAGATGCTGGTGGACCGGCCAAACCGGCAAACACGCTACGTCGTGCGTGTCCGATCGAAGGGGACCCCACTTCTTGCGAGAGCTCTTTCGAAGCTTCGCTCGCTTCGATAAAAGCTTCTCTCTCTCTCCCTGCCGGTTGAAGGTCGTCTCTTGGAGGTGTCGGCGGCGATGGCTTACGAAATAACGAACACTTTGGAGAGGAAAATAAAACGACCGGACCGGACCGGACGGACAACCCCACCAACACCAACGACCACGTGGGATGGGCTCGGCTTTATGGCACCTTTTTTCGACACTAATTTATGTAGCAACACCACCAACAACTAGAAACGAGCCCCGTCACCCCTCGACGATTGAGTTCAATGTCACCGGAGGCCGTTCGCGTGGCGCTGGGCGGTTCAGGCACTAGGTGTATCAGGACATCGAGCCACTTGAACTGTACCCCCCGAACCCCAGCTGAGGAGGCCTCTTTTTACTCTCCCTTTTGAAGGATTCTGAAGGAGGATTTCACTCGCTCGTCGTACAAACACGGAACTCGATTGCACGGCACCAATCTGCCCGGTGTTGGTCGGTGTTATTTATAGACAGTAAATAACGGGGTGTTGCTATAATGTTACCACACAGCGGGGCCGGTCAGCCGCCGGTAGTCACGTCAAACGCTAAGCGGATCGGAGGGTTGTTGTTTTTCGAGCCCACCTTTCGCTGAACTGCAACACACAACCCGGAGTGCCTGTAATGCCTCGTGCAGTTGGTCGATTTTGACACCACCGGACACGGATCGGATTGGATTAGAGAAGAAGGGATCGCTTTGCTGAGGGTTCATACACATTACGTGATGCTAAGCTTATCGAAAGAACATCAATGATTATTGGAATTGATAGTGCGAGGACACTTCCCTTTCACCTGTCTTTAGAGTTTCGTCAGAGGACTGGCTGCGTTGGCCTTATGTATAGGATTTCGCAAACGGGAACCGAAGAACCTTCAACAGACACCCCTGGCCATCGGAGCGTTACAACCTGAGCGTCTCTTCCCGGAAGATGGATCGATTTCTGGTCCTGCCCATCTCATGATTGACGCCCGCTCCCAAGAAACGTTCGATGAACCATAAAATGCCACGTCGCTAGGTGCAACGTGCAACGAACGTTTTCTTCGATGTGCAATATAATGACCGTTCTCGGTGGCCATTTTATATACGGAATATAAAAAGAACATTCGAACGGACTGTCAATTTCCAGGAAATGAAACCCCCCGGGGGGGGGTTCGGTCGAGTCACTCGAAAGGATGAAAAGATCTCCCCAACGATGGACGATGGACCGAAAACGTTAATCTAAACAGACTCTCGGTTTAATGGAGACCCCAGCATAAACAGTGGCGTTTGGCGGAAAGAACCAGAACAACACATCAACACCAGCCAGCCAGCCTGCCAGCCAGCTAGCCAGTCGTGTGAGACTACCCACTAGCTCCACGCGTGTACGCCATGGGCCATCGAATTCAGGTCACTTCCGGCGTGTGCGTTGTTTCTGTGTGGGTCGCCCTCATAATCATCTGTTTCCCTCGTTTCCCTACCACAACATCGCAAACGAGCCGAGAGTCATTAGCCTATTGTTTCAGTGACGAGGAGAAAAGCGCCAGGGGACAGATTTCCCACACGCAGCCTGAAACTGGACAACAGCATGCGCTAAGCTATGAAAAGAGGATGGAAAGGCTACAAGTCGGTGGCCGTGTTTGACAACTTGTTGTGGTGATAAAGCTTCTTAGCTAGTCTCTTTTTTACAAATTAATTGGAATAAAGGAGCATTTCAATAAAGTTCGAATTCTGCGCCGGGCTTCAATAGCGTTGCTGCAAACGTTAAGGCCACAACAATCTATGCAACAGTCGCAACGGGCCAGTTGCAACCGATGTAGGCCACAATCTATGCTCGCCAGACCGTCTGACGACGACGACGACGCGATTTACGTTCCGAACCGACAGCTTTATGCTCTGGCTCTCAGTGACTCATTGTATGCATTCGCGTACAACTCGGCCGTTAGGGTCCTTATGGCCTATCGATTGGTTCTGGTACGAGCGCACTGGTGCACATTGAGTCACCAGAAGTTCATTGCGCTTTTTAGTCCGCTTAAATGGGCACTGATGATTGGGGCACTAACTACAGCCCATTTCGAAGTGACCATGGGAAAGTATAAATATGTTAAATTTTGGCTCAACTAAAAAGCAACAAACTAACCAACACTGTCAACGCTGATTGTATAAAATAAACATAAACCAGAAGCAACCGGCAAGCCCCTAATTGCCCCCTTTTGGTCTATCGGATTTATCGGCACAAAGATCAACTACGCAGAAGACGCTGTCGCCGGTGGGATGGCCGTCTAACCGGGTTGCTCACCACTTAGTGGTTGGGACTTAGGTAACGAAGAAACCGACTGAAAAATCTTCCTACCGTGACCCACCGTTACTTGGCTTGGAGAGGCTAAAATGCGCGAGAAATGAAATAAGCCGTCTTACCACCCGGTGGGCTCCGGTTATGCCACCGTCGATGCAAAAAAATCACCCGGCCACGCGGGGCCAGCAGCCCGTCCTAGCTATCCTCTCTCTTCTATCCGTCTCGGTAGTTCCCAGCTCCGAAAAGCGCCGATAGAAAAATGGTGTCACGAGTGGTGAGTGTTAATCAAAACGGGCTTATCCGATTTTGATTACAAAATTTGTGCAACTCCCTGCCGAACCCGGCCACCACTTCCGGAACACGCTTCTCCCGCTGCACTATCGATCGGAGTGATGGATTGAGATCCGAACGCTAAATCTTCGACTTTTACAAGTTTATCTAACATTCGCTCGGCGGGTTTATGGCGGGTGCGTTACTTCATCTCTGGCCGGGTGGTGGCCACCGGTCGGCTGGCTGTGTGGGTGCCGCTACCGTAATGCTGTAGGCCGAGTAGCCGAGCCGTCAGACTATTGGTTTATGGCCACCGGCTCGGCCCGGCACGCAAATTACGCAACGCCGGGTCCGAAGGAAAGTCGACAAACTCTCCGTGGCCCCACTCACTGTGTTGTGGGATTCAGAGGCGAAAGGGCCGAAAGGCCTAAAGACTCTTTAAACATTCAAACAAACAACTGTGTTGTGGGGTGCTGTGGCCTGTCACTTGGCGACGGAAATCCTTCTCATCTTCCGGTAACAAGTCGCTACGCGAACGTCAAGCACATTCGCCCCAATCCGGACGCGGCTTACGGCTCGCTTCGCTTCCATGTCGTAAGAATCGGTTTCTAAAACGACGAACACGCGTTCCAGCGAGTAGAACAACGACACAGCGTGAGGCAACTTTATGTGAGCCGCAACTTGTAACAAGTGGTGCACGAAACCTCCTTTGAAATGCGGGACACGCTAATGACTCACGCCGCGCGTCATTATGTTGACCGTCCATGGCTCTCGGTGCTGGACGGTGTTTCGTACGGCAAAACGCCACAAATGGATTTTGGGCCACAAATTTACCTTCCAACCTATGATTCGGCCCTCGGTTGAAGTATGAACGCCTGCCGACCACACGCCAGGCAGCTTTATGGTTTTGGACGCTTTCAGTGCGAAGACGGTTGACCCACCAAAACGATGACCTGCGTGTCTCTCTCTCTCTCTCACTAATAGCAATCCTTCAACCATCTGTTTTGCACATTCTACCCACCAACCCACGACCGGTTTGGGGTCAAGAATGGCTGCCACCTACGGCACGGTACCACCACCACCGAAGAACCTAAGGGCGCCGAGAGTGAACGCGGAAATTACGTTCCACGGCGATTCGTCACGACTGTCTCAACGAATGGAGCTCGAGCTTTGCGGACGCTGGACGGGCAGCAACCTACCCGAACGGGGCGGGATAGAGATATAAACATAGCCTTGGGTTCACAGTTTGCAGCCCCCAGGAGCTGGGGAGATGTGCGAAAAAGAAAAACACCACAACGCGATCGACCGATCGCGCCAACCGCAACCGATCACGACCGCGCGGCTCCAAGTCGGTGGTGCTGCATATAACACACGGCCATCGCCGGACCAGACCAGTCCAGGTCAGGTCTGGCAAGGGATTCGTCTTCCCGGATTGTTGCTCTTTCTTGGTTTGCGCCTTGTGTGCTCCGCCAACCGCGGGCCACGGGAGAAAATGAGACGCGAGTTCAAGGAAGATCGTTGAACTGCGCACAGACATCCGGAGGAGCCCGGACACGAAAGCGGACATGAGCGCGCGCGCGGCCGGCTTTATTTATGTACGCATGCTCCGCATGCAGTTATGCTACTATAAATATGCTCCGCTTGAAGCGGAGCGAATCTTATTGAAAACCGAACGAAATGCTTGTGGTTATTATTCAGCTTTATGACTCCCTACTTTGGTCTACTGGTACTGGTTAGCGCCATCTTTATATGTAAAATGATTTACTAATAATAATAAAATTTGTTAAGACATTTTCTTTTCACGATAAATGGAACCAAACGCCCAGTGAGTTCCAAGATCAGAACAATTCGGAAAAAATCCGAAACCATTGGATGGTGACCAGAGCATGACCAAAGTTTTGCTTGATTCACCATTACACGATCAGTAGAGCAACAAACACCGGCCGCTTGGTTGTATGCTCCATTCGGCCCAACACTGGCTGGCTTTCGGTCCCTTCAATTTTCCGATGATTTCAAGCTAATAGAAATTCATGCCCCACATTTGGGCCAATTTCTTTTAAATTAATTAAACCCGAGTTTCATCAGCCAAAGTGGCGACCTCAACTCAACCTGGCTTCACATAACCCCGCGTTTGCTAAAACATTAATTTTACAAATGGCATCATAGGAAACGGCAAATTGGCACGGATTTGCCGGCATCATTTGATCAAAAAAGTTTAGCATTCCCCTTCCGGGACAACAACACCGGCCCCAAGCAACATCCTTAACGAAAAAATACACATTCCCGTTCTAAATTAAGACCAGTTCGCATTAGGCACAACAAGCCGAGTGCAAGGGATATCACCCAACCGGCCTCTGCATGATGACGTCGCAGGGTTTTCCTATGTTCTCGTTGGCTTTTCAGCAAGCACCGGCGGACCTTTGGATGTAGGCCAGCAGCATACGCCGACAGAAACAAGCAGACACACCGGGTAGCGGCGTTATTCGGACGTTGTTCCATTGCGCAATGGGGAGTTCTGGTTGATGTTTGAAAAGTGTGGCCAATTTCGTTCAGCACACGATGGATGCTCCCCTCGAAGGGGTTAGCAGAACTCAGTTAGCATATCGCTAAGTGGGATAATAAAAATCGGAGTGACCGTTTCGCAGCGCTTCGGGATTCATCGTAGCTCCATCGTACGCACAGACGTCAACACAGCTGATTTGAGGGACCCGAGCCGCGGGACGCTATCGCCAGAAATACGATCCCGCACAGAGAATGAGCGTAACCGAAAGACGATCATGCAACACTCCGCATCATGCGTAATGAGCTGCAGATGGGCCGGCCGGCCTCTGGGGTACATTTTTAGTGGTTTAATTTTAGGATCCTCTTCCCGTTACGTGTTGCCTCTCCGTCTTCCCATCTTTGTCTCCTGGTAGTGTCCCCCGACCCGACGTGCGCAAGGGGACACATCAATAGGGCACATAAAACAAGCCGCCACATAGACCACCGGTGGTTCACGGGAATCACGGCTAGATCATGCTCCACGCGCGCGGCACAGCGGATGTTGTTGGGTAATTCTTGCGCAATTCGTGATGCGTTGCTAGCTGTCCGAGTCACGCACGTACGGCTGTCATCTGGCCAGCCGGCCTTTTTGAAACATTTTCTTGCAGCATTCTCTCCTGGTGGGGAGCGCGTTTTATTGAGTTTCCTTTCGCTTCTTCACCTTGATTGGCACACGATCGTCGTCACGTTGGTGGTGCTTTGAAGTCGGTTACATTATTCGGCGTGAGTTTGATTGTCGTAGGTTTGCTTTCTAATATCGATATTGGCGTTGCCACAACGCACACATTTCGGCAATGGCATAAGCATTAGTTACCCTTCTGGGGGTCATCAACGGGGTTCGATCTCACTGAACAGGACACTTACCTGCAAAGAGAGAAAAAGAATGGTTTAATATATTTTTAATCAGCAAAAAGTTGCAACAATTGACAGTTCTTCGTGTTCCCATTTAAGTAGAGTAAGTCTGGCTAGTATGTGACTGTTATGATGTGGACCAGAACACACGGGATCCCCAAGCACACCTGCTGCCCATTCGAAGAACCGGACCGTGCCGCCCAAAGAAAAATGTTTATTTTTACCATCATTCGCGCGGTTCACCGCACCAACTTTAAACCACATTCGTTCGCGGTATGTGTGCGTTCCGTTGTATTTTTCCGACCCATCTTTCGCCGAATCCGAGAAGCAAAATCACGATGATGCTGTAGGGGTGGGTGGCAACCCCAACAAACATTACAATTTATGACCACCACCGCCGTCGCAATCAGTCGCGCAAACTTTGAAGGATTTTTTCTCTCAAAGTTTTCCGCCTTTTTCGTCGAAACGTTCAAACGTGCTCGATGCGGATCGCGGTCCCTATGCTAACGGGTGATTAACGGGGAAATTTTCGGCATACCCAAAACGGTTACGCCGACGACGACGACGACGACGACGGTGGACCGGTTTGACTGGCTAAGGTTAAGGTTAGCGCGGTCGGGCGGACACAAAGAACGGTCGAAGAAGACACTTATGTCGGATGTTTTGAGACGGACGCGGTTGATGTTGTGCGTTGTGAGTGGTGTGCCCTTGAAACGCGGCCCATGTTTTCCCTCTGCGACACGGAGAGGTGAACGTACTTGTCGTTTCCCAGTTCGGACACAACCGCCGAACCGCGTTTCCCACGCTCCACCCGGATGAGGTAATCCAGTCGACGAGTCTCGACTAAATTTGTTATCAGTTCGAGAGCAATAGTTTCGAGCTTTTACGACGAAATGGTTAATGTTGTCGGATTCGGCGAACAAGATCATCGTGGCCCGAACTATTTGAGATAAAAACAAACCCAAACTTTGGTGCCCGGAATTTTATGGCGGCCTATCACCGAGCGTGCCAAACAAACGGGTCCACAGTAACGGTGTTTGGGGAGGCCATTAGCATAGGCCAGCCGCAGGATCATTCATCAGCGCACCCACAGCCGAACCGAACAAGTTAATGGGGCACCGCGAATTAGTTTATGTTGTCGTGGCCACGGCGCTAGGATTATGCTAATCACCGAAAGCCATAGCAACAACGGTGCGAGCAACATTCACAACGACGCGAGCCCTGGCATGTAGACGGTGTAAGTTTTGACACCTTTCGATTCGATTTCGCCAGTGGCCACGGCCACGGCTAGATAAACAGCTGCCGAGTCCTGGGTTCGCTACCAATCGCCGTTTCCAATCCGAAACCCATCCGTGGAAGGGGATCGTAGCCAAGATTAATAGCGGACCCGCCTGGACTGCTGATTGTTGGGACGCTTAACTTTAAGCATAAGAAAAGGGACAACCAAGCACAGCTCGGGCGGGTTTTAAAGAGAATTTCGGCACCTTAAAGAAAACCCCTAACAACGAGTTAAAGCGTGCGCCTCGTGTCGATCAATTCGAGAACCCCGGAAATAGAATCTAATCGATAAAAGGACAGCAAGAAAAGCTCGGCTATCGAGTTCGACCAAAGGTCAAGGCACAGTGCCGCTGCTGAGTGTGTATTTGTTAGCTTGTTGTTGAACTGCCGTTTAGAGTGGCCAGTCACGGTAGTGTGTGACGTGACCGCCCGCCCAATCACCCATCCGCACGGGGTGTCGTTATCTAACAATTGTGATAGTGTTCCGTCGTTATCGGGTCCGGCGCGCGCGTGTGTTGTGGGGCACCGGACCGTGAGTTTATGCACACAACTAACCTCTTCGTGGACGTGGGCACAACACAACCAACTGTCCACCACCATCCGGGGTGCTGGTGCTGGGAATAAATGGTTATTAACGTACGGTTGTTGGGGTCACAGCTCGGGGCGTGCTGTCACCGTCGCTGAAAGCGTCCAACTTCCTTTTGCTGGACATTTCACGTGCGTCGTGCGCAGAACGGTACTCCGGCGTGCTGCGTGCGTAGCACACGGGGTGACTATTTTTATGCTACGACCAAGAATGAGGAAACGCATCGATCGCGTCCGTGTAATACGCCATTCCGGGGGCCGATGACGTGCGTAACAGCTCCTTACCATTCCGTCTTCCGGGTTTTTTTGGGAAATCCGCGTGACTTGCGTGAGTTGAGTTACATTGGGGACCCTCCACAATTTTGGTTCTGTTGTGGTTCGCTTGGCTATGTTTAAGGACATTAGTTAATAATAAAGAACAGTGGGTTGCTTCGAGCGCCCAGTAACTGTAATGAGGGAACTAAATTTGTCACAATCAGTTCCCATCGATCAGCCCACAGCCGCACGCACACAAACACTGAGATCCGAGTGAAATGTTCTCACGGACCTCGGGTTGGGTGCGGGCGCTGGGTCTGTGAAAAGCGGAACGAGACCGGAAGCCGACACCGAGCGGAAGCAGATCGATTACACCGCCCGGCCCAGCGTACAGACAAACAATTCGTTTGTTTTACCGCAACAAAACTCGAGTCACGCAAAGTAACGGCGGCTGCTGCGCTGCTTCTCACGGCCAATAGGTCCGGGGCCCATGATTGGTTTCTTCGATTGAGTTTCTTTTCGACGAAACTTTTTCCGAACCAGTGCAGCAATAAGATGCAAAGGTGTGAACAGCCACAAGAGACGCCACACGAAGAAGAAAGTGAACCCACCCGTAATATGTACAAACATCGATTATTATCGTTTGTTGGAATTATTTTCGCTCCACCGAACGATAATGCGTATTTTGTACGATGAGCTCAGCCACCAGACGTTCGTTCGACAGCCCATAAATGGGTGCCCGTTTTTATGACATCCATCGTCTGGCGGAGCGCTTCCACTTCCGCGATCGTTAGGCTCCGGGTTGTTGTCGAAATCTCAACATTCGGGACGCAACATAACAAAACACCGCACCGCACGATCAATCTCAGAATCAGATTTCATCGGCCAACGGAGACGAAAACCGAGAACCTGTTTACCGGGTTAAGAATCGTCGTCGTCGTCGTCGGAACCGGTTCCCCCCAGAAGGAAGTAAATTCTCACGACACCATACGGTAATAAAAAAAAAACGAACACCTTTCTTGATCACGGTGCACTCCAAAAAAGGAATCAATGAATTCCCTTTCGACACCCGGGTCCGACGAATTTATCACCTGGGGTCTCGGCCTGGCTGTGCCCCCGGAAGCAGACGACGGTGAGTTCCGCTTGACGCACGGTTACTCCAAACATGGTAACCCGGCGCGCTGCTCAAGGATAAAAGATAATCCTCTCGCGCACCGGGCCGGGCCTGACTCGCTGAAAGAGAGACAGAGAGCAATAAAAGTGTCATGCGCGAACTGATCGCGATCGCTGCAATCGTTTGATTAATGATCGATGCACATATTTGGAGCCCCGTCACGTATTTGGACGCCGTCCGATCGGTGGAACAGAGAGACGGCAGACAGAGTGAGGGAGAGAAAGACCTGGTGGTGGTGGCATCCTTCAATCTGCTGGCGGGTCAACGGTCGTAATCGTTCTTCGCGTGTGTCGATCACCACCAGCACCAGTGTGTTTGTGTGCGTGGGGTGGTGGCCACCCCAAAAAAGCGAAACCATTCTGAGGGACCACAACAGCCCGGCCAGTCGTCGTCGTGAGCTCGCCTTCCGCCGATACCCCACGCACACTTGAGCGACCAGCGTGACTCCGGAAGCCTGTGGGGGCCCGGGGTGGAGCAACAACCTCACCCGGCGCGGATTGCGGGACACAACACGTGTGTGTATTGGTGGTGGTCGAGAATGATAATTTGTTGGTCGTTTTGTGTTTTTATGCTCACTTCACGTCTCTTACTGCACACAACCTCCCGAAGGTCAACCGGTTTGGGAAACCGCGGCCTTTGCCGTGTGGTGACGGTGTGCATGTATTGGGCAGTGGGAAACGCAATGTTGACCAACGGATTCGAAGTGGCCACACGCGAGGGATGTAGCCGCCAAAGTAACGATCACCCGCCCGGTATCAGAACCCGTGCGATTATTGATTTTTGGGGGTTCATGAATTATTTGTTCCACGGCGGCCCCATTTGGAGGAACTCGACAAAGCACGAAAATATGATTATCGAATTACGGCTATTAATAGATTGTCGCCTTCAGCCATCGCCATCACATTACGATGATGTCACAAAAAAGCCATCCATCAAAGGGTGAATTCGAGTGTAATTTTGGACCATCGGAGTCCGTCTCTACTACTTTCCATCGATCCTCGCTCAGTGCCGGATGGGAATTGTTGCACAATTTGTTCACCAAACGGTTCCAATTGAGTGGCCCACATTTGCCGCTCGACTAAAGTTTCGAGCCAATTATAAGAAAACGAAAGTGACGCAGGTGGCCGGTGCAGAAAAAGAAGAGCAGCATTGGGAAAATGTCTTCCCGTCGATCGAGCAGCACGCCGGCGGTGGCGTTACGCTTCTCTTGCGCTCGCGATCGACGGTTTTCGAATCGTTCCATTACCATCACCACCAGCAGCAGCCGTTGGTGAAGACGCTCACGCTCGGGGCGCATTTAGGGGGAGCTTTAAATTCGCACCCCAATTTGTTCCAAGATGGGGCCTCTCGTTTGATGTAATGCACCCGGGGCGGCATTCGAAAATCTTGCACCAGAAACACGTAACGCCCGCCGGTATGACGTTGGCGAACCTATTATGTAGGGTAGGGCGCTCGTCTTTCAGAAGGCCAGCAAAAGTCTAATAATTTTCCAACTCCAAACGTAATAAATGACCAAAACACCTTTTGCAACAAACTCCACGCGAGAGTCGATATTTTGCAGACCGACCGAACCGAAGCACGTCCAATCCCTCGTCCCGGTGGGGCAATAAAATAAAGTACCAAGAAGCGCGAAAATAAACAATAACTCCTTCGCCCGGCCGGCGTCCCAAAACCACGCCCGACCCCCACCAAAAATCGCACGCGTTCCGAAGCTCGGTAAACGCGATCGATCGATTCGGCGCAATGTTTGGCGGCAGCGGCCGCGGGTTGCGAAAAAAGGGCTCTCACTTTTTGCGTTGCTTGCTTCTACTTCGAAAGCGAATGGTGACGGGGGCTTGGACGGGGGGCCGCACCGTTGTTGCATCGATAAATATTCGTCGTCGTGGTCGACCTTGAAACGCATCGCGGCGGGGGGGCGCTTGGCGCAACGGAAATCAGCCGACGGTTTAGAGAGAGGATTAAAGGAGCCAACTCTGCGTACGGAGAAGATGGTTGCGATGGTATCGAAAGTCGTTTTAATGATTGTTTAATGGCTGCGACCACAGATAGCATTCCGCACTGCGTGCGCCACGAGCTCCTGAAGCCTTTCGCGGCTCCCTCTTTCGACAGACATCACACGGAACACGGAACAGTGTATCAACGGATCATTACGAAATTCCGGCAGCGCTCCCAAACGGCACACGTGAGATCCGGCCCGTGCTGCAGCAGGACATTGCGCACCATCGCATGACTGGCAACGATTGACCAAAAACCGTGTATCCGGTGCATGTGCAGAAATCGTCTCCGGTTGCATAGAACCGCGCTCGGAACGTGCTCGGCCTGCTGGTAGCCACGTGATGGAGGACACGTTTCGTGGCAGGTTTTTGCCCGCCCGGTGACCGGCGTCACACGAAACCTTAGGTAATCTGCAGTAAAACCGACCGATGCCGACCCCAATGTGAGCCGTGCTGGGTGTGGGGTGGCTGAAGAGTGTCCCATAATACGCGTTTAGGCGGTCCACTTATCGATCAAATAGTAACACAGAACATCACCCCTCATAATGGCCAGTTACGTAGACAAAAGTTTGGCCCCGAACCAAACGAGTTCGACCGAAGAAAACCATTTGTTGCGACCCCCCCACGACACATGCCACAAAAAGGGAGAAAACCACGGTCGAAACTGTTATCAGCCCGTAAATGGGCGGTAGAAACTTGACCTTAACCACACTGTCGTTAATGAATCCGGCAGAAAGCCAGCTGATGGATTAGGGGCATCGTCTTAGCACCGTCGATAACCGGCCAGCGGTGTCCTGGGTGACCCTGACCGAGCTTCGGCTGGTTCTAACAAGATTATAGAAAACGGCGCGAGGAACGCGTGGTGATGCCGTTCCCGTGATTCGGGGCTGGCGCACGGGTGTGTAAAACGTGCTCACCAACGGCGAAGCACGTGAATCGACGAAGGCAGTGGCTGCGTGGGGTCGTTTGCGTTCGAGATTAGAGAACCAGACAGACCCCGTTGGTGGCAAACGAAGGCTGAACACAGTTTCTTCCTTGCAACTGCTGCTTCGGCTGGATTTTCTCACGTTCGAATGCATTCTCGCCAGCCACTGACGAAGGTTTCAACTCTAAAATTCAACTACGCACACAACAGAAATGCAATGAAAAGAGACAGAGCATCGGGAGTACGGGAAGGAAAGCGGAAGGTAAACAAATCCGCGCTGGCGGATGCAGATGCAGTGGTGCAACAACGCGGCGGCGGACACGATGGCCGATGTCAGCCGAGATGACAGGAAGTCGTACGGTTACGGTGCTGTAACTCAATCGAAGCACCAGCCGGACCCAGCGACTTACGTAACACACCACTTTTCATGGCTGCACCTTGCTCCGGGTTTCCCACAGGAGCCGCAGGACAGTGGGAAAGCAACTTTCGACGGTTGCTCAACGTTTTTTTTACTAAGCCTACTTAATATTATTCGCTCGCAAATAGATCGTCCTCGGAGTTTTCATTTGTCAATCAGGCCGAACGAGTGATGTGAACCGATTAGGCTGTGGAACGGGGAAATACCTTTAGAGCAGCTAGATTGCCGGTGCGGGCCGCATTGAAGACACCCTCGAGCAGCGCAACGTAATTGCAGGACACCATTGTCGCTCCGTTGTTGTCGGCCATCGTCTGTTGGCTGGCGATGGCTTCCGACGAAGCAGGTGGCGTAGAAGTCATCCAGAGGGGAGCACTGCTGGCCACTCCGGTACTAAAGAACACGTTCCCTTGCAAACACAAAAACGCACACTAGCCGTACGATCCTTCCTATTGGAAAACCCCCGCACGGAATTCTTTTCACTTATTTCTCGACTCGGCCGCACATGCAATGCCCACAGCACACAAACAATCTGCACAACCGACCGAGGATTCTGGAATCACAACACAGCACGCGCGCCGTTCGCAGGATGTTTTTCTCCGGAAGGAAGTTACGCGTCACGCTTCGGCACTGGCCACAAGCCTTTCCTCTTCGCCTCTCGCGCTTCGGAGGTGCGTAAATTTTCTCCACCACCAACCGGAACAGGGGTGACAAAATCTAAAACGCACAAAAGTCGGATCCTTGGCAGCTAGAAACGGGTATTCTTTCGCTCTCACTCTCTCGCACGCAGTTGATCCTCTTCTCTCACTCTTCGCTTGTTGTTTTAGGTTAGGTTGTGCACTCCTTCGGACACCCTGTTCCTCGGGTCACAACCAAGGCACAGCGGGACAAACGAAAACTGCAAATCGAAGACCAAGCGTGGGTTACATTTGGATTCTTCGTGCTCTTTCTCCCTCTCTCTCTCTCTGTGGGGAAGAAAATGAAGTCGAAATCGATGAGATTCGTCAAACGCAGCACATTCGGGGAAAACAGAAACTTCTACGCTGCTTCTCGCGGCGAGATACGGCGGTTCGTGCTAACTAATCTCGTGCACGCCCAGGAAACTGATTCGCGATAAGCACTGCTAAGCAAACTTACCAAAGGGGTGAGCTGGCGATTGCACCGTTCTCACAATCTCAGCACCTGCCGTTTTTTTCTACTTTCTATGCCTGCGAGAGCTGCCCGTTTCCACGCTGCGGACCGATTTTCACCGAGCGCGTCCTTCCCCGACGAAATATTTCAGCGAAAAACGTCAAACCTACTCTTTACCGTGTGAGATTGATTCCACTGTTCCGTTTACTGACCATTTGGCCGACGAACTGACTTTCGAACCTGACTTTCTCTGTGTTTCGCTCCCAATAACGGCCGTTAAGTTGGGTTTTTTGTTTCTTTGTTTTGTTTGTTCGTCAGCTGTTCCACCGCGTTTTTGTGCCGAAGCAGGTTTCAGGTTGGTTTTTGGGTCGACAACGCTCGATATCCGCCGTAATCCAGCTGGGCGTTGCGGTGTTCGCGAAAATGGGTAATGGTACACGAAAATGTAAATGGTAATGTAAATGCTACATGAAATTCAGTGACAAATAATTAGCAACCACGGATTTAGACTTTCAGCTCGTCGATGTAAACGCTTTTCCGTTAGCAGCGCGTTTACATTCCGTGGTTTAAAGTTAACGCAGTTTTCGAAAATCCCGCTAGAGAGCGCTCGATGCTGATCATACACTGCTTTTCATAATAATAATGTCAGCCGTTTTTTCAGACTGAGGCTAAGATAAAACTATTTTTCGTAGATGAGGAACCAATTAGTTTTGCAAAAGTAATAATATCCTTTGTTTGGTTTGCAATCTGCGTTTGATGTGTGCAAACTAAGTACGCATTAGAAACGGAAAATAGTTCTGAAATGCACGTAACGTGCAGAAATAAAATGTTACTAGGCGGCTACACGAAGCGTGAAAACTAGCGTAAAATTAATTTGTAATGTCAAAACGTTTACGCTTCGTGTGGCAGCAAAAATATAAAAACGAAACGTGAAACGTGTTTACGTTCGTGTTTTTGGTCCAAGAAAATAGAAATAGAAGAGAAATTAATTGATTTCTGAATTTTTTTATCTGTTTTTCCGATTTTATTGCTATACCAGCAAATAAGAACTTGAATTATCCTCTGTTTGTAAGCAAAGCGTATGCAAAAAGTATTCACGCTCGGGTTTACGCCTCGGCCGACCCGTAAACGTTGTGACAGCGCCGCAGCAGTTTGGCATTAATCGTTAATGTCAAAATCATTACGTTACGGCTGATGGTAGCACCCCAGTTACGTTGAATCCAAATCTAATTATATTGAGCTAAGTGTTTATGGATCGATGTGGTGCCGGCCAAATTTATAGAAACTATAAACTGAGCAACTTGTTTCTAATTATCAACTTTTTGGCTCTAGTTTTCCTTTTGAATCGATTGTAAAAGTAACGAACCTTTCGAAATCTGCAAACGTTACGCGTTACGCCTCCAACACTTACGCAGCCAACTACAGCACGCAGCCACTGTCCCGCTCTAGCATCAGCTATCTCTTTCCCGCCGAAAGTGAGAAGTGAGAATGAGAAGAATTTGGACAGTGAGAAGAATTTCGATGTTTTATTTATTGTTTGTTTTATTAAAACAAGTGTTATTATAGTGTTATATGTTATTAAACAAGTGTTTAGTCCGAGGAATTATACTTTTGAATTATACTATTAGAATTTTTTTCAATTCCCTTGTCTCGAAAGGGAAATTGAGTGACAATTTCGACTTAGAAAGGGAATTTCGGTCAATTTTAGAGCCCGGGAACGCAAAATAGGAAAAAACAGAGACCGAGAACGCGAGAGAATTTTTTCTAGTTCTTTGTTTTTTCTTCGTTTTGGAAATGCAAGATTTTGACTAAAAATGTAAGATTTCTATTTTCTCTTATTTCACTTATTTTATTTTTGTTTCACTTTATCTTTATTGAATTGTTTCAATTGAATTGAATTTTGAATTATGGACAATTGTAAAAAATCGTTACAATTCAGAATCATAAATATAAATCTGCAGGCGAAAAGGCGAAAGGCGAAAGGCGAAAGGCGAAAAGCGGTTTTGACAGATCAGATACAACAGAAACTTCACAAATTACAACTTTACTACGGAAAAATGGAGTGAAAAATGGAGTTACCAGTGAAAAATGGAGAAGCGAAACTGCTTCGGAGATGCTGAAACTTTTACTCAACTCAAACCAAACCGACCAAGCTGCTGCGGCTGAGGTAACAACAGAATAAGCTGCAACGGATTGCATATCCTCAACTAATGCACCAACTCTTGGCTTTTCCTGATCTCGGTCCATCGTTCTCGTTTTTCCGCAAGTCTACGATAGTTATTGGATTCACTTTCGTGGCGCAAAATATAAAAATAACTGCGAAATTTATATTTCATTCAATTTGAATTCGATGTTATTCGGGGCTGGATATTGACGTTCGCAGCACTTGGTTAGGTTCGTCATCAGGTTTCAGGTTCGAAGGCTCAAAGTTACGTTGAACCGTGTTGAGATTCTCAGAGGAAAGGTTTCCACATCTTCAGTTGGTCAGAAAGTGCAGAGCCTAAAAAATTAAAATTCGAGCAAGAAGGAAATATTTAAACTTCTCGCTACAATAAACAAATAAACAATAACAACGTTAAGCGGAAAATTAGAGTGGTGCTTAGTTAAACATTTTTCAACGTTTTGTGCGCGTGTATAGGTATTTTCCCGTCGAATTTCACGCCTACGGTAAATTTTCACTGTTCACTGTTTTGTCGAACATCCGAACAAGGAGCTATGATTGAAAACTCTGGTAGCTGCAATCTGTCAGGCTCGCTACAATAATAACGTTTAGGTCAACATTGCCAACTTTTGCTGCGAACATCCGGAAGAGTTAAAACTGCTCGTAAAGTGTTTGTTTCGCTACGAAAATACTACGCTGAAAACTAGAGTGGCCTTTGTTCTACGGGCAGATGTTCCCTTTGGTTACAAAAGTGCGTGTTCCAGCGTGTGAGAATAATAATTTCCTTGTGTTTTGCTCGCAGTTCCATTGCGCTGGGAAATAAAGGCTCTGTCTGGAGTTTTTCTTCCGTAGCCAAGTGTCGAGAAATCTTGTCCGGGCTGGCGACAGTGAAGAAGGTGCTCCGTGTTTCCTGCCCCAACGGGTGAGTCCCTCGGAGAATCGGACCCCGTTCCCTCGTTCCTCGTGTTCAATGTGCCCGGTTATCGATTGAAACCCGCCGCTGATATGACGCCACTTGCGGCGAAGAAAGCAAAACGACGTCATAGCGCTCCGTTATTGGTGGCCGAGTTCTTTTACTTTTTTCCCTTCTCACGTAAACCAATCTGATTCGTCATCTTTCTTTGCGTCTTGGGCAGAGATTATTGTTTTGCATCTTTCTTTCTTTTCTGGTGCTGATGTAGTGGTGTAGCGTTACTGACACGACCACAACCATAACCACTGTTTTGGTCCTGTTTAAAGCGTCGCAGGTTTTTTGCTCGTGTTTTACTTACTGTGCTGTGTAATTTGTGAAATGTTTTGCATATTCAATTGCGGAAGAACGAAAGCCTCTTAATTATCGATCGATTTGGCAACCTCTTTTACGTTCCCGTATTCGATTTCGAGGATGTCCTCAAGAACAAAGCGTTTCCTTCCCATTGCCAGACATTAAGAACGTAAAAGGAACGCAAAGAGTGCATTTCTCTTCGACAGCAAACGGAACTCCTAGTTCGATTCCTTCTGATTAATTTTATGCTTTCCATTTCCAGCAGCAAAAAGTTGAAAACCGTGTCCTTTACTCAACACGAGTGCAACGTTTGTGTTGTTTTCGAGTGTCCAAGTGTGCGTGAGCTGTATTTCCGTGTAAATCCCAGTGAATCGTATTCGTATCCTGCTACGAAATCCCGATCCAGTGTTTTTGTTTGTGTTTCGCCTTTTCACGAGCCACGCTCTTTCGGTGCTGTAAATTTTTGATAGGTTTCGCTTGCCCATCGCCACCGATATCCTGATCCTGATGTCCCTATGGCCGTCGTTCGCTAGTGTTGGTGAGATTACACCTGCGTTGTCCTTTCACTCCACTGGTGTGCGTTTGATGTGAGGCGAGTGAAGGGAGATAAAAACGGTCGAATACCAAACGGCAAGGCGCGTGTGGGATAGTGTGTGCGTATGTGCGCGTACGATCGAGAAAGTCGGTTAATTCCGTGGGTCTCGCGCAAAGTAAGGAAGTAAACGCCATCGGTGATCGCGGGCGCGTGGAAATTAGCGTGGAAAAGAGAATAAAACCGTCGCCAATCCGTTCGTCAACGGCCGCGTGCTGTTGCTGCGTGGTGTTGTTGTTGTTGCTGTTCGCTAGCTAGTCCGTTTCCGCGCGCACACCCGGCCGAGGTGAGTGCGAGGAGCAGACGGAAATCACGGAACACAACATAGGCTCGGTCGAGGAAAGCGCCGACATTACGGAGACCAACGGAACAAACGTCGTCGAAAGTATGGTGAAACGGTGAGTGTCGCTAGCATTCGTAGCCCTCTAATCAACGTCATAAACTAGGCTCGGACGAAATGTCCTACATGGACGCCCGAAGGCTGGGAAAATGCGTCCCTGGAAGTCTCCGTTAAAAGCCCTTCTCACGCCAGTTGCTTTTGCCCATTCCGACATTCGATCCTCCCTCACAAGTCCATGTGTCGCTTCATAAAGAGGAACCTCGGCCCATTACGGGCGCATCGGCCAATGATCCATCTACCTGTCCTTCACATAATTTGCAGAAGAAATAAACAACAGCGTTGGAGATATTTTTCGGACACGGACAAAATCGGACGAAATCGGACACCGGTGCGAGCGAAAGGCGAGGGATTTTAGGGAAAATTGCGGTGAAGGTTTTCGTACCTTTTGCCTACCACGATCTTCGCTGTTCGATCGTCGTGTGTTGTTGCGTTTGCCACATCCTGTGCAATATCCTGCTGCGAAGGGTATCGAGAGAAGGTTCCAAACATGCTATCGGGTTGGGCACATAGAAAGCAGATTAAACAAGAAACACCATTTCCATTCATGTTCAACAATGTCCAATTCCACGAAGCAGAGCGATATATTTTTTCACATATGTATGAGGTTGGAGCGGGGCGCCCTATTCCGAGAGGGCCCAGCAATTATTGATTCATTTTGCATACGCCACGGATGACATAATAACAGCTTCGTATGGCTTCGGTCCTTCGAGGAGGTCTTGGCGAGGAAGCCCGGGGTCGTCAGGTGTCTCCCGGCACAGCTCGTTTGCTCTGCGGCTAATGACGATTTTATGATCGTGTTCTAATGATTTTTCCCGCTACGATGAGCTCATTTAATGGGTCTGTTTATTGTTGCAAATAATTGCTGATCGCCGAGGTTTCTCATTTGATGGTTTGTTGGAACAACCTCAGGCCCGGCAGTGTAGGGTATGCCTGGGGGGCCATTTGTTGAACTTGTAATTTATTCTACAGGCGAGCGTTTCCTTGCAAATGCAGGACAATTTCGGTTTGTTGGCAATTTTGCTGTTTGCTCGTTGCAGAGAAGATGAAAATGGCGTATAAAGTTCTTCCAATTACAAGACGCAAACGTTCCCTTTCGCTTTTCCTTGGTTGTGTTTCTGGACTATTTATTTCTCAACAGCTGCGTTGTAGCAGCGTGCCCTCCCAAGGTGACTGCGGCATTTCCTGCTCCCTGCCATCTTATGCAAAAACACCATAAATATTTAATGCGACAGATGATGTCGCGTCGGCTGGCTTGCGGATGGCGATGATGCGTTCATCGAAAGAAAGTCTGTTGCGTTAGTGTCACTTTTTTCCATTTCGCGCCAATATAGTGAAAAATGTTGAACGAAGTCATTATAAATTACGGAGACCTAATGGACCGTCCTCCGATTTTTTTCAACTTCTTTTAATTTCATCGCATCTCGATCAGTAACATAGCTCGCAACACCGTTTCACATCATTAATGGATCATCCGACATTAAGTTCTTTGATTTTCATTCGTTTCATTAAAAAAATTTATTTCAAATTTAATTATTACACAGACGGGTCATTTGTCATCATCGTTCTATCATCACTAAATAAAGATTGTTAGAGTCATGTGAATGGAGTTGATTTTCTTGATGAGGTTCAATTGGTCATTAAGTACAACAATCTCAGCTCATTGCAATTCATTATGGTGCTAAAACATTAATTAATATTTTATGCAACCACGCTGGATGTAGAGCAAGATAACGCTGACAAGAATGGCATATGCGTTGATTGTACAACATTGCCCGACACATTGACACATTGCCCAATCGATTGAATTCAACCAATCAGAATCTCCTTAACGCAAGTACATTAATTTGGAACCGCTTCGCAAGCTCAGTGAACGCCAATTGTTAGGTTTCCTTCTGCGAACACCATATTTTCTCCAAAGATTCTTTGTTCCAAATGGGTTTCTACCTTTCTGCCGCTTGCGGTGTGCAGCATTTCTTCGGGAAAACTATCTGGCTAATCATCTCGAGTGCATTAAAATTACTATCCATCATCGCTTGTTTCAATTTTCTTCGTTGGTTCTGCTCCATGTAGCAACAGTGGCCGTGCCCACCGCGCCCTCTGTGCCAAGCCCGAGGACACCGATTCCCGGTTGCGGTTGGTCACTCAAGTGCACGCGCGCTCCCTGTGCTGCAATTTTATGACGTGCATTATTTCGCAATCGGCCAAGAAGGTTGCACTATGAGTGAAACGTGAGAGATGATAGAGGGAGGCAATCATTCCCAGGCTTCATGGCCACGTACGTAACCCGCAGTTTGGAGCAAAAATCGGAACGTTCGCTTGGCTTTTGATGAGAGCTACTGAGCAATAGTTGCATTTCGCGTGTCCGCTGAAAGGCTAATCGGGGTCTTTCTTTGAGGTTTGTGGTGACATCATTTCATTCGCCTTTTTTCTATTGTGCGATCATTGGGCCTCAAATTCGAATCACTATTTCACTGTTCTTAGTTCATCAGTGGGCTCCATTCTGTGTGCATGTCATGCTTCGAGGGGCGGTTACGCAGATTGACAAGTGTGATTTGAAAAAGGTTTAAAAGTTGCCGTGGCCATGTGGCGCGGATGACATATGCACAAACTCTTTCGACGGAATGACTCAGGAACACTTGGCGCAGGTACAGTGATACCGTACGGATTTTATGACCTCTGTCGTATAGAGCAGTGTGAGAGGCCCTAGTGGTTCCACTTATGCAACATCTGTTTCTCTATTCCATTCTTTGCATTAAAGAGTTTTGTTTTGTATTCTAGTCTGTAGGGCATAAGTATACGAAAATATGTTCCCATTTTGCTAAACTATGTTTATCGTCAGCCGATGACTCTGTTGCATGATCACATCGCGTAGCGATCGTCCTTTTAAGAGTTCGACCGACTGGACCCACCTGTCGTTTCGTTGCCTCCAAGCTACGCCGTTTTGCTCAGTGATCTATGGATCACAAACTGCTAATTAATTTTACGGCTGATCGATGATCGATCGGGGATCGGTTGTTTGTGTGTTTATTGGTTGGTCCGAGCTTAACGAAGCGTGGCTGCTGTTGCGCCGTTGTGATGCAATTGTTGTGATGGTGTGTGGTCATATTGAGTTGGCTCGTTTTTATGATTTCGATTTTTATCAAGTGATGTAATCGTTATTAAAACACAGTAATACAAGCCGCCTCTTTGGACAAATTGGCGCCTGCCGTGAGGAAGCAATCGTGGTAGAGTCTGCAAGAGTGAATGATGCATATTTTTATTTATTTTGTCACGATAATCGATCTCTTATTTGAGCCGCTTCATTAGGGTTTAAAACACACGCAGCAAGGGGCCAGCTGTTGTTACGAAGCGTGACTAAAATTTCAGTCCCTTTCTGTGGCACATGCTCAGTAACGAATAAACCCGCTCATAGCACGTCGTCAGCTGTCTTTGGCGGTTCCATCGATGTCTGCGGTCAGTCGAGTGCCGTTTTCGACGAAGGTTTCGATCCTGCTGCTGACGCCGCGCATAATTTTACTGACGACGGCGAAACCGTTGGCGAAACGAACTGGGCAGCTGCTGCTGCTACTAGTGGGAGAATTCACGGGTAATGCTTTACATAAAACTACCCACCCCGTTGATGGCGTTTGCGTACATTATGCTCGCCGCATAATACTGTCCTGTTCCGTTCTGCGAAAGTGGCACACGCATGACGTCACACCGTCACCATTTGCTGCAGTTCTTTTGCGGTCGATGTGCTGCCAACAAAATCATCCTTTCGGCTGGGTGTCCGTTGTCCTTTTTGTCGTCGGTCAGCGTTTAGGAAAAATTGAGGCCAGTGGCGTGCACTCTCTGCTCTGTCAAGTTCAACCAATTGGGGCCTTGCCGCCATACGAAAGGAGGCTCAAACCGCCTCTCGAATCGGATCGATAAGATTGTTTAGTGTGTAAGCACTTTTCAAGCAACGAAAGACACGACTCGAAACATCGACCGACCGTGCTGGGAGGATTATAATAGCGCGGCGCGGCGGTCAATTCGCTGTGGAAGGACGACACAGTATGAAGCGAACATATATTTTGTCGCCGTAAAATGAGAGCCCCATTGGTGGCGGTGGATCAGTCGCATGTTTGCTCGTGCTACCAGGCTGATTTATGCTGATGGTGCTCAAATTTCACCAGAAAACGGGTTTTGCTATTGAATAAAATTTTATTACCGTGCGCCGTATCCAAGCGCACAGCAAACGTGTGACGGGGTGAGTCTCAGAGTGTTTTCCAGAAGCTAAAACTATCAGCTTCGAGTACCCGACGATTACATTACTGTTGCTCGAGCGGGCGTTTCGTTCATATCGTTCCCTGCGTTTGGTATTTCCTTGCTTTGTTTACGAAAATATTCTACTATATGTAATGCAGAGATGTGGAAATTTATCTCTCCTTTCGCCGGAATTTCCTTTCAGTGGTCCCCGGAGCACCCCGAGATAAGATAGCGTAAGAGTGAGTGCGGAAAAATAAATATTTGTACGCAGCACAACTTCGTGTGCGCTTCTTCTGATAAGGGACAACCGGTAGCTTGATAAAGTTTGGAAGATACACTCGTTTCGTAACATTTGCTACAAACAGCGCCAAATGCCTAAATGTCATTGCACCAGCATAAAAACTAACGACACAGTTCGAATCGTTATCTACGATGTTGGAGAATATTCCTTCGACAATCGGCTCTTACCAGGAATGCAATCGAACCATAAAATATCGAAGTCGTTCTGAAGCGGAGCGCCTTTTCTCGAGTGGCGAACTGGCAATCTTTTCTTGCAATTATAACGCCTCCTCCAGTAATCGGAATCGTCGGTAAGTCCGTCGTGCGCCGCCGTGCGCAATCGAAAGCGCTGATGCGTGGCCGGGTGAACTCATCCTTACGATTTGCCGTGCACATCGTAGGCATTCGGCGAACGTGGACTAGGGCCCCCCCGCCGGTCACGAATGGCCGATGAATCATCAGCAGCACTTCGCGGCCCCACGTTACTGGTGGGTTGATCTCAGACATCGATCGAGAACCCGTGCGCGCTACGCAAAATCGCGCTCTTTACGCCATTTGCGCCGGGGCCATCGCCACGGTTCGAGTACCACAGGTGGCTACCTCCGGACTGCGTCCTGCGTCGCTCCGTTCGATTGTTTGCTATTGCTCCGTCGGCCGGGTACCGGGTGATCGTTTTGCTGCCACTTTAGCGAGCCGCGCAGCTTTTACTCCCTTTGTGGTCCGGGCCAGATTCGATTATGATGGTTGGCGCACTGACCCCTGCGGAGGAACGGGCGGCGTTAAACGCGGTCGTGGCGGAAGAGTTCCGGTTGGGGCGACCGGGTGGGGGCCGTCGGTCATTAAACCCACTACGCAGCGCACCGCGATACGGGACAGAATTCCTCTCTCTTTCCCTCGGGAGAGAGAAATTTTGGAGAGCAACGTAGAACGACAGAGCACACAGAGACAGTGACTCGACTCGCGATCCGAGTTGTGCGCGTTCATACCTTATCATATTCTCTATACCTTACTATCATATCACACTATATTAATTTAAAATAAAATAGAATATAATATAACTAGAATTAATTATAGCTAAGTTAGTACATAAAAGAGACGAATTGGCTTAAGCAAAAAATCTCTATAATACATGAAAAACAACAAAAAAACGAGTTGCGCGTGTATGGGTCCGGGACTTGTGCCAGCAATCGTTGTGTGTGCGTTTGTTACTTAAGCCCTGTGCCGCCCCAAACGGCGGAGTTGAGTTGTGGGGTCTGCTCTCCCCACGGACAGACGGCCGCCGATGACAGATGACAGATGGTTCGGGTCTTTCGAAGCGAAAACAAAACAATGCCCGCCTGCGGGTCATTCCACTGTGGCTTCCACTTCCCATGCAAAGTATGGCCGGTCATACCTGGACCGCGCGCCCGCTGATCAGTCCGACAGCTGGAAGTCTGAACCGTTCATCCATCGCACTGGCTAACAGTTGCTGTTCCCGCGGCTCTCTGGCTTTCTCTGGTCCAGTTGTGTTCCCGGTTAGAATGACCCCGGCGATGGTACCGAAAACCGCAAAAGCCTATCGCTGGACGGGTGGTAAGACGGGTCTTTTCCCCACAACTCATCAGCAAGAAAAATGGGGCCGACCGAAACCACCAAACGGCGCGGAGTTGAGTGGAAGACAATGAGCAGTTTGCTAAAATTGGCCAACCGCCGGGTGAGGCTATCTCGTTGAACCAGTGACCGATAAAGCCAGTGAATCGCCCCTGATCATCCCCACCCCACTCACGGGTCTCTCTAATCGGGTTTCGCGGGGCAAAATGTGGTTCAGTAAATTGTTTTAAATTTCGTTCCATGTTTGTGCGATCTCTATCTTCTCGCCGCTCACTTGTTGCGAATGAGCAGGAGGAACGGTACATGACGCGGCCATCAGGCCGGTCCCGTCTGTCTTATCCACGGCCTAGGATGAAGCAGTTGATTAGTCCGTTTGTGCATGTGCAGCATGATATCATCGGGCGGGGCGGCCTTTGTTTTCGAAACTACTTCTACGGAGCAAAGATAAACACACATTACGACGTCTCGTCAGAGAAGCGGTGAACGGTGGCGGCGTCGTCGGAAGTCTGGGCGCGAACACGGAGCGAACAATTATCTGTCGCGTCGCGGTGCAGGCGGGAATACTAATTACTACCACAATGCGGCAGCAGCTCCCCTTTGGTCGGTATGCAACTCAGGCACGGGACGATCCGAAGAGTAGTGCGCCAAAAGAGCTGTAAGGATTGCTTCCACCATCTTTGTTCCTTCGGACGATGAAGCGACAATCGACGTGTTGATGGGCGGGTATCTTAAAAGCAATGGATTGTGGAACGGAACAGTGGGACAGTCATACGGGCTGTCCTGGCATTTTTGGGGATTCCTCTGTTGGTCTATTTTGGGAGCCATCTCTGCGTCTGGTCGAGTGTATCAATTAGTGTGTGTTAACACCACTTTGCTAAGTGTCACCGTCTAGCTACTGGGCTGGGCTCCTAAGTACTTCCTCCTATTACGCACGACGGACATATCCATCGGGGGACAATGTCCACTTTCCGCCTGCGGTCACTTTTAACTCGTCGCAGTAACCGTCTGTCATCGTTGACGTTTCGACTGCTCTGCTTATCAAACGTGTAGAATGTAGGAATTTTCAAGCACAGAGGGGCGTAAATTCTGGACAATGCACGCAAGTACGCTATCACTTCACGGCGAGTGCCCTCCTAATCCTGTGCTGGAAACTGTCTGACTTGCGATTGTGGGTTTCAACTGCTTCCCTGTGGAATTGTAAGTTGTAGTAGTGTGTTTGAGGTTCTTCCCTGCGCCATGTTGACATGACCGTCCCTCGAAGATACGTGCGGCCGTTTGGTGCACGACTTCATTAGGTGCTGTTTTATTTACCGAGTTGAGTTGCGATTGACTTTGCTCTCGGCGCTGATAGCGCTCAGAACTCGGAACTACAACGACTGCTCGCCATCACGCCATTAAATCGATAACAAAACCCACATACAGACGCGGGTCGGCTCAGCTGATTTGGGTCGGCGCGCCCGTAAACGTCAGGCCAATCGGCGCGTCGACCACGCCGCGGTCCTGCCTATAGTGTGTTGGTGGTGGGTAGAATAATCGAGCCGGTCAAGCCATCATCGTCGAGCCATTCGAGTCAAGTGCGAGACGTTGACGTCAACCGCGCGCGCTCTCGAGCCGAGGGAACTCGTACGACTCGCGACCACTTGTGCACTCTGTTCGTGACGCGTAATTACACGAGGAGGGTCTCTTGCAACACGCGAGATTAAAAGCAGTCAAGGGTGAGGGTAACAAGGGCGGCTCCCTAGGATCGCCTCAAACGCTTTACCGATTACTATCGTAATCGATTAAACCTTCACCGGGAAGCAAAACTCTATGGCTGGCCGCCGCCCGAGTCCCGTGTGAATATTTGATCGCGTTTTGATTCCAGCTGTAGGCTGGCTGGCTGGCTGCTGATCGGCAGCTAGTAGCGGGGTAGTAGTCCGCCCTTTTGATCGATTCCATATTCTGTTATCGGAGGGCGGCCACCAAGGGGGCAAATGTTGGTCCGGCGCCGCGCGGAAAACGACGTTAACGTACGCGGACGAGGAAGTTGTAAATCGTAACGTCAGCTGTGAACAATTTTCATAATTAGACATCGAGCAACGCGGGAGGGGACGTAGAGGATAGGGACCTTAAAGGTGCGTTGTAGGTAGTCCTCTGATTGCACTCACCTATCAATCTTTCGCGCCGCCAGTAATCGCCTAGTGTTCGATGGGTGATGGAATGCCTCATTGGAGTCTTCAGTAGCCACAGACAACCATAATCCTGGGAATGGTGGAAATCAATAAAACGCTCTTCGGTTGGTTGTGGAACATGCTCCTAAAAGTCATCGCTCTCGGCGTGTTCCCTTTTTGGGGGACTGCTTAGGCTTGGGCCGCCAACCATTGGCAACCGAAAGTATTTATGACCGAAAGTGCTCATTGATGTGATTGTTGCTGCAGCGTTTCGTAAATGAACATCTTTTCGTGCCTAAATGTGGAATGGTGGGTGTGCATCGCATTCCACGAGAAATGTCACTGAACTCCCCGAAAAGTCCGGGAAATGTTCGAAGTTCTAATTTGTCGGCGACACGTGGCAGAATCCCGCACACTCGGAGCAGCATATTTGTTTGTGGGTAATTGAGCTATTCTAGGAATGGCCTTCTCGGAACACGTTTGCTTTCTTGGGTTGGAGTGGGCTTGGATTGAAATGTACCATTTTTTCCTACGCTTTTCCAATCGACGGTCTCTCCTACAGTCATTGGCACGGCGGCGGACCCAACTTGACTAGTATGATGCCCAAGCCGTTCTTACAATAGTTTCGCTTCGGCAGACGTGTGGCTTTTGAAGGTCGCCACTTAGGCACAGGCACTTCAGTAAGCATAAATCCAGAGTGGCTTATCAGCGCCACTGTACAGCATGCCTTGCTGCGACGAGTCCAAACGAGTGTGGAGGTGCCCTTAATGTCCGGTTGGACGTCCCCGATCACAACCGCCAATGATGAGCGCCCATGATGATCGGTTGTCGTCCTCGATGTTCTCGTGGTGTAATGCTTATTCTTAATATGTTTAATGGTGGTTAGAGTAGCGCTCTTGGGAGGGACGCTATGCTCGGCCGACGCATGGTGCTTCGTGGGGAATCACTTTCTTCTTGCATCGCCGGCTATAAATATCGTCCGGTGAACGATCGAGAACTCGTCGGATGAGCCCATCATTGGGGCCGTAATGAACCACGTGAAGACACTAAGTCCCCGCTGCCTTGTCAATGTCTTCCAGATGTTAGTCTCTTTGCGGGCTCTCTTGGAAGAACTCCCACAGAAGTCTGCCTTTCCACCCACTGGCGGTGGATACGGTAAGATTTATCGGTGGCCAGCAGCAACGGGTTTGAATCATAAGGTCTTTGCGGGAGTGAGCTGACGGCGAACGATGGATGGTACCCGAGATGAGGTGCACTTTGTCACAGACGCGGCACGCCTGACGGGGGGGCATCCTTTTTTCCCGATCGAATCAAGGTATTGGCACACTGAGTAGAAGGATCCGAAGTGGCCAGCACTCCGTTCCGTTGCCCATTTTCTTCAGTAGTTCACGCGAAGAAGCGCACCATTAGGTCATGGAAGTTTTGCTTTAACTTTTTTTTCTACCCATTCTTCGCTGCGTCTCGCAATGAGAGTGAGGCGGCTTCAAGGTACTTTCTTTTCATCATTTTGTACCATTTTTGCTCGCCATTTGAAGGCCACCAAAATCGAAGGCCTTCACCAACTCTCTTCTCGGTGGGAAACCTCGGTGACACGCAATGGTTCGCAAAAGTTGTAATGGTGGCCCACTTTGTCTGCGGGGCCCAGAAAACGAAGAGGTCTGGCAAGAGGGGTTGAAACCGACCAATAGGCCCCACGATTGCGTGCGAGGTGGATTTTCCTTCGCGTGCTCGAGGAATCTGCGAGCCTCCTCTTCTCATAGTTTTAGGTCTCAATTGGATTCATTTAGATAGAAAAGAAGGCGTGAATCGCCTTCCGATTTTTCACAAGACTTCGTAGCATGTATATTTGCCATTTTGTTTCCATATTTCCGATGTATCTAATCTATTTTCACTCTTCTCTCTTCATTTTCCAGGGGTGACGGCACAGAGTCTCCGATGATCACGGAAAGTGATGCAGACACAGACAAACCCCGAGTGAAATACGGCGAACTGGTGATACTAGGGTAAGTTGAAGATGTGCTCCGGGAAAAGGGGGGTATCGCTTGGCCGGTGCGGTAGTTGTTGCGAGCATTGGGCAAAGTTCACCTATTTGGGGTAAAATGCCGATTCACATAAGCCGATTCCATTAGATACTGATCATACTGATTGTCGTTTCGAGTGCCACTTTGGTACCGAAAACCACCATTTCATTCGTCCTTACATCAAATTAACGGAAGGGAATGGAAAATCCCTTTCCAACAGTCGCACATTATAGCGGCGCCGTCGATCAGCTGCTGTGGGTCGTGATCACCCAGCTCGTGACGCAAGCACAGACCATGGATGGTTTTTCTTGGTTTGGGTTTTGCTGCTTTCGATTTCTCAAAGCGCCCCGGGTTTGGGGAACATTAATGCGCTCTCGGTGTCTTCGTAGACGAGAGTTGCATGGCTCTCCGAAAGGGAATGGAACCAAGGGTTTAGTGAATGATGGCTGGCAGAGCTCTGCGCAAAGTTCAGCTCGCAAACGGCTAACGAAGGCAGCTGTCTCAGAGTGTTCCTTTTTTCAAAGGCTATTACATAGAGACCTATCATGATTTGATGCCCGTTGGCGCAAGAACCGAATGCTCTTTGCTGCTGCAGACACTCTTTTGAAGCGCGCTCGCTTCTGTCCCTTTTTTTGGACCTTTCGATTTCTGAAGCGCAACGGGGCGGCCGGCCCCAACACGCGAAATCGAAGACGATTTAGCAAAAAGGCAAACATGTCCGGAGCAGAGAAATGGGCCACCCATTAGCTGGCTGCCGCGTCCTGTCCAGGCTTTAAAGTCATGGCACCACCTCGCGTGTGTAGGCGACTGGCTCTCTCGAGCGTGATCGACTGACGTTGTTTTGCTCCGGGTTTGCTTTTTCTGTGACGGGAATTGTTTTCGATTTATTACCAGATTTCCATTTCTCTGGCAGTGTGGTGGTGGTGGTCGCTGGAACACGCTCCCTTTCTATCGGCGAAGAACTTTCGTGGGAGAGACCCCGATACGTCAAACAGCGGTGCCCTGGCTGCGCCATTTTATGCTGGTGAAACGCCGTCGAAGCGGACGCCGGCCGGCGACGGAAGCGGCGACGACGACGAGACGCGCTCCATAACCGGTTCTCGGGCACGATCGATCAATGCTGTTCAGCGCGGCTTCAGGCCCGAAAGAGATGTTATGTTGTGCTGTCGTTACGATGTGCTGTTGTGGTGTGTATAGCATCGGAACCGATACGGTTATCGGTCGGAAAAGTTCAACAAAGCCGTCTCGCCTGTCGCGGCATTTTGTTTGCCGCAGCTTATCAAATGTTCCCCAATTTATACAATTTGGCTTTAGTTCATAAATTTTATGTTTTTTTTTGTAGTAACTATTTTTATTCAAATGAGGGAAATTACTGTACAATTAAATTAAAAGTGAACTAGTCGCGTGAAATGCATGTAAACATTTTTGCATTTCAATTTTCGAAGATTATACAATTAGCAATCACTTCGTTCGGCGAGCCGTAAAAATGAAGTATTTTTTTTTAAATGTCGCAAATAGAATTAACATTGCTTAACTCAGAACTGCATTATGCAACTGCAATTTGTACCATTTTTGTCTTTTTTACTGAGACTTTATTAACGAATTTCGTCCTAAATCTCTCTTATGTCGTGAAAATCCCCGGAACTGTAAGCAAACGAATCACTCCACGTTTTGGCATCAGTTATCACTCAATAAGTTCTGTTTTCCATTCGTGCGAAAGTGGATCGCTGCACCAACAATAGATCCTCAATTGGTTACAATTCATACGAGAAGACTATCATCATAGTGTCTATTCGTTCTTGTCAGCTGGAGTACTGCTATTAGACCATTACATTTGAACACGACGCACTGCTAACGACGACTCCTGCCAAAGGGTCTCGATGACGTTGTACGCCAAGAACTATGTTCACGCCAAGCATCGTACTCTATCGGTGTAACGAAGCATGAAACGAATACATTGTACCCGATCGCGCTCTGTCGGAAACAACTCCGCAAACAATTTATTACTTTCGCGCCCAGCATAGTCTGCTGCTGCTGCTGCTTCGCGCTGACCAATCACTATCGGGGGTTCGGACACACCGTTTAGCATATGGTTGGTACTTCTCCTACAGCACACCGTGTTCGACGGTTGTTGTGCCATTAAAAGGAGATTGTTCTCTCCGTCGAGAGCTGCGAAAAGTGTCGGTGGTCGGTGGTGCTGCTCTGGCCCAGACATCAAACAGTGTCTTTCATTCGCGGGGGGGTTGAGCATCCGTGTGACGGTCATTCGGGGTGTTTCTTGCGGCGACGTTGAAGACGGAGTGCAGCGCTCAAAATAATTCCATCTTGAGGATTTTAATTCGTCTTCCGTGATGCCGGTTCGTTTTCTGCTTTGCCTTCGCTCGGGCAAAATCCCTTTCCGATTTGTTATGGCCGCCAGCTGTTGTGGCCAAGCTCTATAGCCAGCAAACATTACAATGTTGGCCTCTGTTTTGTTTCTTGTCTGCCGGTCGCTCGGTCAGTCTTGAAGGAGGCAGAAGTATTATGGAGCGAGAGCCGTCGCTCTCACGTCGCTTCCCGCATTTCGGCTTTGCGGTGTGAAATTATTGCTGGACTGAGCCCTAAGTGGAGCCATACCACTCTTGGTCCTGTTGCTTCTGTGAAGAGCTGCTGATGCTGCGTGGTTGACGCACGCGCGCGGGGAGTTAGAAGTAATCCGAAAGCCGACCGCACAATTACCGTGAAGTCAGCGCTCTCGCCGCTGTCTAATTCCTCTTTGATGGCAGCGCGCCTGCGGGCCACTACAGACCCTTCTTTCTCTTAGAGACGACTCTTGGCGGGACCTCTTTTTGGGGGATGGGTTTGATTTAGTTTTTTGTCCGAGGCCGGGCCGGGTGGAATTAAAAATCATCAATCTCCGTTGATCGCCGTGTCCTCTCAGTGGAAGAGTGACGGCGGATCTGCCGCGCTGGTGGTTGCTACTACGCGACGGACATCGTCAATGCTTCATTTTGCTGGGTTTTGCCGAAGAAGGCTTCACCTTTCGTCGGTTCGTTTCATTCTTGAGTAGTTGAAGTTGGAGCCGAAAAACGCGTCGTCCGCAGATCGGAGACGGAGATCATCAAGACGTCTTACATTTTTCGAGTCTCCGGCGATTCCGTTGAAACGCGCATCTCGCAATCGGGGTTGGCTTCGTTATGCTCTCGCGGCGGGCGGCCATTCGTCGCGTGTGCTGTCCGCGCGCCCCCGAGTCGATGGTCGATCATTTCGGAGCGAAGCCAACAACCAGCCAGCCAGCCAGCATGATGAAGAGGATTTGCTTCGTCGTCACTTTTTTCGAGTTACAAGCCCGCGCGGAGAGAGAACTCGTTCAGGTGTGCGGCGCCGAACCGAACCGAAGAACACGTTAAAGTAAATGAGGAAATAACGCCTTGTGGCCACCAGCGTCCAGCGGGACGCGGACGAGGAGAAACTTGTTTCTGATTTCGGTGGAAAGATAAGTTTAAATACTAAATTTAATTTAGTGTACCATCCATCCCCCAAACCTGGGGCCCGGGTTTCCGAGAACAACTTCCACGCGATGCTACAGCGAAGAAGAACTCTGAATTCCTATCACCCTTTTTGGTCCTTCTTTGGCCTTCTCGCTGGTTTGCGTCCAGGGGGCAGAGAACTTCGTTTATGAAACGTCAAAAACGCTGGTGGTGTCGCTGAATAAAATATTAGCTCTCCTTCGCGAGCCGAAATCCATCAATGGCCACGCGCGCTAGGCAAGTTTTTAGTTGACCGGGGGCCGGACCCTCTCTTTTCAAATAAAACGCCCGAAATTGATGGAGAGTGACTTTCGATTCCTGCGGCGGCGTGTAACGGTACAACCCGCGAGGAGCAGGGAGCCCTCTTCCAAGCTTGTATTGAAGACGACGAAGAAGCTGCCATTCATGCGTGTGTGTCTCTCGGACCCCGGAGGCTGCTTCTTAAGGTTCTCTTAAACGCTCAACTCGTAAAACATCATTAAACAAATCCTCGGCGGGTCCCGCCTAAGTTCGGGACTGTGTTTTGATTTGGTTTTCCTGTTTTTTTTTCTTGTGTGTGGTTTCGAGGAGTTTATTGTGGAGAACGAACCTTCGAGAACCGCTGCCGCCACCTCAAGAGTCGAAGGAGTTCGATGAAGGAGAAGACGCAAAAAAGGTTCTTCCTTGGACTGCGGACGGGGAGAGATTTAAGTCTTGGCTGGGCCGGGTCCACCGCAAGGCTGTGTGAAGGAACGCCGGCGAAGCAGGTTGCGCGGACGGGGAAGGGTTTATGTTGGTGGGAGTCGCGTTAACCGCTGCGGTGGCCATCGTTTGGGTCTAATTTATGTTTCGTTAATCCCCACGAACGAGACGAACATCCTTCACAACACACCGTAGCAGCAACAGCAGCGGAATGATGACGGTGGGGCGCTTCTTTAAGGGTCTTTCCTACCGAGGAGAAGCCTCTTAGCTACAGTGGTTTCCGCTTTGCGGTGAGGTGCGCCTTTGCCTACGGCTCTAAAACGTGTCTGGAAGGCGGCACCGGCACCGGCAGGAGATGCCGCCCCATACTTGGTGCGGCCCTCGAATGATGGTCGCCGGTAATGATGATGTTGCCGCCTGCACATCAGTCAGTTGGCAACGGCGACACAGCAATGACCGCGCACCCGAACCCTGGTTTGCTGTCCCGGTATCGCCAGCCGATTCGAAAAGGGCGAGGATCAAATTAGAGGCAAAAAATCAGCGTGTGAGACCCACGGTCTCTGTGCTCCGTTCGATCGATTTTCTCGCCCGTTCGTTTGTCAACGTGCCCGTGACAGCGAGTCCGAGTCCGAGCGAGTAGTTACCGGAAAGGACCGTGTGGTTGCATTTTTAATAATAATGCTCGGTGCACTTTTGATGCATCTGCGTGCAGCGAGTTGCTTCATTGCCATCGTCGTTGGCGTGCCGGGCTTGTTATTAATGGATAAATCCATATGCATTGTTGCTCGTGTTGCATGTTGGGCTTCACAATTATGATATGGCTGTGGTCCTCAGTAAAATCCGGTGGCCTACAGACTACGTCGCGCTGAGCCACTGGCCTCTAATCTGCGGTGCGTCAGTCGAATGTTATCTCATCCATTACGTCATACACCGACAGCGTGCTGGAGGTTAGCGTGGCAGATCGGATCGAGGTCACATGCGATGCAGCATGACTGCACACGGAAAAGGTGTTCGTTTTCGTCACCAGCCATCGTGTGGCAATCGAAATCAGGAGAATTTCTAGTAGTTGCGTCGTGTGATAGATTTGGGTTAGTTGGTTAGCACTAGAGCTTGACGTTACATATCGATCGATGTTGCTATGAGAAACTGAGGTCGAAGTGATTTCTAGGTCCAGAATTATGTATAGGTCCAGTAAGATTCTTAAAGTTCTGCTGGATCGCGCTGTGGACGAAAAATCAATACAACCCCCCGTGAAGTTGTCCCGATTTTTTGTGGTTCACAGCGTTGCCACCGAAGGTTGCAGCTGGCTCTGTCTGCTCCACTCGAGAGAAACGTCCGCGGACTCAACGCGTTGTGGCCCGGTGGCCCCAACATTTTCGCGTCCGCCAGACTGTGGCGCGACCACGCGCGCTGCTCCGACGTTTGAGTTCGTGTCCTTCGCGGCCAGGTGATTGCCATCGATCGATCGATGGCAGAGAACACGGTGTCTGTGTATTTTTGCCCGGCCCCGGTGAAACCTTGACCAAACACCGGCTTGACGGTTTCTGGGGTCTTGCTGGCTGGCTGGCTGTTTGGCATCGGTTGTACATCGGTTCGTTTTGTGCGATTTTTTCCGCTTCGCGTAGCATCGGGAAACTCACGGAAAACGGAACGGAAGTACGCGCGATGGATTTTGGGTTGGCTTCTTCCGACTCTGACGGTCGGCAAGGCTGCGCTCCCAAGAAAATGGAATATTTTAACCAACTTCTCTCAGTGCGGTGTGGGGCGTCCCCACTCTTGCAGGTCAAGTGTAACGATTTGGTCGAATTGTAAGTCAAGGTCTCAGGATGTGTTGGGCGATTCCTAATGCGGCCAGCAGAGAGCGTGGTGCTGTAGCGTGTAATTGGAAACCGCATGTTAATTCACGGATTGGCACACATTAATTCGTGCAAAGAAGTCGGTTTTTTTTATGATCGCCTGTTTGTTGGGTGCAGACCACGTTAAGTGCGCACCACGGATTAGTTATTCAAGTTTTCTATATACCTGGCACGGCATCGTAAGTCCACGAACCGCGTTCCGTGTTCTAAAATTGTGGGGGAACCTTCATCGAAGTATCGGGTTACAGAGCACCACTCTCCGAATTCGGTGTGATTTTAATTGCTCAAATCTGTCGCCCGTCCGACCGGGGTCAGCAGCGTGTTTAATGATGGGAAATGATACGGCGGAGTGCGAAACGCCGGAGAGAGGGCCATTAATGGCGTCCGGATGTCATCCCGTGCCGATGGCCGGTAATTCGATACAATTTGACGCCATTTCGCGGGTCCCGAAAAAGCCGCCAAGTCAGAGATTGATGAGGAGAGCGTTATCAACGTCCGTCGTGGCGAAGGTGGCGTGTCCACTTAACTAGCGTATCCTGCCTAATGAACCCATCGTACCCTTGTCTGTGCCTGTGTTTCGCGTTTCGCGGCTACGTCGGCCCTCCGTTCTAAGATTTGGACAGATTTTTTCCACCTTAAGTTTGGCTTTGAGATATCGTTGTCAGTTTTAAGTTTAGTTTTTGTCGTCTGAAGGGGAGGAATGTCCCTGACGCCTTCTCCGCGTATTGATAAGCTCGCGCAAGCAACGTGCTCGCTGATCGCTGATCTGTTTCTTGCTTCTTTTGCAGATATAATGGCTTTCTACCACAGGGGGACCGTGGCCGGCGTCGCTCGAAATTCGTCCTGTACAAGCGCTCGGATTCGAACGGCGTCAAGCGCTCCAAACACTACATCGTACAGTCGCCCCAGACATCGCAAGCCATCCTGAACGCCAGACAGCACTCCATATCGTACACGCTGTCCCGCAGCCAGGCCGTCATCGTAGAGTACAAAGAGGACCCGGACACAGACATGTTCCAGGTGAGTAACGGGCTCGAAGCCGTGAACCGGCATTTGCATTTTATCGGGAGAAATTTACTGCAACCGGAAGTCACAGTCACGCATCCTGTTGGGCTTCGAAGTCTTTCGATAAGAAAATTTCCCGACAGAACTATAAACCTACAATGGTCTGTCTTCCGATGTCGATACTCACTTTAATCATGACGGTGAACGCTATCCAGGGACAGGAAATGAAAATGACACTTCACCACAGGCAACGTCTTTTAATGTTGTCATCCGCGACTTACCCGAAAGAGCAACGTGTTGAAAACCAAAGCGGAAGTGGTTCCGAAAATTATCTCGAGGAATCGTCAACAGTTCCTCCGAGTGGGCACCGATGGGAAAGTGTGTCACCGTTTCCTGTTTGGTCCATAATTACTGACATATACTGCGTCCCAGAGGGCTCTTCACCGACCGGGATGACGACGTCGTCGTTTCGGTTTATGGACCTAACTTTTGGGGTCGTTGGCGAAAAAGTTGGGCGGTTCCGGGAGATAACTGTGGCGCTGGGCGCGCCTCCCTACACGCGTTTCATGTTTGCGCTCGTGCGGCAGGGTGTCATCGAGATATGCTTTTGGACCCTCAAAAAAAAAAAAACCCCTAAACAAATGGTTGAGAAATCCCAGCTCTGCTACCTTTTTTGGGAGGGTTTCGTGGTGCGTTTGCGGATTCAGTTCCCAAGAGGCAAAGTTTGGGCTTCTGGGACCGATCACGAATTCGCACCCTACGCCTCAGTCCGTTTGGAGGTCATAAAGTTGTGCAAACGAAACGGAACTGGAACCCCTGGAACCTGCTGCGTTGAGTTCCGAAATGGGCGTTGCGGAGTCTTAGTCAGGTCCACCCATGGCCGTGTTGTGTGTGATGGCGCAATGTTTGGCCGTTCCGGAGCCCCCATTCTCGTGGAGCAGACCGAGACCTCCAGCACAACAGTGGCGCTTACCTCCGTAACAGTACTAATATGTTGCCACAGTTTTCTGTTTTGGCTGCGACATGCCGTGTGACCTCCGAGGGGTTGAAATTAATTTGTTAAATGCACCGACCGTGCACTTTTGTGCTCCACGACTTCACAGAGGCCCTTCGGTGGGCCATGACTGCAACAAACCGCGGAAGAGTTGGCAATATAATACGGCGCAAGGGGAGGAACTGTTGTTAGTGCAGCTAAGCCGCGTGAGATTAATAATCAACAAACAACCGCGGGTCGCTGTTGGTTCGACGCTGTCATAAAGGGTCATTATGTGACGCCTAGTGTGTCGCCCAGTTATGACGGACTGGAGGTTGATTGGATTTTTTTCCCTTTAGGTTCAATCGGCGGTACGTGATGTTAGGCCATTAGAACAAGGGACCAGTTCTTGTGATCGCGTTCCTATACGTACGGGCTTCTTTTCTAAGTGACCTTCGTTTCCGGTGAAGATTTTTTTTTCTTCCAGGGACTACAGCAGAATGGCCCGTCTTCGGTGACATCTAATCCGCGGATTGGATTGTGAAGCATTATTAATCGTATGTGTTGTGTTCCGCCGGTTCCGTCCATTTGTACTCCTCAAACGCGCAAGATATTCTTGTTTCAGTGGTGGTGCTTTCTTCGAATTTTGCGGCATCTAAAATTACATTAACCAATTTATCTATGAGGCTTACTACACCGGAAATGGTTTTCCTTTTCCCCGAACCCGACCCGAAAGTGGGTCGATCCCATAAATCGTCACGTGGAAATTAATATCTTCCGGTGGTGCGGGCTTGATAGTTTTTCGGTCACCGTGCGTACTCCAAGGAATGGATCGTGTAGTGCCCATAAATTATCCCGTTATCAGTTGGCACAATCGTATGCTTTGTTTGTATGGCTTCGTTTAGCGCGAGGGTTCGATTTGTATCTGATAACTTTAACCCTTTTGCATCGATCGATGCGAGTTATCGTACGGGATTGCGCATATGTTACCGACGACCAGCGGTGGCTTTCGTTAATCTTTCTGTCATCGTCGTTTCGAGGTACAGAAACTTAACCAAACTAGGTCAGTGGTCAAAGGTTATCGCGTCTCAAATATTAAAATATTTCGAAACTTTCTCAAACTTTACGCCCAAAAAGTGCAGCCGATTGTAGCGGCGGCGGACTCTGCCGGCTGATAAACGACAAAGTCCGTCCAAGTTTCAGCGACCAACCACCCTGGGAATGGTGCCTGGCGGCGACATCGCGCAAAGCTCTGAACGCCTTAGCTGTGGCCAGGCGGTGGGCGATAAGGATGTTTCTTTACTTTCGCGATTGTACTGCGGAAGATTAACGTGTCTCGCGCTGGTTACACACGGACGGCGAAACTCGGCGGTTCTGGCCACCCTGGGCTCGGCTCTGCGAGAAGTCGATAGTGTAATGTACACACCAGCGTCCGCCGCATTGCGCGGGATCTGTACTCTCCTTCGTGACCTTCGTTGGGTTAGTTACACGTAGGCAAGTAAAGTAAGCACTTCAAGCATGGGCCGCGCCATGTAGACGCTTATTGGGGGGCCTTTAACGGGGTCTTACTTCCTGGTGCCCGAGAGGCTGCTGTTGAAGTTGTTAAAGATGGTCGGCAATAATAGTTTGAGGTGTTGGTATTATTGAGGTAATTCTATGGGGACGTCACTTTCTGTAGAAGTATTTTTTCACGGAGCTTTAGCCATTAAAAGTACCCGTCAATTTATTAGATTTATTTTTTTGTAAAGAAAGGTCATTAATATTTTTGCTTTAAAATATTCATATGCTGTGCTTTCAAAAAAGACGAAATTCAAAGATCTATTTTATATGTTTAATTTTGAAGCACTTCTTTGCGCGATGGATTATATTTCTTAACCATTTTACAGTTCCATAACCAATATAAAAATGCTGTCTTCATCACGATTCGGGCGTGGCAGGTGTGTTGTTCTCACCACAGGACAGGCAGTGCTGCATTAAAATGTTGTTGCCATTACCAATGTAATACAATATCCTCCTTAAATGATCGTGTTTCGCGTGGCGAACGACCAGCTGTTGGCACTCCTTCCAAACCCTCCGTTGGTGGCGCACCGGACCCCAAACAGGCACCTCCTCAAAACACGTGCGCGCAATATGTTGCAGAATTGCATCCTTCTTTCATTGCTACCCGTATGCAGCTGGACCAGGAGGATTGTTTTTGGCCTTGTTCTCCAATGAACCTTATTCACTCATAGTAGTTTGCAATCATTAGCGCATCCATTTCATTACGCTTCGGATTCACACTTTTGATGGGGACACGTTTTCCAATACACAATGTGACTAATGCTACACAGGCACTCTCGGAGTTGTCGGAGAATAGTCGCCGTCGGTCGGTGGGGTGGCCTCGTTTCGGTTCGCTGACCGATGGTCGCCGTGCCCACCGTTTGGGTCCAGCGCTGGTCTCTGCTTCCTGGTCACTTTCGACGGCTACCACATCCAGCAGCTGCAAGGTGGAACCACCCAGAGCCAATCTCCATTCGTTGGTGGAGTCCCCAGTCCCGGTCCCGGGCAGCATTTAGTGTTTATTTTTCGATCGCTGCACCCTGCGATGGTTTACTCTATTGGTTATTGGTGTCGACCACCCCGATCCGTCTGTGCCACCCAAGAGGGCGCGATTCGTCATCAGTTTCATCGGTGGCCACTAGCGGCCCCTATAACGGTCTCTGTCACATCTGATCGATTGTAGGTGTCGCCGTTTGACTTCCACAAACACCAAGATCATTTACCTGATGCGGCCGTTTTTCGTTTTGTTGTTGGAGCGCTCTGTGTGATGATGGGGTGATGTTTGCAGTGAAGGCATCAAGAGGAGTCTGGCCACGATTCCCTTCACCACCGCTACTCGCACGATGCACTTGCTGTTGCGTGCTGTTCTGCTGCACCGGCCAAGCCCTTGCCAAGCGCCCACGTCACCCACGGTACAGTGCGTGACGGAATTGTCGACTGGCTTAATCGAGTTTTAGTTCCGGGAATAACGCAAGTGTTTTATTTGCTAAAAATATGTCGAACATATGGACTAAGGACTACAGGTTTTTTCCGGGTTTCTTTAAATATATGCTCTCCATTACACCTTTACGACGCCGTGTTCTGCGTTAACATCACCACGTAACGGGCTTAGCATAGTGTGGCACCTTTCACGGGATGCAGCATCAGGGACCCCCGCGTGAGTGGGAAATGTAAAAATAGTTCCCTCGAAAAGTCAGCGAACTTGGCCGCCGCCTGATGATGGACGATGATGATGATGATGGTGATGCCACAACGTAGCACCAAACGCCGCAGATCCACGCGTAGTGTATCATGGTGCTGCTGATGCTGTGTTATGCTTCCAAGGGGCCGTTTGCCCCGTTTTGCTGTCTTTTCACCTAACTGTTTGTTGTTGAACGACACGGGTATAGTTGGGTGTGTTTGTGTATAGGTTACGCAATCGTTGGCCGGGGACTAGTTCCGCATCCCCAAGAATAACCATTTCCTGAACCGACAGCAGATCGGGCCCGAGGCGAGAAGCGACAGACTTTTATTTTATGCGTGACCGTAAAAGAACACGCACAACTGGGTGGAGGGTTTACGATGGACGTTTTTTTTAAATTAATTTCTCCGAACCATTTCCGGTAGTGTTGTTGTGGTACATTTTCGGGATTCATTCGCGATCCAAAGCTTCCGGGAATTACATTTCCCCGACGATTGATGGTTTTACTGTTTGAGAGACTGTATTTTTGAGAGTGTGATTTTTATCCTCGGTGTAAGACCCGCATTTCTTTTAAGTGGTTTGGCAAAATGCTTAATGAAACGCTTAATTTATAAATTTTATTCAATTTCTTACACCCGTCGAGCGAGGTATGCTTTACTTGCTCAACACCTTGGCAGTGATCGTCAAATCAGTGTGTTGGCCACTACGAAGAGTTGAGTTTCCATATTAAACAGAAAATGATTAATGTTCTTTCAGGGCGCGCTCCGTCTCGCCAGAACGCTCTAGAACGCTTCTTTTTTCCGCGGCTAGTTAAGCCCTCGGGGCCTTCTAATGAGTTCCCGCTAAGCAATTCCTCGTGTTCTCTCGTTCTCTCCGTTTTCTTTCATTATTGTGTTTTTTTGTTGTTCTGCTCTGTTGTGTGGTGTGCTACTAAGCCCTGCCAACGTCTAATTACCTGTTCGCGTCGCTCCTTCACGACGGGACGGGAAGAACTTTACGCGGCCGCGCCGAGTCAAATCGGTCAACAACCTAGTCCGGTGGGGTTATGTGTGTGGTGGTAATATGTTGGTGGCCGTACGGCAGCATCATCAGTGCAGACATCATCGCCACACTATCGACGCGAAAAACTGGTTTGCTTGAATTGGAGTTACACTCGGCACACGGCAGCGCGCATAGTATTGCACCCTGTGGATGCATATTTATAGCGCACCTCGGGAAGTCTTGATTTATGATCTACGCAGACGACGGCGGGTTAGGTGTTTCGTTTTCGATGTTGTTGGGTTAGAAAATGGTTTGGAGCATGGGATGATCCGTTTTGTGTGCAATTTTATATTATTCTACGGTATTTTAAAAATCAACTGAACAGAGGGATGCATTTATAAAATTGCGTATACGTTTCGAAAAGGAAACGAATTTATCATATGCAGCGCAGCATACAAATACATAGTGCAAGGAAGTTTCTTTGAATAAAGGCTCCTCTATAGGGGTGCCAACCGCAGCAACGGCGGCTTCAGGATCACCACCAGATGTCACACCCAATGGGGGGGCAATTATTGGGTAAGTGCGAAAGGCTTCGAAAGGCGTTTGTGGGGCTTCTAAAAAAGACGACCCGTGAGTACGGCGAGGCCCCGAATGAGATGGGTGCACTTTTCACTTCAGTCAACGCTGCTTTGCAAGCGGCGGAAACACTTCTTGGGCTGCCCGAAAGTGGTGTGGCCCCGCTACTAGTGGTGGGCCTCCCTTTCTCGAGTGCCAACTGGCGGAAAAGAAAACTAGTGTCACACCGTTGGTGCGCGTTGTGCAATGGAAGTCAAATCTCGACCGAGACTCTCGTGGTGCCTTTCAGCCATTGGGTCAAGGATGCCGGGGACCATTCGTCGTCGGTTGTGTCGCGTCAGGGCGCCGTTACATGGTTTCTCTTGGTGCGCTTGGTGCTGCCAATGTACCGCCGATGCTGGTAACAAGACTGGAGATGGCACAGCGCACTGCCAAATGCTTTTCGTTCCATGCCGTGGTATATTTAAAAGTGTTAACATTTTATGCTGCAGAAAAAGTGAGCCAAAATCATCATAGTTCAATCGTCCTACATGAATCCAGTTTTGTTGATTTTTAATGCGTTTTACATTTGTGCGTGTTTGGTGATTTGGTTGGTCGGAAGCTATCAGCAGCTGGATCCCGCATGTGCCCTTTGTGGGCTTCTTTTTTACTAACGCGGGTTAAGTTGACATTTATGTTAATTTTCTGCGGACTCCGGCACAGTGTGCCCGGCCGCATGCGATGCGTAAAATGTGTTGTCGCCCTTCAAAAAAAAAAAGCACTAGAAAGCCGGCGAAGCTTGACATTTAATTCGACCGTTGGCGATTGATGATAGTTTATGTCTGCAGGAAAGTGTGACTGAAGTCGTAAAAGTTTATTAATTCCCAAATGCTAGTGCTTCACTCGAATTGGTGCTGGATGGTGTTACGTTTATAGTTTTATGAGGAATTTATATTTAAAAAATGGTTATGGTCGATATTTGTTGTCGCTCCGCGTGCCTTTCGATGGACGGAATGTGTTTGGATGGCGAAGAGACTTTCATCCTTCATTAAAAACGTGTCTTTAAGCCATTTTAATACAGCCCACCACCAGTCGGGCGTGTTAATGTCGGCAGTATGTTGACATGCGTTCGGAAAAGCTTTTCGATTTTCCGTCACAGCCACCTCCACCGGCGATATCGAGGATGTTTATTTTCCCATTTTTTAAATTAATTGTTTTTCCTTTCCTTCTTGCTGACCGACAAAGATAAACTCATGAGGGATCCCTCACTGCACGTTGCACGTTCCCGCTGCTGGGGGGTTCGCGGGAGCCATAAAAAGGCGCGTCCGGCGCGGGTGAATGTAAAACTTGCTCGCGTTGTATGTTTTTCTTCACCGTCGTGATGTTTGTTTTCGGTTTCCGTGCCCCAAGATCGATGTGTTGGTGGTTGGTTTAGAGTTGTTCAAAAATGGATTTTATCTTCTTCGCCACGCTGAAGCAGAGCGCGCGTCGTTTAAGACAATTGCGAGCTCTGCCCTGCGCTTCGCCTGATGGTGTTTGTTTTTTGGTGTTTGTTCGTTCTACAGCGAATATTATTGTTGCGACTGAGCACTGCCCTTCTCCGATCGATGCACTGTAAAGTGCATCGATCTTTGGCAGATCAGATTATAAAGTAACGCTACATTGTGTGTTCGTCCCTGTTATGTGACCACGCTGTGGCCCAAACTCACAGCGATACGCCTGCCATATCGGAGTCCCTTTCGTAATGCTCTGGTTTTGTTGATGCCAAAAAACGATAAACCGTTGAAACAAAAAAAGGAACCCGCGCCGAACGACCGGTGGATCGGCGGCGCAAAGTGCATCCATTTTTTATTTCTTTTTTTTCACCAAAAACGACAAAAAATACTGTTGATCGGAGGGAATAATGCACTTTAGCAAAGCCGTATCAGTGTGTGAGTGAGAGCCGCCGGATCGCAAAAGATTGTGGAACAAAGCAGAGGCCGAATGGCTGGCCACCACCACCGGGCGAGCGTGTTTGTTGCACCAAAAGTGCATCCTGCTGGCTGGGCGATGGCGGCGCCAGCGAACGATGGGAAAAAATCATCGAATCATCGCCTCACGATGTTGTGCGCATGAGAAAATAAACCCGAGTCGCATCTGATGTGGGAAAGTAAACGGTGTTATGCTTGTTTTTCTGGTTTCGCCATATTTATCATGCATTTTAGTTGATAGATTTGTATCGTTCTCGACTGTGGCGGGATGAACTGCAGCACACTACTAAGCGCATCAATTCCATACGTCGAACGTAATTTCCGCGTGCCGTCATCCGCACAGAGAATATCATCGCTCCGTTTGTTTAAAAGTTATTATGTAGATGTTATTTTTAACTAAATGCCCCACAACCACATAAAAGAACTGTTAACGGGGAAAAACTGTTCATGCTTTCATTCACTATTTCACGTGAGCGCATATTTTAACACTGGCTTTAACGGGTTGACGATGATGGGTTGAACTAATTCAATTTTTGGGGTGGCCCACCCTAAGTAGGTCAGTGACCATTGGGCGTGCGGGCCACGTGTTGAGTTTCCCTCTTCGAATCGAAGCCAGAGGGCAAAGGGACACCGAGATTTTCATCTTGATTTCTCTCTTTCTTTCGCATCGTCCCACTGGTCGCACCACGGAAGGTCGACCCTTGCTCCTCGGTGTCAATGACAGAGTCGGATGGGGCTGAGCCATGTCCACATTGTCGACTGCCACCCGAGAGAGCCACGTGTCTTGCTGCTCGCTATGGTGCAGTGAGGTTTGCATTTAACGTGCATCTCCTTGTGTGCGAGCGCGCGGCAAAGTGTCCGTGAACTAGCATCCCGCCATCGGTTTGTAAACTTCTCAGCCCTCATGATGCCCCAGACACCGCGCGGTGTTACCACTGCTGTGGAGCATTGCACTTTCTTTGTGGTCTGTGTCCCGTTGGGGGGCAAGCAAGCAACCATCGGGCCCAGAGATGCACTTTGCCGGTAATCTTCTGCTCCTCCTCGCGCCCACACGCTAGACTGCAATGTAATTCCCGTTGTGCGCCGCCTTGGCATCTCCTGGACTTCCCGTGGGGGGACTACTCAATTTCACGCGTTGTTTGTCGGTGGATTTATTGTGCGCCGTTCCTAGCAACTGATAGTGGATGGAACGGCAGTGCGGCTATGTGCTGCAGATCGCATTTCCCGTTCGTAAAGTGTCGTGATTTTTCTGTCACCCGATTCCATTGTTCGAACAATAGTGTTGAGGATTGGAAATTAAAATTTGAGAACGAAACACGTACACGGACCTGGGGAGGGGTTCACAAACTTTAGTCCCAAGCGAACCCTCGCTTTCCAGAAGTGTCCCGCTCTTCTCAGGTGCTCAAGAAGGGGCAGCACCATAAGTGTGAGGTGTATGCAAAGTGGCCACAATTTGTGTTGCATTGTGCGATGGTAGCGCCGCCGTCTAGAAGGTACCGTTGTTGTTGAGTGTTCGTGCTGGTGTGTGGTCGTCTCCTCTTGGCGCGGCTACTCGCGAAAACTGTTCAAAGGGGCCAACGGTACAATGGCGCGAAGGTCACGCCATCTTGCGTTTGCGCTGGAAAACGTCCGCAAGATGCTTGCTGGAACAACTCACCTTCCGTGCGCCCCCCCGTGTCTTGGGGTCTTCTGATGAAAGCTTTTTCGCGACGTTTTGTCCCTGACTCGCTAGCTTTTGAGTGGCGGCTGGCTTGGGAAATTGCTCAATGGTTGGTCGACTTTTCAATCGTAAAAACAGCAATAACGGCCTGACCGTGAGTCGATTATTTATTGACCTAATGTGCTTAATGCTTGCCGAAAAAAGATAATAAAATCAATCAATGTCAATCAAACGATATCTTATTGCCTTCTTATATAAGGGGTCTTCTGTAGTCGATGTTTGTTTTAGGAAACTGAAAGTTGGAATTTTCTTTTGCTACCCAAACGTGCAACCGAAATAGATTAGTTCAAATTTAAATGGTGTATAATTGATTCTGGTTCTTGCATCATAATTGAAGAGCAGAAACGAAACGACGCACCTTAATGCTAAAGAACCACGCCCGGCCTTTACACTACAACGGGTTGATCGCGCTCTGCGTTGGTGGTTTTACCTCGACAGTCGCGCGGTGTGGAGTAATAGAGATGTTCGCAATAGAGGGTACTTGGTTAGTATGGCCTCCGGGTAATGCCTTTCGTTTCGGGTTGCGTCCAAACAGACGCGCCAGGCGAGAGTCGCAGAAAACCTAGACCCCCTAGTGGAGTAACTAAACCGGCGGCGACGGAGGTGGTGCATCGTTAGTGGATTGGACGAATTAAACGCTGCTTGGTTTGTGCAATTGAGAGTGAATTGTGGTCAACCTGTGGGGAGGAGGAATTGTACAATATTTGCCTTGCGTGTTGCGGCGCTCATCTCTAAGTCTTCTCCAATTTCATGCAATCCTCGCTCTGCTGCTCAAGACCTGTGCTGCCGATTTAATCTATGTTTTAAACTTTCAGTGACCGCAATTTGGCCCAATGGGTGTGCGACCGGTGGCCGACAAATGGCGGCGAGGCCCACAAATCGCTTCCTCATCGCAATCGCAGCGCAAAGCTGAACTCTGGCGCCTGGTCTCATGGTTGAGGGCCTGTTTTAATTCAACAGCACGCTAAACGCAGCAAAATGTTTAATTTATTATATTTTGAAATTCGTTCTAATTTTTTTGCACTCGAAGTGAAGGGCCTCGATTCAGCGAAACTGAAAAACCGTAAAATGAGCTGTTCGTTTTTTTTGTGTGCAGAAATTCGGAACGTGCCTCATGTTTCGTCTCGTTAATTTGAATCCCTTTTCAGAGTTTTTCAGTAGTTTACGTTGAATAATTGGTACGCGTTGGTAACACAAAAATAATTATGTATCCAGCGAGCTTTTCGGTTCGATTTCATTCCCCGTATTGACCCCTAAAGGGGAAGGAAACATTAATCAATAGGTCAAAAAGCATGGCAGCTCCTGAAATGATTGCAGTTTTGCGAAATTACATCAAAAGGGAGGCTGCTACCGAAAAAGAGGGTTGGTGTGTGTATCCACGATTTACCTTCCGTCATGATTTTTAATTAGTTTTTACACCAAATACATTCATTAAAATAATAATTAACTATTGACCTCTTTTTTAAAACAATTAAGCATTTTTTTCAATCTTTCTTTATATCCCCCCCGCATGTGCAGGTCGGTCGATCGTCAGAGTCGCCAATAGATTTCGTTGTGATGGACACGCTGCCCGGTGATAAGAAGGACGCCAAGGTCCTGCAGAGCACGATTTCGAGATTCGCCTGCCGGATTCTGGTGGACCGAAGCGACGGTAACAAGGCACGGATATACGCGGCCGGCTTCGACTCTAGCAGAAACATATTCCTCGGGGTAAGCCGTCGGTGTGAATATTAATATCTTCTGTTTACTTTTCTTTTCAAACGGATATCTAAACAAGGTCTCAAGGCAGTGTGTGTTCTAATTGCAAAAAACGGTTTTATTGCCTAAGGTTACATTTGAATGGTGCATGTGGGGGGTTGGCAGAGTGACCATAATGCTGCGATCTGTTGGTCGTAAAAGAGTTTTATGAATACCATTTTCTGAAGGCAGTTGGGGTGGTCCTTTTGTTATCGGGGGAGGTGTGTGGCGTACGTATCCGCATCGTTAGCGGCCATGGACAACCAAAATTGACCACCGCCGGAATGAAGCTGCAGTTAGTGTTCACTTTACGCTTCCGAGCAAGGAAACTTTATTACTTCCAGTTCCAGTGGTGCAATTTATGCAACTGGCGTTTCGCTGTGATGGCACTTATTACTCTCTGCCACTTAGCGATTGTTCATCGTAACGTCGTTAAATACACACCGAATCAGACTTATCGTCGACTTTATAGAAGACTTGGAGGACACAGACATTGTTGGGTCGCAAACGTCTCGAGGATCCGTCTTCCGCACACACTGGACACACTGGACTTATCGGTAGACTAAAACCTAGGTGGTTGATCAAATTTACCCGGAACGGGACAACGGTGGTGTTTGGGCCCCGTAATATGACGTGTCCGGGGAGCCGTGCATTATTTTTTGTAACTGTCGAGGCAGAGAGAGGTTCATTGCGCAGATTGCGTTCGCTCGGAAAATTGCGCTGCGAGCACAAGGCAGAGAGGAAGTACGAAAACGTGACAACATCTTCACCGGCCCCAGCAAGCCCAGCAGCTTCGGAAACGGAGAAGAGAAAACTCGCTTCTTATGTCATTTGCGAGCGCGCGCATTGGTGTGGCGATCGTGGCGAATAATAAATGAAGCATGTGTCGTACGCGCCCACAACCGGTTCCAGCGAGATCCGCGTTCCGTTTTTTTTTGGAGGCTTGTTGTGCTGCCAGCTGCAGGTGGCAGCAGTCACGGGAAAATGGATCGCTCGCGAAAGCGACGGACGGCTCTGGGGGATGCGTGGTGAGCCCGCCGCAAGTTTTCCCACCAACAAACGGGGCGACCTGGGAAGTCGTTTGCCGCGCGGCGTTTCAAGACCACGACCCCGCACTTCACGGGAGAAGAGATCACACATAGCACAGCTTCGGCTCGGCTTTGGTTTGGAACAGGTTCGCGCAAGATGTGCGCAACATCACGCCGGGCGCCGGGGCCCGCCCTCTGCTCAATAATAGACCGCGCTGACGGTCATGGGCAGCAGCAGCCAGAGCGCGGGGACCTTCACATCATGTGTTGTGTGGTACGGCCGGCCGGACGCCACGGCAGCCAGACAACTTTTTCCCGCGTTGTTTCGGTTGATGGCCGGTTTTTATGCCGCCAAACGAAGGTGTGTAGTACCGTTCGTCGTTGCCAATAATGATACGAAACCTCACAGACATACACATGAGGAGAGTGTTGCTTTTGCAATCGCCCTGACTGTGTGGCAAGGTCTGGACCGGGTGAGCGAGAGCAGGTTTGTGAGTGGAGTGTGGCAATGATGATGACGACCATTTCATGGTGATACTAATTTTAATTAAAATGAACTCCGCCAATACGTCAGCCAGCTGCACGAGGGCAGAAAGTCAATTTGTGGTATTCCGTTTGACGCAAGGATCCTGTAATCCTGATTGGCCCAGACAGGGGCTGGTTAGTCACTATCCACACAAACAACTCATTTCTGATCAATATTTCGTGGTGCTTATCAGTCTTATCCTGGAGCAATTCAGTGGATGATGCCGACAACAATATGAATATGGTTTTGGATTTATCCTGATAATCCGGGGTTTTGGAAGTTCCAAGATTTTGTAAGTTTCCGAGATAGCGCGCGGAACGTAATCGTTTGTCTGAATATCTTCTGATGCGTGTTTTAGACGAAGAACAACACGAAGACAACGAATCCCATGCCTCCGGCAGCACTTTCCGAATCGATTCAACACCGCCAAAACCTAAACAAACCTCGTCCGGTGGTAAAACGCAAAAACATTAGTCACCGCTTCTGATAGGGGTGAAGACCACCAGCTGCTGCTGCGTGTGGAACTTGAAACATAGAGGGCAACGTAAGGTCCGCAACGCGTCAGTGGATTGATATGTAAATGCGGCAGCGTCACCGGCAGCCGGTCGCGTGAAACAGGAACTTACATGTCCGGAACCCTTCACACTGCTGAACCTTTTGAGGTGAATGAGGTGAACTTCTAAAATTAGGCCATCTCGATGATCAGTAAAAATACGGTTTGCTGTGAGAGTTTGTTCTTTGAGTGACTCACTGGACGTGGTTTTAATTGTCAAGATCCGTCACAAAAGTAGCCGGCGAAAGGTGTTAGACACGGATCGTGGTACGTGCTAATGGGAGCTAGCGAGAGGCCGAACGTCAGACGTTTAGGAGAACCCCGTTTTAGGAGAGTTTAGGTCAATCCCAAAGCGGGCCACTTGCCGCCGCGGAAGGTGTGATTCAGTCACGGAAAATGTAGAACACGCCGCCGCGCAGCATCATCGGTGCCGTGGTGGGGACTTTCCCGGAGCTTGCGAAACACAAAGAATTGTGAATTGGCGGCGCTTGTTTTTGCCTACATGTGTGCGGGGGGCAGCTGGCAGCCTCAATGCAGCCGCTTTCACCTTCTTTGTTTCGCCCCAGAGAGGTGTCCCCCCCATAAGCAGGTGAGCGGTGGTTGATGGCGGGTGGTGACCCCTCTGATTTTCTTCCCCATCGTGGGCCGTTACTTTGCTTCGCGGCGGCGGCAGCGACGGCGGAGTCGCAATTTTCCAAAAGCCTTTGGCGTGTGTGGCGAGAAACAATCGCTGCTGCTGCACCGACGGGAACCGGCCGCCCCGGCACGTAAGCCTCAGGTTTCATGGCAATGACCAATCAGTGCAGCATAAGAGCGGCGGCCGCCACGACGGTTACTTTTGCGTTTTTGTGCCCCTTTTTGGGGTGTTGTTGCCAATCCCCCTCCCAACACCGGCGGCTGCTGATGGTCGACGTGCAAAAATCGGACACCGAATCGCCGGCGCGCCACGGATGTGTTTCGATCACGTACAACGGGCCGGCGCCGCTGCTCTCTGACAAGCCGGATCTTCGATTAGCGCTGGAAATGAGTCGTCGTGGTGGACGACTCGCTGATGGTGTTGTGCCGCAGTTTGAAACGCAAAACGCGAATCGATCCCCGTAGAAGGCAAGAGAAGCAGTGTTCGGAACTGCGCAGTACAGATCTTGGGTTAATATCTTTGGAGTTGCTTTTGTGCGGGTCTTTCGTTGTGATCGGCGGGAGGCCACCTTGCCTTTATCCGGGTTCGCCGATAAATTTTTAGAATATTTTGGTCGTAGAAAATAATGAATGTTCTTGCGAACGATTGAATGCAGATGTCAGCTAAAGTCTAGTTCTTCCTTGGTCTAGCTTCGGAAACCGACGTAATTGTATGCGTAATAAAAGACTCTAGGGTATTCCACAAACCGATAAGGTGAAAATAATGTGTGCTCTCTGCTCCACAGGAAAAGGCAACGAAGTGGCAGGATAATGTCGAGATCGACGGGCTCACCACGAACGGTGTGCTGATCGTGCACCCGAAGGGTGAGTTCTGCGGTGGTAGCGCGGACTGCGGCCAGTGGCGCGAAACATCCGTCGGGGGCGATGTGTTCAGTCTGCGGGAGTGCCGCTCCGCCCAGCAGAAGGGTCAGCAGATCTACGACGAGAACAATATCCTGCAGGACGGCACGCTCATCGATCTCTGTGGTGCGACGCTGCTGTGGCGCTCGGCCGAGGGTCTACGGCATTCACCGGTAAGTTGCCCGCCCTGACTGTCGAAAGATCCTTCCCACTAAACCCTTTCTTCTCCGCTGTCCTTCCAGACGAAGAAGGATCTCGAAAAGCTCGTAGATGAAATCAACGCTGGCCGCCCGCAGTGCCCGGTCGGTTTGAACACGTTAGTTATTCCTAGAAAAGTGTCACTGGGGGATCACGTCAATCAGCCTTATGTCTATCTTAACTGCGGCCATGTTCAAGGTACGTGGTGCACCATCCGGTGGGATTTGGATGTTACCATTTTCTTACGCTAATTGAGCGTTTTTCTTTCGAATGCAGGTCAGCATGGTTGGGGACAGGACAAAAACACTAACGCCCGCCGGTGCCCGATGTGTCTGGAGGTCGGTCCCGTCGTGACGCTCTGCATGGGCGTGGAGCCCGCATTTTACGTTGATTCTGGTCCACCAACGTACGCATTTAACCCGTGCGGTCATATGGCCACGGAGAAAACGGTAAAGTAAGTATCGCGGGGGCCCTCAGAGTGTCGGTCGGTTGCGGTTGCTCATGCTGTCTACCTTTCTACTCTACCGTTTCAGGTATTGGGCGAATGTCGATATTCCTCACGGAACTAACGGTTTCCAGTCGGTATGTCCGTTCTGCGCCACGCCACTAGTTGGATCCCCCGGTTACATAAAGCTGATTTTCCAAGATAACTTAGACTAATTTCGTCATTAAAATTTACGAGACGCGACGTTCTGCGCCTCTTCAACGCGCGCGGTGGGCCCGGTTTCTCTCTTGTAAAATGCGCGAAGCTCGTTGACAAAGCTGCGACTGCTTAGTTGTATACACCCGCCGCCAGAGTGCGCTTCACAGTGCGGAGCGGTTCGCAGCGCCACCTGGCGACTGGCGATGATAGGGTGTTCAGCGCCCTCTAGCGGACGCGGGCAAAGCGAAATAGTTTATTTCTTTATTCGAATCAACTGTACACATTTTTCAACTCAAACTGCGATGCTGCGTTGTGATGGTTGGAGGCTTTCGATTGAAGGACTTTTGTGTTTCTTATGATTTGTTTGGATCCTGCGGGGTTTTAACGTTCAGGAGGATCTGATTATTTTAATTTTATTGCATTATATTGGTTCAAGCTGAACGAAAGCGAAAAAGAAGCGGGCTTAACTGAGAAGACTGGCAGAGCCGACGGCTGAGAGGCAACTACAAAATGGAAACAAACCAAACATAAAACTAGCGAGTGAACCATGCGATCGGCATATTCTGCCTTCCGCACATACACAAAGACTTACAGACACTTACACAAACGCACTTAAACAATAACACTGCACGTGACGCAGTTCAGTGGCAAGCAAATGAGAGTTTCGTGCACGCAAAAGCAGCCGCCGGAATGCATTTACAAACCAGCAAGAGCCAATGGATGTGGCAGTTTTCGGTTTTGTTCCACTCTTAACACGCATGCATCGGAAGGCATCAAACTACTGTCACACGACAGCGTAAAAACGGACGAAGGAAGCGAAGCGTTAGCCAACATTATTCGAATCGCTAAAGAATCGCGTAGCAAACCACAAGAATTAAGTATGTTCAATATATCAGCTCGTTTGTTCTTAGATTAAATTCAACTCTCTCTGTGTCTCTGCCTCGCTGCAGTCTGTTGCGTGGTAGCGCCGTCTGAAGGTCGTAGTTGCGTTTAATAATTATTACAATACGAAATCGAAAATGGAAGTTGCTGATCAGTATGTTCCGCCAACTCCGCGGTAGCTAAAGGAAACCGTAGTAAAACGTTGATCGTTGATCCCGTGGAAATAACGAATTCATCATTTCTTGGACACTGGGCTCGGGTTGGGCCCGGCTCACTTTAGGCTAGGGATAAGTGCTATCATTAGGTTGCTTGCAGTAATCCACTCGTGTTTAGGTTTACCGTTTAAGTTCATTAGTTTTACTGTTCATTATTCACTTCGTTCGTGCACGTCTTTTTGGCGCTGCGTTTGTTCATTGTGCGTGCAGTGGGAAGCAGAAATGCACGGTGGAGATCCGTGTTGGTATTTTGTTCCCCCTTTGCAGGGGCACACACATTTCCATGGGCCATTATCGTACTATCGCTGAGTGGCTGTTTGTACGAAACAGATGATTGTAAAGCTGAAATCCGAAGTATGAGACGCGCAAATGAAGGTAGCCGTCAGAGAAGGTCGGATGAGTTACGAAAGTAAGTGAAAGAAAGTAGAACAGGAGTGGAGTTGGTTTTTAGTGAAGGATAAGAGTAATCTGCAACGAGACGATGTTGTTTGCTTCTATAGATCTTGCACATTACAAACACAAACCCGTTCAATCATGCAGAAAGCAAAGAAGGGAAACAAAAATGTCCAGAAATACATGTCCTTCGGGAGAAACGCGTAGACGGTGGCCTCGTCGTCCCCCGATAGCGAACGATCGTGTAAAAAGTACTGATATAAGAGAACTGCATAAAATAATTAGAGGAAATAAGCGTGTGTGATGAACGCGTCGTGAAAAATAATACAAGTCTTTCTACTTTAATGCGTGGTTTGTGGGAGAGAAAATTTGAGAAACACATCCGTGGGCGACATCCGAAGAGTTTCGCTCCCTTACTTTATTTTTCTTACAGCATAAGTTTGCAGATGGAACATCATCATTAAATGCAATTCATTCGCACATCCCTTTATTTCCCAGGGGAAACGATGTTATCCATCTGTGATGGGTAATTGCAGAGGAGGTAATTGCAATCCTTTCCGTTATTCATTTCAAATGACACGACTACTTGCGGGAAGCACGGTAAGCGAAGCGTACAGAATTCGGCACCCTTGGTAGACACGTCGGTGTGATCCTGGGCAAAATGTCTTATCCGGTTATACATCCAATGCCGTGCCTTTCCGCCAGGCAGTGCAAACATTTTAATTGCTTGCGCTGCTTCATGCTAACCGAGAGAACCTGCCTGCATTACCCTGGTGTAAGAACAGTTGTCATCGTGTCAGCGCCTGTCACCGCGGAACATCCTTTCTCGATCCTACGGTTGGCTGAGGGGGAGATAGGGAGGGAACCAGAAGACCAGTTCATACTTGGCTGAAAAATCGCTCATCTGCACCGGCGGGAGCGGTATCATTTTTCAAACATTTTAATGCTTTCAACTCGCGACAACGGCCAAACGGCGGAGGCGAGTGCCGCAATGGTACCGCTGGGGAAGACGGCTTCCGGTGGATAAGAAGATTGGTTGACTGAGGTGAACACAGCAGCAAACAACGTCTTGATCTTCGTTATCATCGTTGGGATGGCCATAATTTTTAATTTATTAAATCCGCTCCCCGTTTTCCTTCTCCTTACGCAGAGGCATCACTCTCTCTCTCCCTCTCTCTTTATCTCCCTTTCGGTCTCTCTCGGTTTGCCCAGGAACTATTGGCTTGGGGAAACCGCTTGCCCGAAACGCGCCGGTATGGCAAGCTTCTTTTCATTCTGCTCGGCGAATAGAACTTCTTTTCGACAGGCTTCCGTTGAAATATGTAGAGCTTGCTTCAATGGCCTGTATGTCTGTACGGTGAGCTGTAGTAGGGCCACTGTCCGTCCCGGGTGCTTGGTGAGGACGAAAGGACATTCCCGGTTCTATCCTATCCATCCGTTCGTCTATCCATGCTTTTGGCATGAATTTTTCATCGACATCATCGCGAGAATGGCGGACGTTTGCCGCGCACGGTCACTGCAAAGCAACTGGTGACTGGATAGAACCGTTGCGAAAAGAACTTTGAGGACAATACGGAAGATTTGTGGCAGACGAACGGACCCTAGGTTCGTGTGGTGCGCGCGGCCATTCTTAACGAGTAACGCATAAATTTTGAAATCATCGTTCGCACCCAATGGCCCAAAAGTTCCGATTTTAGCTACACAACGGAAACATCAATCTGAAGACTCTTAAAGCTACGTTGTTTTCTGGTGCTGCGGTACAATCATTTCAATGTGCGAAGTGACAATAGGAAAGTATAGCACATATTGTTGCCCATCTACAATTTACGATGTGGAAAGGTGCTTTCGACTGAACTTTGGCGCGATTCGCTCGGATTGTGCAGACGAAACACGGTTTCTTCCTTATTTTGCTGATCCGCTTCCGAACGCTTGGGTCTTAAATATGCTGCCTTCATTAAAATTTAATAAACACTCTCATTTGTCCATGGAAACGTTTCTCGGTCCGTATTAGCGCGTTTGTCGCAATAAAAACGGATAAAACCCGCGCGGAGAGTCGAGTTGTGGGGTTTACACCGAATTTGGGCATATTGTGGTTTCCAAAATATATGCGATGAACAGAAGAATATAAAAACTCATTCCGATTCAACTTGAAAAGAAAATCAATTAGGTGACAAATGTGACAATTTGAGTGAACGGATATGAAATTAATTGTATTCTTTTGTGGTTACCGCAAGAACTACCTTAGATGAGGTCGTGCCAAGCCCCTTTCATGAGTAACTGATAGATGTTAGGAACCTGTTGGAACCTTGCCAGCAGATGAAAGCCATAGGTACTGGCGCAAGCGATACCAACACGAAGATTGTTGGCAAACTGCTGGTGGAAGAAATAGTTTAAAAATTAGTTTTAAAAAGGGAAGTTTTACATTCGGCGCTCCCTGCCTCAACACAACGTTCTTACCTGACGATCGTACGGCATTGCCTTACGTCGTTAAACCCGGCCTGCCTGCAAGAAGCTCTCTCAGTGTGTTCTTCCAGGTCATTGGACATAGTTCGATGACTTCACCGAACAATTTCCATCCGTTTGGGAAGAAATAATTAAAAATAACTTTCGTAATATTCCACCCGATCAGAAAGGTAGGGTCCAGGAAGCGTGGCCGGATGTGGATCTGACCGTTCCGCAAAGAACCGTAAGGGTTATGGGGGGAGCAGGAAAGAAACGAAAAAAGGATCAAAACTGTAAGGGAAACCAATTTTAGTTCGCTTGGCCAAACGGAGGCCCGTTCGGAATGAGAAGTTTGTTGTGTAATCACCCGAAGGTATTCCATTTTCGACCAAGGATTTGATCCTGAAGCCATCAAAGCCTTTTCCAGCCGATCGGATGTGTGCAAAGTTTTTGGACGGATTGTCGCTGCGTTGCCAATTCCCTCGAACGATTTCTTATCTCGATTCTCCGGAGGACGTTCCATAGCGGCGGGCGGCGGTTGGTTCACGTTAACTCAGGTCTGGCCAGGTATCGGTGAGCCATTAACACCAAAGGTAGCAGGGTGGGTATGGTGTGGCCTACCGTTTAGCTGATTCCGGCTGTTCCCGACCGGGAGACACATTCCAGACCCGGAGTGCCATTTCTCACGCCCGTAAGTGTCGGGCTCGCCTGAGATATGGCGCCGGGTAGCAGCTGCAAGCGTTTCTGGATCCATTTTTCTTCATAAACGTTCGTCGGGCGGTCGGTCGGCTTGTTTTTTTCCTGCGAAGTTGGGCTTTTCCCTGTGCGCCATGCGTCTGCCAGAGTTCGCTGCCATCAAAGAAAAGTTTCCACCATTTGGCGCCCCCCATTTTCCAGTGACGGTGGCGGCGGCGGCCGCGGATCTGTTTCGGTCCCGGTTCTGTAGTGGGGCGCACCGACCCCGCTAAAAGTGTCTTCGCTAAAGTGTTGGCAATTCGCGTTCGCGAAACACTTACGCCACTTCCTGCCGACTTGGGGTTAGGCTCCTCCGGGCAGTCGCTATCAGCTTTATGTGACTTTAAAATTTCTTTGTTCCGTTCGACGGCGGTCTCCTCCTGCCTTCCGGCGGCCAACGAGTGCGGCCTTCCACGACTCGAATCCTTGGTAGGCGGCCCGATTTTGGTGGGTTTATTTTATTATTTCCACCACCACCACCATCGGCGGTCCCGATGGCGCGAAGGTGACAATGTTTCTCGACGCTTTTCGCCTCCATTTTCGCGCCTTCACGCGTTGGCGGTCGCCGGCCCGATGTGAAGGAGTATAAACTATAAACCAACCGGGATTGGTTTCGAGGGTTCATTGTTGACAGGATGTTTGTTTGGGTTATGGAAGGGCAGGGACAGGCAGTTTGGCAGGGAGAAACGTTTCTCCTAGGTGGTCAATTCTTCAGGCGTTCTCGGTGCACTCCTTCACGAGTGCAATTGGGTGCGATGGTTTCATTACCTCATTATCAAAATCCATGTTTTAGTTTAAAATCTAGTTTTAGTTTAAAATTGTTAAATCTTTAAATATTATTGAAATTTTTTTGAAAACTTTTCTGTGTAATAAACGATAAAAAGTTTTTGATATATTCATGTGACACTCAGTATGTTGGATGATACTCTGGTGGTCTAGTGTTTATTTCCGTCCTTTGTTCATTCTTGGCTTTACTCAACAATACGCAAAGCATCTGTTAAAAGAGCTTTACAATAAATTATTTATCAAAACAATCTTTTACCAATTCCATGAATACTATCCTGTATCAAGAATTTTGTTACCATAAGTTTTCACCTCAACCAATCCAAACTAATTATGGGCCGTCCTTAAATCATACGTCTGCTACCGATTTTTCGGTTTCTATGCAAAAGTCGTAAGGTGCAAAACTATTTTAAGTTGATGTTTAACGTGGCTCTTTTTGTTCTAATCATTGGGGTTACGAAATGGTTGACATATATTTGGAAAAGAGTATTAAATCTTCGCCATAACGTTGCTGTTGGCTGTTGTAAATGACTGAAACCGAAGGGAACCGTTGCGGCGGCTCTCCACCAGCAAAGAATCGCTGCGAGTGACATTCGTATTCCGATGTTTCTCAACACCACACTCTCGGAACGTCAGCCTGAGCTAAGCATTTCCTCAGCAAACGTCACGGGTTCTGCGAAAACAGTTGGGATTCAACAAATGGATTCTCACCGCGATTTCACGGAGGCGACTGGTACGGTGAATTGTGAAACCCCCCTGCTCGGGCTCGCAGCTACATGCAAAACTTTCTCGGTTTCGGGAGAAAATCCCAGTCCCGGTCCTGAAGAGTGCTCGATTTTGGCCAGCTGGAAAATCAGGCACCCGTTTTTTTTGTACCACAAGGAACGTACATTACAGCGCGGCGGCGGTAAACGCCAAATGTTGCTGGCTCGCTAGGAACAAGGAAAAAGGGCCAACTGTACGGAAACGCTTGGCAGTGGCAACCGGACCGATTAGGAGTGTAATCTAAAAAGAAAACCGGCACAATCCTCACCGCCGGGTGCCCGAGAAAATGGAGAAAGGTCAGCCAAAGTTGGGCAAAAGGCTAAACGTCCGCAAGACGATGGCTGGCCGTGTGGCCCAACAGCCGGCGGCCGACTAGTTTTGCGCTCTATCGTCCCCCGGCGGGAGGGTTTCAAAGGATTTAAAAGTGTAAAGCATAATGGCACACCGATCTGGCGTAAAAAGGTGAGCGCGGACTTGTAGAACCCTGGCTTGCCGTGGCACCGAGAAATCCGGGGAGAAGCGGGAAAACTTTACCCGAAACGATACTGGGATCATTTCCACTTGAGCAGCCCCGGGACGGTGTCGGTATGGTAATTGGCTGCGAAAAGTTGTGTTTTTTCTCGCTCCTCTTCGCTTCCTCGTGGGACGGATGTGCTCCACTTCCGGCGCACGCGTTCCGCCGCTGGAATGTGTGTTCCGTTTTGTTTCTCTCCGGGTTGGGATGGCATGTTTTTCTCCACCGAGAGCATATGAATTCAAATGTGCTTCCTAGAGCCCGCGCCAACATCACCCGCTCCGTGTATGCGTGTGTGGTTTGGCTTTTTTTGACGAAGAAAATTCCCACTTGGCCATTCGAAGCTCATCTTCACGCCGGGTTCCCGGGCCCGTGACAGTTTGGTTTCGTTTTTCGCTTCGGCTCGGTTCGGGGGCTCGGGCCCAAAGCTAATCGTAATCGTGGTGCGCTTTTCCACGAATAACGCCCGAGTCTCCCCAGCTCCACCCGGAATATGGTGGCCGGAAAAGTTCGCCCCCGAAGTCCCCGACAGATGGAAGAAATGAAGATGACACTTTTTAGAGTGGCCACGGTGGTAGTAAAAAAAGGAGAAACAATTTCAAAAATTACATGCAAATTTTCGGTAGTTAAACGAGCAATGACAATAAAGTGGAAAATTGTCTCGATTTGCGCCGTTGGCGAAGGCTCGCGGGCGACTTATTGGGGCGAAAAGTGAAAAGCGGTGGAACTCATCCAGTCGGTCGTTGCTTTTTCTTTTTTATTATTTGCTCTCGCCATCTTGGATCGTCCTTTTTTCGGGCTTTGCTTTATTTTTTCGGCCCCAACTTCGGGTGGTCCCTTTTTCCGCGGTCTAGTGTTGCTCGGCCGAGTTCACGAAAACCGCAATCGCTCCCCAAACGGACGGCAGTTGCAACAGTGGTGTTGGGTTTTTATTTCTCTTTCTCTTTTTTTTCTCTTTCACTCACAAGTGCTGTAATTTAAATAATCTCCAAATGTATGCAACGAATCCGGGCTTGCAAAGCGCTAAGTGAAGCGAATGATCGGCGCTGGAATTAGAAGGAATGAAACATTCCGATTTGGGTGCCTCCTTTTTTTTTCTCTTTTGAACGTTTGTTCTTGTGAAGGAAAAACGTGTTCAACTCGGTGGCTGCGAAACGGGCCCTTACGGTGTCGCTCGACGGGCCTCCATCTGTCAATCTTCGTCCAGCACGGTCGCGGGTTTATTTTCGGATGTCCTGTCCCAAAGCGCATAGAGGGTTTATTTTGCCACCCTTTGAAGGGCTTTTAAGTTTGTGGTTTCTACCGACTTACTGATATTAGCTCGTTTCGAATTGTCCTGTGGTGGTGAAATATTATTTTTGGACATCCATTTGATAGCTTTGTTTCACTTCCGGATTAAGTAATAGATAGTTTCGATTGGACAACGATACTCATAATACGACAAAATAATTACAGACAGTTGTGTAATGACAGATGATTTGAAAGAAATGTTTGAAAGAAAGAAAGGGACAGAAACTTAAGACATCTGATCAGGTTAACTTCCGTCGATGAAGTGTCATTTAATCACGTTTCGCTTGATAGATGTTATATTTGACGAGCTTAGGTTGCACTACAGGGGGTCTACAGTACAAAATCTAGTTAAAGTCTCTGAGGTTTAGTAACAAAAATAAAAAGACTTTTTTTAAAACTCACCCAAATTAGTGTGCGGTACGTAGGATGAACTGTCTGGTTGGGTCGGCAAAGTGGGTTATTACTTTTTTGTAATTAAATTCTGAAATGGCAAAAACTATGGCAGTTCTGAAGGGATTAAGTAATTACTTTGTAGCATCGGTGAAGGACACGATGCTCATCAGTGCGCGTTGCTTTAATTAGACTCCGCGTTTGTAAGATAATTAGTCTCGTTGCCATCATGCGTTCCATTAGCGACGAGCTGGATGATATGACTCCTTTAATGATTCGTCAAGCGAGAGTAGCCCCTTCATCTGAAAGGCAAATGTGCGCTTCATTGGTTCAAGTGATGATTAGAATGCAGCCTGGCCACGTGGCATGTATCCGCGTGTTGTTCGGCCGGCGATGCAACCTCCCTGCCAATTTGCTTTCTTTGAGTTCCCGCAAGAGCTGATGCACGAATTTACGGCTGGTTCGCGTTCAAAAGATCAATCCCAAGCAGCGCGGGCCGGTGCGAAGCGGAAATGAGCGAGCTGGAAGCTGGAGCTTCCGGTCACGAGTCCGCGCGGTCGGGCCCAGAACGACCCACCAAGGATGCGACCGCCGGATGCAAACGGCACGTAAATGCCGTTGATGAGACGCACCGGAATGGTAATCGGCCCGGATGTGCGCATCATATCGTGTGTCGTCGAAAACGCCAAACAACTTTCGAAAGCACCGCCGAGCCACCGCAACCCACCCTGCCGGGTGGATTGAAATGGTCCGGAAGTGGCCTCGGGGGCCAAGATTTCGACTTCGTAATTGGATGGCCGGTAACGGCTCGAGGTGTAATTCAATTCCATTTGGGAAAAGATAATTTGGAAGCATCATAGTCCGCTCCCGCGGGGGATGGTTCAGGCGTGGGGAAGGACCGGCGGAACTACCTTCCAGGCTGCGGAGTGAATTCATAATTTCCCTCCATTACGGTGGGGAAACGATTCGGTGAACTTTTCGTCCCACTTGAGGACGGCTGTTGAATACATTTCCTGACGTCACATGACGCGCGGCCGGAGCTTTACGAGCCCAAAGTTGCCGACACTGTTCTGTGTGTGACTGTGTTGAAAATGTTGAATGGTTGACGAAATAGCGACGGGTCTTTATGGCTTTACAAAATTTGGATAACGAGACGGAAAGAAGTGTGCGCGACGATAAGCCGGGCTGCAGTTCGTAATGGCTTGCAATAGGCCACTGCCACTTCTGTGGGTAATTAGCTTTGCATGTTTTGCGTTGCTTGGCGTTCCTCTGGCATATTACAGTCCACAGCTCGATGGCAAGCACCGCATACATTAGCGTTTAAAGTACAGATTTGCACACCGCTTGACAGTCGTAGTCGTAATAACTAGGCCAAAGCAATCCCATTTTCATGCGCGTAGTTGGATGCAGCACGCAGCAGAAATGCAGACTCAAACGTTAATCTTCTCCTCGGCTGGTCGATTCGCCATTTGTCGACTGCTGACGGCACATCCCACCGGTCCAGGTGTGGCCGGTTCCCATCATTTCAATTGGCAGCATTAATTCAAACATAAGATTGTCCGGGACCGGAACGGGATGGATGGATGCTTCCAACCGGTATGGTTGATCCGGTGGTTGGACAGGTCCGTGATTACCCGGTGATGGGCGTAGGATTGAAATATGCAAAGGAGCCGGTCGGTTCGGGCCGAGAGTACGACCGAGACGGATGCGTTTTTGCGTCTGTAGCGATGTTAAGAATTTAATTGGAAACATAAACAAGCTCCTATCTATGCTACCTCGACGTCTCGGCCGAATGCCATCGCTTGCGCTCGAGGCGGCGGAGGCTTCCCCAGGATACATCGGAATTGTTCGCGTTGCCTCTTAAAGTGGCCCTCCGTTCAGTCCTGGCATCTCTGCTGCTTTAATGCATCCAGAGCTCCGTCTTGAGTCCCGAGCGACTAGACCTTGGATCGATACTCCATCCGGTGGGTTGGATGAGCATCCTGGCGTCCAACTGATAAGAACATGGCGTGATCATCTTCATCCTGATATCGGCCGCGCTCGGCACCGTTCCTTGGTCCTTGGCCCGTCCCAAAGCATGGACGCGAATTAATTGGTGGACAAAAACCAAACATCAAATCGCAATTAATTAAATCCAACACACAATCGATACTGGCCGCTGTCGAGCCTGTAAACCGCTGACACCGACGGACGGCTCCGTCGTATGTGACTCCCGACGACACCATCCCTTAAGCGGGCTGGCAGTCGGCCCAAGGACGCACCAATGGCCGGTTTGGCGCACCGGGCCAGCAGCGTTTCCGGGCTTGTGTTGCTGTGTGCTTTCGAAACCCATGGCCCATTGTTTGGGGTTTTGCGGTCGAAGGCGGGTGCCTGGTGGGTGGGAATTTCATCGATGTTGGCTTAGAACAAACACAGCTGCTCCCGGCAGCACCGACAACAGCACCACTGTCGGGCTGATGCTGCGTATGTTATTTTTAAACAATTGCCTCGTTTACGTGGCTTGGTCGCTTGAAATATGCTTCGTTTCGGGCCACAGAGCTTACAGACACTGAATAGTCACCAGGCATTTATTTCTAGGCAGTGCACAGAGAATTAACCATCGCAAAACAAATGCTGGACGCCTACTGGCCAGAGGCGTACCATCCGTCATTACATGTTGTTGCCCGCAGCAATGGAAGCAATGCTTTTCGGGTGAAACATGGTAATCAACACATAGATCATGGAATCGTCTTTATTAAGTTTGTACCGCACAATACCTGGACAGGATTACTAATTAAATTAATTTCTTCCTCGGCTGCTAGAGTGATCATTGGCAGTCTTTTATTGCCAATCATGCTAAGTTGCGTCAAAGCGATTTATATTTTCGTTTTTAGTTGAGCTTTAGTTTGCTTTGGCCGTATCTATTCGGGGTTTTCGGTGCCAAGTAGTTGTCAGATCTTGACCTAGTGCAACTTGACAATGACAACCGTAAATTGAGTACATTTAAGTTTTATTATGCATCGCCGAAACTATTATTTATATTTTCCCCTGTTAACTTGCTTTGGGAAAATCAATTTCGCAATATATCGACCGCCACTAGAGGTACTAAGAGATACAGAAGAGCGATAGAGGGAGAGTTGGGAAATTAATAATGTTGTAATTAATCGATTCGCAGCTTTCAATGAGTTGGTACGGGTGAGTGACTTTTTTTGCATAAGTCGATAATATTTACATGATCCTGGGAAAATCATTATAGCGTTTTAATTATAAACATAACGATATGATTACGGGCCCTTTTCCATCAGGTGATGGTAAAAGGCAGACCGTAACAGGCACTGTGTGTGAGGTTGAAAATTAATTTTCAATGTTGCCATTTTACCATGAAAAATGTGGGTGGCAAAGTGAAACTGAAGGCCCGTAGGAATCAGAACCGTTTGGATCTGCTTTCGTTTTTGGGAGAGTAAACTTCATACGGGACAATTTGTTTTTAGAATCAATGATTGCATAAGCGTTGGAAGAAGGAGACGCCTGGTCTTTTATGCATCGCTTTGTGGTGCATTGTATAATTAGTCGAAAGTTAGTGTACAAAATTGCAATCCGTTTTTTATTTAAGTTTCTTCATTTCTGTAGCAATGCATTCAATATGGCTGGCTTCTGGTGTATGAACGAACTGACGAACGATACCGTGTTCCACCTGTTACGAGTTTTCGAAGAAAATGGCAAATCCACTCGATCGTGACGGGAAAAGCAACCCTGGCGTGGCACGAGCTTCTAACCTTCTGCTCAGAAGTTAAGAAGCCATAGATCGAAGTGCCACCCCTTCGGGTGGCCAAAATAAAACAAACCACCACAACCACCGGCGGCCGCGCTGAAACCGATCCCAAAGGCTGCTCGGAAAGTGGATTTCCCGTATCATTATTCAGCCATCAATCAACATCTAAGCGTCTTGCTGCGGCTGGCACAGTGACATTGGCTTCCGGAAGTAGGCGAGCTACGGGCGATACTACATCAACGCCATAAGGCGAAAAACATCCGGAGTCAAATTTCGATTGCCGTTTCGGTAGGCCGCTGTGCGTGATTTCAGAAATGGGGACAGAATTTGGGGGATTGTCACGAGGAAGCAAAAGCAAACCGAACCGAACGATAGGCTACCGAAACCGGAAACAGCATGAAACACTTGTACGATTAGAATCGTTGCGACGGAAAGTTTCAAGACATTCAAGGGATTCCGTTTTTCCCGACCCAAGTTTCTTAAGCAACCGCCAGGCCGAGCGTTCCGCTTGCACAGCCGATTACTTGAGATGAAAGTGGCCGTAACCATGGCGATGGATGACAGAAGTACAGGCTGAGGTTAGCCCAACTTTTACAACATGATTGCGCAATTTCGCAACCCGTTGGCCGATGGGTCAAGTGGAGGCCGCTCTACGATAGAGCTGCTGGCGGTCGTGGAAGGTGTAAATTTCACGGTAAATTTAACAAACGCAGCACAAGCGACCGAGCGGAAGGGGCTGTGACATTTGCACATCAAATGGCGTACGCAATTGGAGCCCTTCCGGTTGCTGCGTTACCTGCGGCACCGAGCTGTTTACGGATGCCGACGTCGTGGCGTTGTCTTGGTCTTGGCAAGGAAGGACTTTCTGCATACATCAAAAGAGTGCCCGTTTGTGGTGTAGCCTCCCGCCTTTGGGCTGATCCGCTTTGCTGGTGCCAGGTAGGTGCCACCTACAGCGCTAGTGGCCAAGTCAAGAATGATGACAGGTTGGAGAAGTTTCTGCCGTCTTCGAATCTTACTACAAGTCAATCCTGTGTACTTGACTTTTCGTGTGTCAGGCTATATCTTTTGAATATGCCAAAAATGCGCATAACTGGAACAACACAACATTATGAGAAACTACTTAAGTTCTCGAACTCTGTGCGTTGTGAGAGAAAGAGTTAATCGTGGAAAGTATTTTAGTTTTAATAGAAATAATAATTCTGGTTCCATTTGCTCTCTATATGTGACTTCTACAGCCTAGCCTTCTCTTCGACTTTCAAACTAATGACCCTTAAATATCTGAACCAGCACTCTCTCCCAACGATGCGCGGCAACATCAGTTCCTACCCAAAAAAGGCCAATATGGATAGAAAAAAATCACCTCCTTACCACGTTAACTTAGTGTTCCTACGTGATTGGCCATCGTTCTGAGGCGGCGAGGTTAAGGCATCGTGAACGGCGCTTATTGGGTGGATCCTTACCTTCAGCCATCGTTCAGCGCCGGGCAGAAAGCCACAAGAATTGAGCGATGACACTGGGGGATGAAGGAACCTCGCTCGGGGCACTATATGGTGACGCTGCCACCGTTCCGGCAGTAAATCCCTTCGAATGTCAACGGAAAATTTACATACGCCCGGTGCGAGCGAAAAACCGTATAACATGCTGAAAGGAGGCGCTCGTTTGGCGTGGGTCTTACCTGGCCCATGATTGCCTCCTAATGGGGCCCAAAAGCCGCTCCACACATAAACACACACGAACCGGAGTTGTCGATCCGAACTGAGGTCACGGAGCCAGCAAAATGGGCAGCTCTCGGAGAGTGTTCCTAGCCCGGCAAAGATCCCGGCGGCGTGCTGAAAGGCCTCAAAAAATGGACGGACGAAACTTGTTTGCATAGAAATGTTAGTTCGCTTCGTTTGTGTTCGCAGCTGAAGGAATGGTAATCAGGTTCATGAGTGGCCCGGGCGAGCCCGAGCAGGGCCGCCCACCTTATGACAGCTCGGGGAGGCTTTGGTGGCGGCCGTCGGACCTTCTGCGTCGGTTTGGATAAAGTGATAAGGCCGCGCGTACAACGTAACGCACGACGAGCACACCTTGGGACGGAGAGTAAAGTTGAAAAGAGTGATAAAAGTTACGCTGCAAAGTTTCGAACCGGGCCGAGCGGAGCGGAATCATCCTCACTCATCGCTCCCCGGGGAACCGCACCGGGACGGGGCCGGAATTTTCCTTCCCCGCGCTCCACGGTCCGGAGGGGGTGGCCAGCCAAATTCGGCTGATTTATTCACCGGGTGGCAATTTATTCCATCCAAGCGAGACGGTGCGGGGTGAGCAAACAAACTATCGGCACTTTACGCACGGCCCTGGGTTTTTGGTTCGATTGTCCCGAATTTCCATGGTAAAAAGTTGAGGTCCTGAAATGAGTGTAATTTGTTACATGAATAGCAAGTACCCGGAAGCAAGTAGTGTGTGTCTATTTTTTAGTTCGTTGCGCTTGATCCGTTCCTAGCTGGCATCCATTACTGACGTTGTGATGTACGCTTTACATACATAATTCACCGTTAGCCTATCGAAATAGAGAATTGGGAAAAGTAATTCAGGTTGATATTATTCATCGTCGCCGAGCGAAAACTCTTGGAACATCATGTCCACATCACGTCATCCACAGTTAGTCCACGTTTTTCTACCAAACCAACAATGGTAAGGTTCTGTTTTTGTCTCCAATTTCTTCTCTTTGAAGCTCAAAGAATTTAGAATGAGATTTACAGAATAAGAGACTACATTTATGTTTTATTCATCAACATTGATTGTAATGTAACAATTTGATCAGTTTTAATCATTCGAGGACACAAAACTCCAAACCAGTGGAACTGAAAAGAGAATGCAAAATAATAACAAAAATACTTTACACTAAAACACTGGTTGATTTTAGAATTGGTTACAACAGTTTTACATGTTTGATCATCTTCGGAAAAGTAATTAATTCTGGCTAATTGGTTCTAAACAGCCAATAATTAGTTCAAAAATGTGCCGGTCGTGCAACAGCTCGATGAATGAGTTGGATTTTATTTACTGTTATTCTACTCAACATAAACTTCGCAGTTACCCAAACAGCACAACATTATTGAACTCATTTTCAACGCAAACACGGTCGATGATGGAAGGTGGTATGTTGACGTGCACTTAAGCCCGCGTACCTAAAGCGTACTCTGTCCCCGTTGTGCTAAATTGTGTGCTAAGCGGGCTTTGGTTGGTTTTTCTCGCTTCAATTTTGGCCACCTAATGGGTCGTTTGGTTAGGGATTTTGCCACACCCCATAACCACCGGGACCGACCGGGCCCCACATGACGAGCGCTGGCGGAAGTGTGCGAGAGACAAAAAACACGATAGAAACTAAAGGATTGCGAAATAAGTTTCTCTCTTTCTCTCTGGCTCGTTGTCTCATCGACCACGTATGGTCAGGTGAGTGGCCGGGCCAGCATAAGATAGAGCAACCTTCTACTCCGTGCGGTGGCTTCTGGCAAGGTCGGTTTTTATTAGGCCGCTGTGTATTCCTTGAGGTATTAGGCCATCTGACGAAAATGGCCACCTATCTCCCGGCGCGTTTTCCTTCCACCCGAAAACGGGTTGTTTGATGGCGGTTGCCGGCCCCAAGCCCAAAGTGCCACAAAACCGAATGAGCTAACCGCCGCAGCCTGGGCGCTCGCGAGCGCTGCTCGTATGTTACGGTTCCGTGACACGAACCGAGACCACGTGCATGACAGGATGATGCTGGTTCGAGCGTCTGCGGTGAGCCGGGCTGGCTGGGCCGGTCGCTGCGATGCGGCTTAACGGCCGCCTCGTGAAGGTGGCACACCTCGAGCGTGGGGCAGAGTGTGGGACGGAGCGTAGTATAATGAAAAAGAACGACCGTCGGAAGTAGCGGATCCACTCGGTTATGTGCCTGCCCCCGAAACATGTGGCCCACGTTGCTGCTGCTAATAGATTCTACCACGCATGCCACCGCAGCCGGCTCTTTCCTCTTCGTGGCTTTCCTGCGCCACGGCACCGAACGTTTCCCACGAATGCACTTTTCTTCCCACCATTAGCCACTTGGCTTGGATGTGCTTCGCTGTCCGTCGCTTGCAGCGCGAAAGAAGGAGACTCAGTCTGGTGGAGTTTGTTTGTTTCTTTGCCACCAAGACAATGTTTGTAAACGATAATGTTCCGGTCACGGTACGGTGCGGCTGACGTGGCGTGCGGTACGGTCCAGGTGACTGTCTGGCGCACTCCAGCAACGCGTGGGAAGGGAAATTTTAATCTTCTAATGTACAATATTTTTATGGCATCATTTCGTAGCTGCACGCTGCAAATGTGGAGACAATTGCATTTCACGAAAGTTGGCTGCTGGCTGCTTGATGTGCCGGCGTAGATTGTGGTAGCTTCTGTTGGCACATTAATTGTGATGGCTAAACTGATTCAATTGAAATGTTTCCAACCCCTTGCCTTGACGCGGCTTGTTCGCCCAGCAATTGGGCGCATGTAAAATAGAAAACCGTGAGCGTGAGTAGCGTGAAAGCATCTGTTTAAAATGTTGTTCCTTGCGGAACTTTTCTCGTTATTCGGCCGGGATTATGATTTTGGGGTGCAAAAAGTGGAAGTGCTTTTCCGAATTCCGAATCCTGCTTTGTGGAAGGTCTCTCGACCTCTCGACCGAACGCGCCAACAAAGAACCTGAAGATGTTCCGAAGAAAGAGAGCGTGCCTAATATGAGCAGCATAAATCCTAATAATAGTATCATCGATGTCGCCCCGGAAGCCGCAGCACGCACGGCACGCACATTCCCCGGGTGGCTTTTTGGGCGAATGAATGGCGCAACGGAACTCCGTTGGATGTTTTGTGGTGAAGTTGGTTGACTGATGAGTATGGCAACTCGGGGCTCTCCATTCTTCGCTCCAAACACCAGTCCTGTGAACGTGATAACAGACTTTTGCTACCTTTTATAGTCAAGATCGGGCGAGAAAATAGATATAATTATGACCTATGATAGAGGAAAAGTGGAAACCGGTTCTTTTCCGTTATCTATTTTACGTGATCTCTCATCGAACCTTCTTAACGTCCCACTCTTGACGGCTCACAAGAAGCTATGATCGTTATCAACACCGCCTCAGAATAGGATTAAGCTTGAGTTGGGGTAAAATCTGGGTGTAGTTTAAAAAATTAGCCCAAATGAATCATGAAGATTTAATTTTTAAATTTTTTACTATCACCAATTTATTAATTTTATTTCTCTTTTTATTCTAATCCCAAATATCTCCCATAACTTTAAATATTTCAAACAATTTGAAAATGTAAAAAGTTTTCACAAACATTTATTAAATTTTAATGCCAGAGAATTGACAAGGATTTGTAGGAAATTTAAATTAAAGCCTTTTGAGATATGTAACAATAGTTTGGATCGTTCTAAAGCGAGATTCTTATAATCAATGAATTTGAATAAAGTTAAAACTGTGCGATGTGGCTGTATTTTATGTTTAAAAAAATAAATTTCATTATTCAAAAGACATACTCTGTAGTTCTTCTATTTCACTACATTGAATGTTTTGTCAGTTACTGATATCGGATATGATAATATCCGCAGAACTTTGATATTTAGATCGAAGTTCTTAGAGCAACCGTTTCCTACACTTTTCGTAAAATTTAGCAACGAAATGTCATAAAAGTCTAACGAATCCCGAAGGTATGTGTCTAGATATCAGCCAAAACATTAGCATGTGGCGTTAGATTGATTTGTAAATGTGATGTGGTCAATTAATTTATACGTTCAAATGCGCGAAATGTGGTTAACTGTCCCCTTGTGCATTTGATCCAATCCAATGTGTGTCATTTGAGAGCATCACTAATTAAGGAATAAGTTGGGTCTTATGTAAGATTTTTAGTGCTTTTTAACCGCTTACTATTGCCATCCGAGTGTCTTATCTTTGATCGCGTTGATAAAGTTTATCCAGTTGCCGGCCCACAGGATGCGTCCGGTGAAAAGCGAAGATCAAACGGTGCCTTCAATTAATCAAACGTCCCGCTCTCGTGACGACTTCCGCCCGGAACTCGGCCCTCGGTGCGCCACCGAGGCGATCCCGAGCGACCTCATGGCGGGTCGATATTTGTTTAATTATCGGGGCTCGCCGGCTTGCAGTTGCATGGCCGGCACGCCCGAACTGGAGCCGAATTGTCATTTCGAAGACTAGCTCTGTGGACCGTAAATGTCAAACGGGTGCTTTTATCGGTGGATGGTTTAGAAACAATCGGCTTGCGCGGGTATGCGGTGTATCAGTAATTAAGTAAAACGCGCCAAGCAGTAACCGTTCGGCGGTTATTCCGACCCGCCCCGTGCTGCTGCTAATGCAGCATTAATTAATGGGGGATAATTAAAATTCATGAAAATCGTTTTATTTGCCAATAAAATCCAATGAATCATGATGTATGCATTATCGGGTTTGTGCCGAACGATCTGCGTCGGGTCGCCGTGTCCGCAGGCCGATCCGTGCAGGCCCGCATGGCTGACGGATTCTTCCGGTTTCGTTCCATGTGTGTGCGTTTATCGTCCTGGGCGTTGTCCTCGTTCTGGGCGATGATGACTTTGTTCTCGAGGCGGTTCCGGAGGCGGCACAGAAGGATAAAGTATTTTATTTGATATTTATTCAATCGCTGGTAGCCGGTCGGCAAACGGGGGCCCGGTTCGGTTGGAATTATGATTATGTGGGATATTTAAATTTGTGTCTCCGGAACACGGCCGTCGTGGGTCCAGCTTCTTCCTGGGCGTGGGGATGGTGCACAGCAATATGCTGCTGTAAGCTAGTTTATGATAATGTCCCGGCTCACATCCTCTTCATGCTAACCTCTCTCGCGCTCTCTCTTTCTCTCTATGTCGATTGATGAGGTAGCAGTAAAATAGTTTTGCATAATACGAACAAACTACGGTGTACTATCCGGGGGTCATCCGGTCCGGAGCGATGGGCGAGTATTTCGTATAGAGATGTATTGTTGAAAGTGTTTTCCCGCTCACACGGAGTTTGCGGAACGGAAAATTTGCATTTGCAGCGACAAATCCCGGTCCCGAACGGTTCAGTTTTGCTCCATTCATTAGTACGTAATTTTAATTAAACTTCTATTTATTTTATGTGGGCTGGCGGACCAAGAGACAAACCGGGCGTTACTGTTTCAGTTCTGCGTATTTTCCCGGGGGCTCCAGTATAAATAGGGATGACCGTAGTAAATTAAAATATGAATCACGCCAAGGACAGTGTTTACCTTCGCCCGGGCGCAGGGGAAAGAACGACTCACGAGAGCCTCGTGGAGGTGAAGTTCCCATTTCGTAATTGCGAGAGCAATAAACCGAAACGACCATCCAGCAGCCAACCACAAGTGAGCGTTTGTGGGTTTTATTTCGGTGGTTCTCGAGCTTTGTGGCATCATTTTCCCACACAAAATCGGTGCCTGGCTCCTGGAGCTCACCGTGACTTTGATCGATGTTCGAACACGATTTTGGCAAAAAGCCTGCTGGGCAGGAGACAGGCGGCGTGATGTTATTATTGGATGCTGGCAGGGCTCCAAGGCAGTGTTTGTTTTCGAATCCGATGAAAGCCTCGTTGCTACCCACCTTCGGAGTGGGCCGAGATCGCATCGGGAGCATATTAAAAGAAGCGTTTCTTTCCTGTGCCGCAACAAGCGCCTGCAGGTCCGGAGCACCGTGTCCTTGCGGGCCACCCAGAGGGACGGTCGGAACCAAAAGTGGTAGAAAGGGTTCCGTTCGCCCGCTAGCACCAGGCTCCGGTTAGTGATCGATCAGTGGCCGTCACTGATGTGGTTCTAGGGCACGTTAGAGGGAAACCTTTTCGAACGGAACGCCGGTGGTGGGTTTTTTGTTTGTTACGGCACACATCGGTAGCATATTTGCGTTCCGAACGGGTCGTGTCGTGGGTGCACGTGGAGCCTTCGAAGGCGAAAGCGAACTTGGAAGCGATGCTTCGACGAATGCAAACGTCTTCTACTTTCTCAAAGGGCTTGCGGGGACCTCGCGTAACCCAAAACTGTTGCACACTCCGAGCGGGATAAGAGGGGATTTTTTGGCTGGAAGTGGCCTGCTGCTTCTTGTGCCTTGTGAAGCGTTTTATTTTTTGTCGTCTGTTCCACGAAACACATCCCTCGTGCCTGCCTGGCGGTTGTGAGTTTAGGGAATTTATTTAAATTGAATTTATCGCAGGTCGTACACTTCCTGCCACGGCAGCGACGCGTTACGCAATTTTCTTTCGAAGCCTTCCGTGCCTGTTATTTGTTTTCTAACCACAAAAGTTAGAACCGGTTGGCAAGCGATCACTAGAAACGAGCATGGTTCCTGATCGTTTGGGATTGAGTAATTGAAATAGGGCTATTGTTGAATATTTTTATATTTAGTTGTAAAGTTTGCGTTTGTATTGTGAACTAGCCGACCCACCAAGCTTTGGTTAGTTGCATGTGAGTGAATGTTTCAGCGGGATGTCCATAACATGGATAGTTTCCACTTTTTTATATTTGCAAGACTCAATTGTCAAAGGTCTGAACCGATACCGATCCGTGAGAAAATGGATAATGCGGTTGCCGGTGGCTGTGTTCATATATCTCTTTTATAATAAATTATACTACATATTATTGCATACATTGTACATTGTTGCTTAATACGGCTCGGTCCGTTACATAATAACAAAAACCAAATTTTACATATGAATCGTTCGATTAAAGTAAAGCTCTCCTTAATCGATAGTCGCCCGGCTTGGCATCATAAATAGACAGCGCTTTAAATATGCATACCAACACACTTCCATTGGGTGGTTTCGGCCGTAAGAACACCGAAATTAGGCAACGGAATATGCCTCCATTTCTAGCTTCCCATGCTCCGGGAAATCTGGCTCACTCCGTGTGGTGGGTTTTGTTTGCGGAACGTGAACGCCCATCGATGCCTGACTTTCATGTTGACTGACGTGACGCTCGATTGACGGCTGGCCACGACTAGTGGCGCGCCGTTCGCCATGAAGGATGTAAAAGGGGCGCAACCTCGCACCTAATGCACTTCCCGTAGGTTCCATTTCTCATCGGCTGTACACTGCATCTGACGGTCGGCATTTGCAATCCGCCGCGGCGGGGTGGCCCATTCGGGACCGAGCCCCTTGCAGTTATTCGTGCGGTTAGTCGTGCGTGCCCGGGGCCCACGAGCCGGAGGTCACAGCTGCTGTACGGTATTTTTGTGAATTCCTACCACGCGCTGCCGTTGGGCTGGGAATGAAATTAGAAAATTGTGTTTGTGACGTCAGTTGTTGTACTGCGGGAGAAAAAGTGGGGAAAAACCCGACTGTTGTTGTGTACCATTGTGCTGCTGCCGCCAGTTTGTCGACGGTCGACACCGTACGCGCGCTGGTGAGTAATCGATTTTTCTTGTCGGTTGCAGAATTCAATTTTGGGACCCCATTTGCCGCTGGTGCTGGTGCGCCGGGAGCTTCGGGAGCAGGCCACCGGATGATAGGTGGCTGCACTGGCGTGAGTGATTTGTCGTGGAGCTTCCGGTTCAGCGCAACAGCCACCGCCAGTCTGGTGGAGCTGGCGTTGATGTGCCGTTACGATTGGTGATGTGTTTGAAAAATCGAAAAACGATAGGAGAGGTAATAGAAATTACAAGGAGAGTGAAAGAGAGAGAGAGAGAGAGAGACAGATGGCGAGAGAGCGTGACAGCGAATGCGGGAGAAATCTAAACATACAAATATCGCTAACAATGGAAGAGCGGCACACCTGTGCCGGTTGGTGGCAGAAGCAATAGAAGGACGTGGCATGGTTCTCAATCGATGGAAGCCATTTTTGTGTGGCTGCCACTCACCGAAGTCTCCTTGTCCGGATGGTGCAGTGGATAAGTTGGTGATTGAAGCTGAAGGCTCAGAGGGCGAAGAGCGTCGGATGGCGATTGCATTACGACACGACACGGAACGCATATTATTTGCGACAGACGGAATGTGGCACCGAGTCGGATGGTGTTACTTGATTTTTACCTTCAGCAGCACACGGTGCTTCAGGATGCCTCGACAGGATGCGGCAAGGATCGTGTGAACGGTTCGTGAAGATGCTGATTGAATCCGACATCTCGCCACCGGAGCGCAATGGAGCTTTTATGTTGATCATTAAAAATTCGGATCCATTTGATGGCAATGCCCATTAAATGAAGGTACTGCTATGAAGATGAATGTGAAAAGTTTTTCATTAGATAGTGTACCGAACCGCATATGGATGACTCTTCGTCATCTTCGCTGATCTTTTTTCAATTCGTTCCACTGTAACTATAAACTCAATTCCAAAAAAGTCCAACAAACTTTTTTTTATATTTTTACAGTTTTGTTTCGACTTTTGTGCTATTAATACGAAAAGCAGGTTAGAAATGGTACAACGAGGCAAAACATTCATCAAATAGAGGACATGATTTAACGTAATTTAGTTTAAATCTTTCAAACCGACAGCAATTGATTTCTTGACCATAAGACTGACGAATATTCAATAACCATTATGTACTCAATATTTAACTTTCTAAGCTACTGTCAGTGCTGAGTATTTTTGGACACTTTTACGCACCACTGATGCAATTTATTGAACTCGTGCCGCGGGAGTTCGATTTTAATTTCACACCCAAGGCGCATCATGTATCCGACTCCCATTTTCTTCAGTAGCGTGCCACCTGAAGGATGCACCGATGGAACCGTGCCCGTCACATTCACAGCCAATGGGTCGTTTTTTACAACGCCATTAAACACGTTGGTCCGGCGTTGGGGACCTGCTTGGCTCGGGTCGGCCAATGTTGGTCTGCTGCCCTCTGGCCGGCAACGAAGGCTGCGGTCCTCGCGGCACGCGCTACTCGTTCGGGTTGTGCGAATGTTTCGTGTTTTTACTAGCACAACCGATAGCACTAAACTTTCCTCCGGTGGGACACGCGTCTGGAAAATTTTCACCATTCAGGAGTTTGTAAAACACTCGCGCGACCAGCTTGGGCGACCAGAATTGCAAGCGGGATGCTGAAGCGCAGAAGACAAACGCGATGAGATGATGAATCGTAATTTGTGCTGCATTCATTTTACAGTTCATTTCGCCGGTCGCCGGGAGTACCGGCCATTTTTTTGTAGTTGGTTTGGTTCCTTCTTTCATTTGCTGTAAATTTCAATCTTCTTTTTTAATTTAAACATTTATTTCACTCATCATTAGTCCACCGTCCGCTGGGAGCATGGTGGCGTTCCCCTGTACCGTGGGGTTTTGGGGGCGAACGGGCTCGTGAGGGCCGTAACTTTTCGCGTCGTAAAGTGAAAATTAAAACGGGAACCTAAAGGCACCTCTCCCCAAGTATGGGTAGAGAGGGAAATGTGCGACAGGAAAAGTTTCCCGTTCCGCAAACATCCCGAACCGCGACTTTTCAATTTCGTGCGACCGAAGTGTGGCACGCGCGACTCGTTGATTAGTTTCCCGTGTGCGAACTGCGTAGAGCCGGTCGTGAGTTTTAGGATTTTTCACTTTAATCAGTCGACTGCGCGACCTGGGGGCGAGTTTCTATCCGCGGCCGGGTCGGGCCACGTTTATAATTGGAATAAAAAGAGCATAGTTACGAAGGTTGTCCGCCATTGCGTTGTCATTTCATTAGTGATACCAACGTCAGGAGGTCCTGTTTTTTGCTTTGGGTCTTCTATAGTGTGCCGCTCTTCGAGAGTGAGAATGGCTGATGAGAGATAGAGATGAGAAGCAAGTTTGATGGATAGTCTGTGAGCGAACGTAGGGAAAATATGTTAAACGTGAAAAAAGTAAAACCGTCGACCGGATCGGAGGCTCGGTTGCGTAGTTTGTAATTGCACATCCCCACGGTCGCCCAACAGGGGGACGATGAAAAAGGAGAGGATGGATGCGCCACTCTCACTCTGGGCCCTTGTGCTGTATGTGTACAGTGCAATTATGTTTATTTACGAGTGAATTTTTACTTCATTATCCAGTTTGTCGCTTCTTGCGCACCGTTGGTACGTGGCCCGCCGGGGCTGCTAATGGGCTGCCGAAAGGCGAAGGCTGCAAGCCATGGAGGCCACGGAGGATGGGCGATAAGGACCGGGAAAACCAGCCCGGTGCGACCTACCAGTGAGAAAGCTCGTCTTAAGGGAGTTTTCCAGATTTTCTTCCCCATAATATGGTCGCGGTTCTCGAGGATCACTTCGCGCCAACGGGACCCAACCGAAGTGGTGGCACACTCGTGATGCTACGGGGTCCAACGGGAACCCTTTTCTATGAGACCGAGACGAGCACGATTGCGCGGCGAAAGTTGGTGAATTTTGTTGTAAAAGTTTAATTAACAGAGAAATGGGTTGGAAAGTGTGGAAAACAAGCAAAAAACGGACCATGGAACCCTTCATATAGCGTAACGAACTTTTTCTGTCTCGCTCACATACACTCTGTCTCTCTCTCTCTCACTGCGCCTTACATTAGCTGTGACGTTTGTTTTGGGGCAAATTTTAGGGGAAAAGTTTTTTCGTTCCGACCTTTTTTTTTGTTTCCGTACACCTAGTTTGCTCCTGATTCCGGGGTCCTGTAATTAAAAATGTGTTCCTAGCCGACGCACAGTGGCGAGAGAGAGAGAGAGCACTGCGAAGGTTTAGTGCTGCTCCCCCGTTCCAACACGGCACGTGCTGCAACTTGCTCGGGTTGAAGCACTTGGCGGCGGTAGCGCCGCTGGCGCACTAACAGTTCCACCACATGCTTCGAAGTGGTCCACACGACGGGAGGCAGTCGGTCAAGGCTTCGTATGCAAAGGCTTCCCGGGTGGCGTCCCGAGCGGAAGTAAACTTAAATTATCCCTCCCATTAGGTGGTGAGCAAGTTGAATTTGATATCGCTAATTTTGTGCCATTTTCTGAACCGCCCCCTGACACCGATGATGGCTGGGAGCACCGTGGCGCGTGAACACGTACTTTCGGAACGTGCTCCAACAGGACTTGTTGTTTTCGGACGTGCCCTGGGTGGGGCGGCTGAAGGAGTTGTTATGTGTTGGGACCCCGAAGGAAGTCTCGATTTCAGGGGCCGGATGAATGTCACTCCATTTTGTCCGTAATTGATGAGTGTAATTTCATACAACATCCCTAACTAATGAGGGCCACCTTTGCTGGATGCCGAAGACGAACGAGGATTTTATTCGGGTTTAGAATAAATGATAAACACAGTAAAGATTTAAGGCCCTTGTCGCCAAGAGGAAGGTTTTCCTTACTGACTGGTAGTTAGCGTTCCATTCCTGCCGGCAAAATTGCTCTGGAAAGAAGACTTCCTTATTGGTAGCATGACATTTTGGTCAAATAAACGGAGAAACTCTACGTATTGCTGCAGTCGTTTGATGAAAAGTGATCTTCTGCACACTCGATAACCAATTACCGGGCAGCCACTCTTGTCACTCGGTTTCTGTGACCCACCCGGTGATCTAATTTCGATGCTTAGCACCATCACTGGGATTAGTTCATAAATCGACCGGCCCTCCGAGCCGAGATGGATTTGACCAGCGTAAGCTCGTCGAACACCACGAACAGCCCCGTAGCAGAGAGCATCGTTTTCCTCCTGAAAATGATCAACGACTGCCGTGGCCGTCGACTGCTGATGATCTCCGTCCCAAACCCCTTCTGGGAAAGTGGTTTTTGGGCGATGTTTTGGAATCGAATCCATCCGACCACCCGGCCGGGTAGGAAGAAGTCGAAATTGAATCGAATTCGATAAGCCAGATATCGGTTCCTGGAAGCCAGTATCGGTTTCTGCGAACCTCCTTCGGTGGGGAGGGCTGTAGTTGCAAGCGTCCGTCGTTCCTCTTTCGTCGAGTCTGGCACTCAAAATAAAGCTCCATTTGTTAAGGCTTATCGTCTTTCGATTCGAGGTTTGCAGGCTTTTATGAATATTTTTCAGACACTTCATGGGCGTGCCCGTTTAGTGTACGGCATTTCCTCGACTCTTTCATCTTTTTTTTGCGGCACCGTATAAAGTTCGGGGGCAAACGGTACTTTCTCAGTGTGCAAGGGCTCAGACCTCCACGTTCTCCTAGGGGCACGTGTCAATGTCGTTCTCGGGCAGGGATCCGATAATTCACGATAAGGATTATATTAGTTTTGTCAGCCTCTCCAAATTGACCTACTTGCACTCTCTGCCGGCCAAGCGGCTGCGGCTCGCAGTGGCCGTGTGTGTCAATTTCCGGTTGCCGAAACTTCAGCCCCAGCCAAACTACGACGATGAGTTTGGCGCAGTGAGATTTGTCGATGTCGATGATTCACTCATTACCGTCTAAGCCTATTGGAGCTGTCAGAAAATTTGCTGAGGATCGTCAGAACTAGCTTTTTTGTTGTGACAGAAAAAGTCTTCCGAAGTTGAGACTTTCCGCTTTTTGGGACTGTTGGGCGGTTCGAGTGGTTCTGTTCGTTCGGAGCAACTGAACGTGTAGCCGTAACATACTTGTTAAATGGTGTAAAATCACGTTTCCGAATCACGCTAGTAGCTTATTGACGACTGGACTACAATGGCATTAAGGTAGGTATTTCGACATAACGCAGCGCGATTAATCAAGCTTCATGGAAGATTTACTTTGCAGTAATCCGTAGCAATCCAAGCGGAAGAATTCGGTGTGCATTAATGTATTGGACGAAATCCCAACTTCGCGAGCATCTCAATGTGTTTGAGATGCGAAATTTGATCCTTATGAAAACTCTTACACATTGTAAGCAAGAATGTCTTGAATGATCGAAAATGTCTTCGGTTGAAAAGAGATCGTTTATGGCGAATTGCCGAAGCAATGATTGTAAATTTTGCTGCCTAAAATGTGTACCTCAAGTTAGCCACAACTTGTACGGAAATATGTTACCACCATAACAAGGTGGCCTCTATTAGCTTGTTAGGGTTCTAACACGATCCCGGTGGCAACGGATCATATCGATTACGTCATGCACACAAAGGTTAGTAAGTCACGCCAAAATACCTTTATTTGTGGTGATGAGCCCGTCACCCGTCAAATTCTCTAGTAAAGTGGTTCGGCGGGGTGGCCTCCACCCTTATGAACCGGTGCAGTGCATTAGGTAGAACGCATTCTAACCCGTCGGCGTAAATGGAATGCAATATGTTTGGCCAGGGCAATGGCGTCAGTAAGTCACACAAATGTGCCACTTTCACGCGGGAATCACCGGCCGATCCGGTCCGGCTTCAAATTATTGGAACGATTCGAGGATCAGCCGGCTGGCGCGGCGCAACGTTTGACAAAACAATTTACTCCGAAATGTTTTCCAATCAATTTGATAAAATTGGAAACAATATCGGCTGCAGCACAACTATCGCTCTTACGTAAAATCGGCCCATCGGCGGATGACATTGGCAATCGTGCCGGTGGTGCGCCAGTGTTTTGCCGGACGCCGGCTTTCGGTTGGCAAACGGCGGACGGTTCCATCTTTGACCCAAATTGACGTTTAATCGTTTCCCGTTTGCTGGCGAATTTATCTGCTCGTGCGCCGGCCCCGGTGCCGCTCAGCGCACTTCCGTGGCGTGTTGGCGTGGCGTGTGGCGTAATTGATCGGCCGTTGCTGCCCTACCGGACCCGGTCTAGGTCGGTCCCGATTTTGATGCGTTCAATTATCGTTTATGTGCCGTTCTCACAAATGGCACCGGGCAAAAACGCATAACGCAGTTCGAGGACTTTGCTGTCGGGCCAATACTAATGGGGCTGCGTGTGAGCGAACTGTGTTACAGCTGATGAGACCGAGTGCAATTGCGTTCCCTCTACCCCAGCCCGAGGATGTAAAAATCGGTCAACCCCATCGAAGCCGCTGGCTATCAAATCTAAATCAATGTCGTTGATTGGTGTCCGTACTGCGTCCGTACTACCCTCCGCTCTGCTTTTCCATAAAGTGTCGTTTTTCGTGCGGCGCGTCTACTACCTTTTATTGATTGGTGGTTGGCAAGAAAAACACAACTGCTTCCAGTAGCGTGCGGTGGATTTGTAGGAATCGCCAAGCACTAGGACGACGTGATAATTGTCAGGGCTTTTGTAAATGTTGGGCTTGCTTTTTGCTGATGCATACCACCATCGTTCGATGATAACGATGTCGCAACAACAGTGACGATTGGACCAGTTCCGATGTAAGAAACGGCCTAGGAGCGCGTGTACCACGGAGCGCACTGCTCGATACTGGACTCCTTTTTATCGCATTTGGTGAACATTTTCCGTAATTACAGAACAGACTAGTTATCTCACCCTGCTTGGACGGGTATTTCGAAACTAGCTAAAAGCGATTATCAACACTGATAGTTCAATTAGCATTTTTGCCGTTAGCACACATCACAAAATTGTTATCTACTTTATTTTAATTAAACTTTTTTAATCGCTTGCGAAGGTCAACACGTTATTGCTGATAAACAATATATTACACTACACATTTTATACACATTAAGAACAGTATTGTTCGATCATCGCATTAAATAATTTTCACTACACGACATATGAAAAATATGTTAGTTATGAAAAAATAATTCGTGAGTCAGCACTAAAAGTACAAAACAATCTTTCTCACTGCATTCGGTTTCCACCATAATCTACTCTTTAACTACTCTCATATTTTTCCTTCTATTATGAATTTTAAAGAAATCTGTTTTGAACAAAAGAAAATGATACTAATGAATCTTTATCTTGGTGAAAGAAAGCTTGATGTCATTATTAAAATTTTCAGTAGCATACGTTTACGCAACAATAAAATGGTAGAGGATCTGATCGTTGCCATATTTTAATTGTTTGAGCTAATTGAAATTTGTTTCAAGCTTTGTATAAAAACGACTAGGTTAGGAGTAAATATGGCTTCATCCACACTAAATATGGCAGAACAATAAGTATGTTACGGACCCCTGTTCCACCGTGCTACTGTTTTAAACACTACCCCGCACGACGCCCTTTCATGCTCGATACGGGCAATCGAATTTTTTGGTTTATTCTCAACATTACCTTCCATTACGTGTCTCGTAGGGCATTTCGGTGCCCTGCTTCCGAATACCTTCTTGCGAAGGTTAGCATGCAAAGCGTGCCCCACGATTTCCTTACGCCTGCCCCGTGGGGCGGTCCCTTGACTGTGGGCATCCATCTGGCATCGATAGGCCGCCGTGCATAATGTGGAGTCAAACGAACGCTCTCTGTGCGAGAAACCGATCACAGCACAGTATCAGTCGTGTGTCTGCTGCCCCCGCTGGCTGCTGTTTCTTGCCAAACCCACCACGCACCGCTACAAGTCAGGTGCGCGGCTCGGCAACGAGAATTATTCAATTTCGTTTGTTATCTCACCGGTTGCGATCGCGCGTTGACAGAGAAATACGGCCCCGGACGGACGCAGTTGCGTGTATCGGCAAACGATGGCGCTGCCACGTGTCGCGCATCGCCTCCTTTGGAGCACCAGGAAAAAAACTCGAAACTCCGCGCTAGAAATTTCCATTCGAAGGCGAACCCAGTGCGGTGCGAAGGGCGCTTTCCTTTGGTCGGCCGCAAGACGACACCACCGGTGGTGCTTTGAACCTTCTACTTTCGGCACCGCCGGTTGCCAACCGGAAGTGCCTAGTCACGGTGGGTGCCTCGCTAGGTTTCTGTCGCCCAGCGTCCCAGAGTCTTTAACGAACGTTTCGCGCTTCAGGCGCCCTGGTTCCAAACGTGGTTCCGGCTCGCACTAGAAGTACTTTAAGATCCTGGATAGGGGGGCGCACTTCGCTGGCCGCAAATACGATGCGAGGCAATCGAAGACGCGCGGCAATTCCAATAAACTTCAGCAATATTTTTTATCTAAATTTGTTTGCACTTATAGCGAGACGGGCACCACCGGCGGGTAGGCGCGTTCCTCGGGGCTCTTCTTCGTGGGGCGCAGCGATCGAATGGGGAATCTGGGACCGAAATGCGAGCAGGGGCATCGTAAAGTTTGCAGCCGAAAGTAGGACAACAGTAACCCGGGTCGGGGGCTGGCCCGCGGGAGAGTCTTAAACCAGTGGCCGCAACACACCACGTCGCCGTGCGGAGCGCCCCATCAATGTGTGGTGGGGTGTGGCTTGTGGTCGGTCATCGATTTGTGCGACGTCCATTGATGCCACAGCCTGCGGAAGGGACCGAGGAGGATTGGACGAACATATGGAATCTGATAGCCGGCGAGAGACGGCAGCCACTGAAGGAAAAAGGTTTATTTTCGATACCTTTATTGAATTTTTGGCATATTCTACTTGCTACTCCGCGACTTCGAGCCCAGAGAAATCGGATAGTCTGAAGCAAGACAGTCGACAGTAAAACAGTGCGATGCGAGAGAAATGCAATTTGTCGAACTGGAATAACATTAGGATCGATACCGTAAGAGGTGGCTCTCAGATGGAGAGTTATGAATCACGTTTATGCCTTGGGTGCCTACCTCGACGAAGCGAAGGCTGGACCGGCATATTTACGATCGGCGCGATAATCGAGATGCTAGGGGACGATTGGAAATTTAAATTTTAACAACATGCACCATGCCTGCAGCGGCCTGCAGCCAGACCCGTTTCGGACCAACAATAGATCGAAGCGGGTGATTTGAGCTTGCCCGAAAAATATCCAATTTGCGCTCGGCCCAAAACTTGCAGGAACTCATAATTTGAAAGTCAGAACAAATCGCTCCATCTTCGATCGGGCTTCGGGTGCGCCTTCCGGGGAAGTGTGCTCTCGTCGGTTGTCCTCTTTCCGACTTGGGTGTATCCTCTTTTAGGACAGGAAAAAATGACACCGACAACACCATCAGCCAGGATGGAGACGCCTGGTGTTTCACGCTGAAGGTGAGTGAGTGTCGGTGGCACCGGCCCACCGGTATGTACGTGTCACGACGCTTGTCTCGACCGAGAAGTAAATCGAGTGGCGAGGTTTTCGGTGGCCGGGCGCACAGCACGTTTGCCTCGGTTATCGCCAGTTGGACCACCTTACGAGCGGATGAAGAAATATGATTCCTGAGCGGGCGCGGCCGAGAAGCGGCCATTGTGACGCCGGATTGGCCGGAGATTCGTTGAGTGGGTCGGTTGCTGCTTTACCCCTTTTTATTTCCTCCATAAAAAATCATAACACCCACCGGTAGCGGAGGTTCTCGGATCTTCGAACGGAAGACACACTCTTCGCCGGCCGACAGATCGCAAACGGCAGCTCGGGCAGCGGGTTTCGCGAAATCTCGTCCACCCTCGACGACGTGGTCCGATAGGTCGAGCGAAATGTGAAATAACTTTCGCGTGGCTGGAAGTATTTTCGTGTTTTACACCTCGCCGTCGTACGGAACGGAAAGTGCTTCACCGTAGAAAGGCGGCAGCATTTCCATCTCGTCGTTGTGTCTTCCGTTTCTTCCGAAGCCGAGGATCAGTTTCTGGCGCGAGTGCATGCTTCGCAGAGATACGGACAGTTCGGGCTGCTGGTGCTTCAAGTATAAGCAACGTAATATCGAAACTCTTCACGTTCACGTTCGACGAAGTGCTTCGTCCGCGTTGTGGCAGCGAAACGCGAGCCCTCCAGCAACATGTGGGGCGTTTAAGACGTTCTGGAGTCTTCTGTACATACCACATACACACTCGCGGAGAGAAAGCGCCCGATGGGCACGTAAAAAAGTGTTCCTCTGTGAGGTGGATCATGTTTAATGTGAGCACCAAATCGAGAGGTTCGTTCGTTTTCAATTTATGCTATCGATGCCACAAGTAGGGCGACCATTTACTTTCTAAACGATTTTGTCTGAGTGGCGAAAAATAAAGTAAACACTGTTTTTGAACGCAGATTGTGGGCGATTTTAATGCTTGTTTTATTGGACAGTTAGCAAACTTTGATCAATTTTCCGTAAGAAATGTTTTTCTTTCGCTTAATAGCACACTAAAGAAGCATTTACAGTGGCATTGGGCAGGTTGAAGGATAAATTATTATTCCATTTCGGCGGACGCAGAAGCGACATGTCTAATCGACGGGATACGCAGAAGGAGGAAATGGTTTCCGTTTCCGCTGACAGACCTGTAGGCAGTAATGATTAAAAGATAACTACGTTTGCTCGGTTCATCGGCCATGTGTCGCCGGCTAATGTGTAGATAACGCGCATTTGATTAGCCTAGCTCCCGGGTGGTTGGATTGCACTTTGAGCACAATCTTATGCCGATCTGGGATAGTTCCGTGCGTAAGGGTGCTTTCAAGAGGCTCCATCTCGTACCCCTACAGAAAGTGGCGCCTACGCTGGGTCAGCTCTTTCGCATCAAAGCTCCTATTACTGTTGTTCGCCCGAGAGGCGAAGATCTAAAATTGGTTCTTGCTTTTGCATCACTTCGTGTGTTTCAGAAAACAGCAATATATTTGGCATTGCTTCCATTGTACTTTAATTTTCAAAGAAACACACCAAAGTCGTTGTTATTAATTCGCTCTACTCAACCAAAACACTACTCGATGTCGATGTTCAATTAAACTTCTGATGGATTGCGGTTCCAATCCAGTCCGGCTTCCGAATTATGTAAACTTTCTCGAAGATCGGAACTATTGTTTCGTTCACAGGTCGGCAAGCGTTGCCTTGCTGTTTAACCTGTTTTACGTGACGCCAACCTATTTATTTAACCAACGCCAGCGCCAGCACGTTGCTCGTTATCGTGACCGAATCATCGTCGTCGTGTTCGACGCCTGTTGTAGTGTTTGCATTAGCAATTACACATCGGAGCGGTTCCAGTGTTTGAATATGCTCTGCTCGTGGTGTACGACGATACGACGGAAACGTGTTCGTTTAACGCACAGCAAGCCCATCATAGCTCCACCTGGAATGTTAGGCTCAGTGCCAGGCGTAATCGGCTCACCAATCTTGGCTTTTCAGAAACTAACCTGATACTCATATACATCTGCCATATTTTCGTAAACTTAACCAAACTTAACGTCGGGCGAATGGATGCTGAGAATGAAACAAGCTGTAGATTGCAATGAATAGGCCATTAAAAATTCCCCTTTTTTTATTCGAAAAAATGGTAGATTTGGCGAGGAAAATGGCGCCTTCACTTTTGTGTCCGACGGCCATTCGGCGTTACCCGCGCCGGCCGCAACGTGCATGAATGTTGCAAATTGTGTGAACAGCCACGTGAACTTTTGGCTCCCGGTGATTATGCTGCCAGCATAATGTAATGCTATCCGGGAGCCAGCGTACGGCGCGAAGAAGGGCGGCCGGGTTCCAGTGTCATGTATGAGAGGTGAACCATTTTCGGTCGTCTTTTGGATGCTTGATTAACATGCGATGGCCACGTCCTTTACCGACAGGGCACACACTTGAGGGCTGCTTGCTAGCCCGGGGCGGGGGGACCCGTGTCCCGTGAATGGCACACCGAGGCACCGAAAGGACACGGACGCGTCGCAGCGTCGGGTAGCGCTGGTGTGGGATTTTCCGTCAAAAGTAATCCATGCACCCGGACCAGCCGCCGGCTGACGGACTGATTATGGGGATGGCCCTTTTTTGCGAAACCTTTCGCGTGGTCCAGCATCTCTCTGAAACCCGCAGCCGAGCCCCGGTCATGGCGGGTGCATCGTGTTGGCTGAATGCCGGAAGAAACTGTAAGTAATTTAGGTTCTTTGATGAAGTTTACACAACTTTTGCTGTGCCCGGACCGTGCACGGGGGTCCTTCGGGCTCGGTGTGGTTTCAATTTTGTACTTGAATTGGATCACCGAGCCCCGACGAGGGGCGAGCCCGCCGGGACCGGTGGGTTGCATATCGGTGCGGGTCGCTCCGGTCTTTGCATAATCCCGTTTGGCTTAGGCCGGGTTTTTTTTGCGTTGCTACCGGCCCGGCTCGGCCCGTACATGAATGAGCTTTTCGGGGATGGCTGCTGCTGGGCACAATATTTTGTATGATCCCTTCCCCGTAACAGGCACTTCACGGTTTCTGCGCCCGCCGACGGCCGGCATACGGTGCGGTGCCCTATTCATTGTGCGACAATGTCCTCTGTCCTCGTTGCCACCTTCCTCTATATCAGCCACCGGGATGTGGGCTGGGACTCTCCCACGGCGTCGGCTTCTTCGTCGCAAAGATGCCAGAAAACGGGTCGGGTGCATGTTTGGTAAGCCCTCCAGGGCCGTTCCCGGTATGTTTTGCTGCAATCTTGTGGCGAATTAGGCCGCCCGGACACGGCTGGAGGGGTGGGAGCCTACGGTCACCGATCTGGGTCCGGAGGCACCGCAGAACCACACACCAGCACCAATTTGCGCGCGGCAAGAAGTTGGGCACCCGGTGCTTGTCCGGCCCCTATGGAATATTAATGGCCACCTGCGCTCGTCCTGACGGATCACGGACGGCCCTGCTGGGCAAAGTTCATTCGCACCGCATTCACCGTGGGATCCGTTGCGAAGGATTGGCCTTTGCACCGCTACGGTTCGTGCTTTTGACGTGGAGGTTTTGACAAAGCCGGAGCCACATCAGCTTGCTGCTGCTGCTGCTGCTGCTGTCCTGCGTTGGCGCCGGTGATGATGGGTTGCGGTCGAGGCTGCTGATGGTTTGCACCGTAATGTGTTCGAAAAGCCCAATCACTTTTGGGAACCGAACGCATTCTCGGCACTCGGTGTTGGGTTCTGAGCTCAGCGACGAAAAGAAGTTGACATACTTCAGATTGATGCATTCCTTGCGCTCCGGGTCCATAACCCTTCACAGCGGGGTGTGTGGTTAGAGATTTTTCTTCACCTTCTTGCGGTAGACCTGCCCGAGGCTGCTCGGTATCCCTTTGATCACTGACAACACGCCGGTGGCCGATTGAACGAAAAGCTATCTGCGGTTTTTGTGGGTATTATGGTTTGATGCGTTCCAGCCCGTCGTCAAGTAATTAGCAAAGTGTCTATAGCATCGTCGAGGTTCAGTTGCAGTGCACTGTTTGGAAATGCATTTTTTGGTCCATCAATCGATCGTATTAATATGTTTCTTTTTAGTGATGATCAAAGGGTTCACATTGGTTTGAGCAACAAGGGGATTGGCTTGAGCAACGTTTTGGCATTTGAAAATGCATTTTGTTGGAAATAAATATGCATTATGCGTAGAAGCTTGTAGAATTTAACAGTCCAAAAAGGTCCAACATCCAACAAGCTTAAAGAAAGTTTCAATTTATAATCATTTACGTGGATATTTTACAACACATGTTCAAAACACAACGAAAGCAAAAACTATCCTGTTCATATGATTATTGATAAAATAATACTCTATGGTTTATTCAGAGCAAAATTTAGACTACTTGAGGAAAAATCACTATATAAAAAAAAAAATTAAGATAGGTTATGTTTTAGTTTAAGCTTATCTTCCTATATTCGTCTCCTTTCGATGGATGCCAACTCGATAACAGTCGAGCGTTTTATTGAACTTTGAGTCACTTCCCGCTCTGGATGCCGTGCGGAAGTATTGCCGTATATTGTGACCGACATAAAATAATCTCTACCGTTTGATTGAATTTCATTGTTTTTTTTGTTGGTTTCTGATAAGTCATAAATTTTCTGTCTGTGGGGTTGTCACACTTTTGAATCTTAATGCTGCTTCATAAAGCATCACCATCGCTTGTCGGCTGTGAAAAGATGAAAGAACTGAGCTCAGCACTGCCTAAACGAAGCACATCCAGCAGTGGCTGTCTCCAGGATACATAAAACAACATGAAAACGCACTCGCTCGTCAGGGCAACCGAAGGGAGTCAGCAACCCGAAGGTGCTCTTCCGTTCCGTTCTCTGTATCTGTCTGGGCACACAGCGTCGTCGTCGTCGTCGACGTGGTCGTGATCGTCATCGTCGTCTACATGGTGGTTTCAAAAGAAGTTCTGAGAATGACTTTGAGGAAACGGCACAACAAAAGCCGAGCGTCAGGAAGAAAATAAAATCTCATTATTATTGCATTGTGAATTGGACGAGGGAAGTGTCTTTCCCGTTCGCCAGCCAGCCCGCTGCACATGCAAGAAAGTGCACGTGGGATAGACACACACAGCCACACCCGGTTGGCTGAGATTTCGCAGGATCTGCAGCATCGTTGCTTTTATTCATGTGTCCATCCATCATGTGGGAGCATCCTTTCTGGAGCATTCCCATCACCGAATGGGGGCTCGGTTTTGGTTCCGTTTTCTCCGGGCTGCTCCGTTTCCGACTCATCCTTTTGCACAATGCACCGGCACGGTGAATTCCCTGTTGCACAGCCCGTTAGAAGCCGGTGCGATCCTGCAGAAGATCCTGCTGCGTGAACGAAAGAAACCCAGCCTGGCCCGGTGTGTCTTGATCGGAACCGAAACCGAACGAACGGTGTCCGTCACCATTGTTCGTAGCCGGCAACGGACGACTGTGTGTCGTCTGCACACATACACAGGCACACCTTTTAGAGCCGCCTTCGGCGTGGAAAGTTAACCTTATTTCTGCGGAAAGCATCCGGGCTTCACTGAGTGCCGTGGTTATCTCGCCAAGCCATGAATCAAAGGCAGAATGGAACGTATTTAAGCCGGTGGCCTATCCCAAGTGGTCGTAAGGACGCCATTTCGCAGCAACTCGAGTGGTTGTGTGTCTGTGTGTGGCTGTGTGTGCGCATCTGACAGGTGTCTCTGATGGAGGCGCCTGGCTAGCCTCACGTGGAGGCGCCTGGTAAGCGTCCACAGTGAGGGCGGTCTCTTGATTTGGGTTGGGTGCATTGTTCCGTCCGCTGTCCAGGATTCGCACCGCTTCCAGCAATTGAGCAGAGGAATTTTCGGTGCGGATTTACGAATGTGGGAACCCTTGGGAGGTTCTTCTGCGAGCTTTTCCGGTGGCGGCGAATGAAATACTTTTCCCCGACTGAATGTAAGAATGCAAACGGAAAGCAAAAGCAAAAGCGGAAATTCAAATTGAATAAACCGTTCCGCAGTGCGAACGATTGTCCTGCACCGTGCTCTCGGAAATTGCTCGAATTTGTGGGCTTTGGCTGGCTGTGGCTTCCGCCCGCCCCGGTGCACATTTTTGAGCCGAATTCGTCAGCGCATTATCAGCGCACTCAATTGGCTTGCCTTCGGTGGTTGCGGATGTGGTTTGAATTCAGCCCGGGGAAGTGACATGCATGGCCACCAGACCAACCCCATTTCGGGTGGAGGCACCGTCTCCAGACTGCACCGGTCAGCCCGGAAGAGGTCGTATGTGGGTTAAGAAGTCAGATGATGCATAAGAGAAAGACGGCTCCTTGGCTACGTTGAGCTTCGTTTGGGTGTGCTTTTTTGCACCGACAGTTCCAGCATTTGATCTTTTCGTTGTGGTTCGCCACGTCAAACCATTCGGACCAGAACGTCGTCGGCAGTGGGCAGGCTTACCGTGTGGAAAATAAACAGCTATCCGGTTCCGGAGTTGGGAAATGCTTTGTCCGCTGCCTGGCATCATTGCGGATATTGTGGAACGGTTTTTCGATGCAGATTTTATTAGGAGATGATTGTTTCTTCGAAGAAAAACGAGCGTAAGCAGGGGAATCGAATCAACTTCCTTCACAGATAAATACTAGAAATACTTGCTTTGGAAATGCTTTCGTAACCTTCTTTTATCTCTATTCGGTACTGAAACGGCATTTGTGCACTTTTTTGTGACAAATAAGCGGTTCAAATTAAGGTTGTTGTCTTGTACATTCACCCACAGCTTGCATTCGTCTCATAAAGAAAGATTTATGGGAGTTTGAAAATCATACAAAAATCGGTACCGGTGCAAATTTTTATCAAGTTTTGAGAGGATCCTTGAAATTGCTGCCCAAAAACAAGACCCGAAGCTGCGCTCGGGATCCGTTGCCAAAACCATGGATCCGTATTAATTTGGCCTTGGGAATCGTGCCGTCGAGCTAGCATCTTGTTTCCGGCACCGAGAACAAGCAGTTGATTTTATGCAAACATAATAAAAAATGGCTCGCGAATGGAAGCTCGAATAAAAACCAAAGTTCACAATCTGTCCTCAACTGTTTCCGTGAATTATTCCACGGCATGTCGGAAACCCGGCCCGGTGCTTTTTTTTCCATTCCCACCCTGTGCCAAAAGCCCCCGGGGCGACCAAAGGATGGTTTGGGCCTTACCGTGCGGCCATCGCCGGTGTCCAGCGAAGTTTCTGATTCGAACGGACGGCAACGGTTCCGTAATCGAACTAAATTTGTTGCCGCAATAATCTGCTTGAAACTGTGCCAACAGAGAGCGGTACCGCGTTTTGCTGTCCCGTCGGTCCCATCTCCTACGTTGTCGAGGTCCTTGCGGGAGCTTTTCTTTTTTTCTGCGGTTTTCTCGGTTTCGATTTCTGGCCTTCCTTCCCGGCGAGTGGGGCAGAAGAACACGCTTGTTTTGCTTCCTGCTGCTGCTGCTGCTGATTTCGGTACCGAGATTTCCTCATGCCGTGCTACAATTGGACTGCGCCGTGGCTTTCAGTTCAGTTTTCGATTTTAGAAAGCCAACGGCTAGGTCCGTTTCGTAATTGCCACTAGTCACACGTGACCACCACACGTTGCGGTGGGTCCCTTTTACGAGAACCGGACAGCAGAGAGAACGAAAACCTAATAAGTGAAACAGTGTGGCCGGCTTACGGTGGCCGATTCGAGACCGTGTGGATTCGTAAGGATCCATCCCGTTGGAAAATATTTACCATTTGAGAAGAAATTTAATCCCAGCCAAGATATGTACCGGCAATGGTGTCTGCAGGGGGCTTAAAAATGCCTTCTAGCCTTATCAGTGTAAACTGCACACGAAGGAAATGAAACTCCGAATTGAAACAAACCTTAGGCTTTGTGTAGAATAGGTGTTTGGAGATTAGTTGTGTACTGGTTTCTATTTGTTTGCTGTTTCTAGAAAGCATTTCCCAAGTAATTCGGTTTACGATTTACAGTTTAGTTGTTAGAAGTTTGGCTTTCCACATCGAGCTTCCTCATAGCCATTCGAGGTGGCTGATGATGACTTCCTGTGCATTGCAAACCTGGCCAGGCTGACCCTACCAATCTGAAAGTGATCGCTGCAGGCACACTGAAACACGACCCACCAGCGACCATCACGCCGGCTCGTACCTTGCGCAGTCGTCGAATAAGAAATCCGTTTTCGACTGAAGGAGAGTAACTGAAATGCTTTGAATAATAATTAATGAAGCGTAATTAGGTGCGCTTTGTGCTGGCGAAAGGCATACCGGTGTCGGGGCAGTCGGTGCATTGGTCATACCACTGGTCCTAATGCGAGTGTTGGCAGGGATTGGCTGGCCTCAGCCCTGAATGGGACCCAAAGTTGGTTGGTTGAGCAAAAAGCGGCGGCCCGCTAGTGTGCTATTCTTGCACCACACGCCAAGAAAAGGGTCCCACCACCCAAAGAAGCCCACGAAGAATTAAAACAAACAAGCTGCGGGCGGTGTTTTGGCTCCCATTTTGCCTTTGGTCCGTGGGAAGAATGAAAAAGCGGCTCTTGAAGAAAAACAATTTGCCCACGCCGGGCTGAAAGGCATCGAAGGCTTCGCGGCGAGGCTTCCAGGGCTTTGCTGGGCACGGAACGAAATCGAAGCTGAACCTGGACCTGGACCCGCCACCGGTGGAGGTGATAAATACATCTCCACTCTCGGTATTGCCTCTCGAGGGCTCCGGTTTCCGGTTGGGTTGGGAAAAGTTTTGCGAAATCGTTTTCCATTCCAAAAGGATGGGTTTTTCTTTCGGCCGTTCGGCCGGTTTCTTTTTCTTCTCGGTCCTTTGCTTGGCTTTGCTTCAGCGCCGATGCTAGTTTGCCGCTTGTCTGGTACGCGCTCGATATGGCGAGTTTCGCCTTCGCCAGTCAATTTCCCTGATTGGCCCGGCCCGTGAAGTGGTACGTGAAACTTGAGGCAACTTGCCATTTATCAGCGACAGCTTTGCGGCACAGGTCCAGGTAGCCCGCGGCCCCGAGAATCCACGGCGAGTCGAGGCCGAGGGCCCGGAAACTATAGTTCCAAGCCCGGGAGATGAAAAGGCATTCCGATATTGGTTCCCAGCCTTCCCATGTCCGGAAAGGACCCTGAAAGTGGTTCTTATTTTTCGACCCTCGGAAAATCGACCCTCGAACTCTTTCTTCCAGTGCTGTCGACTACTGAATGGTGGGTAATTTTTTGTTGCTCGCTGTACGATACAAAACTAGGTACGCCGACCGGACGGCGAGGACAGTTTAAAGTAGAGGGCCGTGCGTATCGGAGCGCGAAGTTAAACCCCCTAAACGTCAGAATGGTCCGTCGGGATCAAAAGCGTTACAGCTAGGCTCCCCTCGGGCTGGAAGGTTATCTTTCCGGCGGTCCGGTTAAACCCTCTCCCTGTGGCGGGTGGCCCGTTCGCCGAAGGCCAAAATGCGAACACGCAAAAAGTGTAACTAATTTTGCCTTTTAAAAAGGGGCCCGCTTAAGGATCGATTTCCTCGTCCGGACCCAAAAAGGCTGCGGGTGACCGAAGGCGGGACGATTGTTTTGTTTCGTCGATTTTTATCTGGGATTAAATTTATTCCGGTGATTTGATAAATTCAACCCGCCCTGCGGGCCCACTCGGCTGCCGCTGCCGCCGGCGCACGTAAAGTTGGCAAGCTTTCGCCGATTTCATGTCTCGATTCGTTTGCAGTTGAAATGTGAACTTGCCGTAGGTGGTGGCAGGCAATCTGTGGAGCGTTCGTGGAGCGTGTTCCTGGAGCACCACCCGATGTGGCCACGGCAGGGCCACGCGGCTCAAGTAATTTCGAAAAATGTTTGCAGAGCCGGCATGAAAGGCGGCGAAAAACTGGAAGCAAGATTATGGCGCCGGGATGCGGGGAAAATTACCGTCATTTCGAGCACAGGAAAACCTTTGTCCCGGACGGTCGGAGATAAATGCCGGTGCCTGCCACCATTCGCGACCGTGCGGGCGCGAGCAATATTTTCTGCCTTTCAATCGACCGCCCACCGAACGAAGGTCGATTTATTCGCTTCCCCAGGGGAAGAAAAACCCCGTACCAATGCCGGAAGGCAGCGTAAATGATTGTTTAAAAATTTTAATTAAATTACACAGTACGCTGCCGGCTGATGGGAGGCAATTTGTCGCATCGCGACTCCATTGCGGAACGGCTTCGCGTGAGTTTTCGGTGACGGAAAATCGCTCTCCGATTTAGCCGGCTGTGCGTTGAGTTTTCCCGGCAATTGACTCGGAGCTCGGTGGAAGTAATCGGGCGCGAAAAGATTGTGACGCGTGTGCCGCGTAATTAGACGGAAGCTTTTCAGGTAACATTGCGAACGACGCCATTGAACAGTGTCTGAAATAGTGATGGCTCCATATGATGTCTCTGATGTTTGTTGGCTGATAAACGTTGGTTTTCCTACCACTGGGTTAAAATGCCATATTTAGCAGGCCAACAACAGTGGAATAAATCTAATCCGCCGTCGGCATGTTTAAAATGCACCTTATCGGCGTCATTTAAACGGAGATCCATTGTATACGGAGGGGCCCGCAAATCAAGCTGCAATCAGAAAACAGCGATCTTCGTCCCATTAATCATGGTAACGCCGAGTCGCCAGTTAATCACCTATTTATCGATTCTTCTCATTGTTGGGGCCCGGCACAAATTAGGGTACATAAAATTTCATCTTACACCGCGATGGTTGGTGCGCCGTCTAAACGCCGTTCCACCGATGGGAATAGTTGACCGGAGGGAAACTGTCATTTTTCAAACGGTGCGAAAGTATGGAAATCGAAAATCAAACATTGCACGGTCCAGCGGGTCGGTTCGGTGATGGATGGATTGGATGAAGTTTTTCTTAGACGCCCCAAACGATAAATCACGCACCGAAAAGTAAGTTCCGTTCGCTGCTCGAACGGCAACTCAAGCAAATTACAATCCGCTTTATCTGTGTCAGTTGGTTGGGCAGACCGAACTCGCTGGTCAAAGTGCTTTGGCAAGCGCAAAATTTGTCCTCCGTCAGTTTAGTCTCTAGTCTCCATTAAAGGAGAGCCTAAAATGGAGATAATTTACGATTCGTCTGTAATTCGCGAAGTGAGCGAAACAAAATATGTCCCAACTTAGAAATGGCTTTTTCTTGACGAGTGCCATTAATATTACAAATGGTCTATGTTTTGCTCGATGTTTGCGGTTTTAAAATAAAAAAATATAGAATAGCTGTTGAACTGCATGTTGAGGATGGAGGTACTTTTGTGAGTTAAGCGTTAATTTGATTCTTAAGAGATGCCAAGAGGTATCATTAATCATTCAAAGTTATTAATAAATAGAAGCATAGTTATTTCATTATTTGGTGTTCATGTGGTACATGGGTTCATTTCTATTTTCTACCATCCATTAACATTTACTCAGCATGTTTACGCACTACAAGGACTTCAATCTGTGCTCTATCTGTTGCTTTATCGTTGCCTATCATGAAATAAGTCTCAAGAGTGTACAAAAACAAACCTTATAAACATTCCTTCTAAAGGAGGAACTTTGCTACCGGTCACCGGGCGCCAGTATTGTTACGGATCGGGATACGGGATCACCGGAAGGAAGGTGGAAACGACCACCGGAAGGCACGCTATGCAGAAAATCTAATCGAATCGATTAGCGATGTTTCCGTGCTGCTCGAATTCGGTGTAAAAAATAATGCAACACACAAAAACCTATTTGCGCAACAATACGATAGCATGGCAGAGTTTGCGTTAGCCGACGGTTCCCGGAGTGCATCACGAGCGCAAACTTCTAGGGGTAAAAATGAAACGCATGGCCGTGCTGAAGTTCGGTAGGAAAAGTTCTTCAAATGGCGTCTGGGTGCTTCTTCGTTGGCAAATTTGTTGTTCGCTACCGGAGGCCACCCGAAGCGCCCCGGCGAAGATGATAGTTTGGCTCGGTGTTTGTTTCGTTCTGCTACTCGTTCACCTTTCGCGTTGGGTTGCTGGAAGGATGCCTTTTTCCTTGCCGGCTCGAAAGGCACTGCAAGTTTGTTTTCAAGAGACGGACAGGAAGGGGCAAGTAAAAAACTAATTTCGAATCGACAATAGTTGAAAGATGAACCGGGCGAAGTAAATAAAAAACTCGGGCTCGTCGGCAGCATGAGTGAAGCGATGGGATTATTTCTTGTGCTTCTTTGAGCACTCTGCTTGATAACCCGTTTATGCTGCGTATGACTCAACACTGATCAACCCTGTAAGCTATTGTGCATGAAGAAATGAGTTCCGGCACTATTAGACTGCACACACTATTGTTCAGCTGTTGGAAAAGTTGCCTCTAGCATTGTCTGAACGCTAGCCGTCAGATGTTTTTGCAAATTTGGAAGCGCTTATCATTGTAAAAAACGACTTATCTGCCAAGCTACCGGATGGACGCGATACACAAATAGAGTCTCCTAAATGTGCCACTTTTTTCTACAAAACACCGAAAGTCGGGATGATTTGTTGGACACGGGTTTCATCACCGAAGTTGCATACTTTCGGCAGCAGCACTGCATTTTGTTGCAGTGCACTAAGCGACGTACGACGAAGGAAAACGTAATCTAGTTGAAAAGAAAAAGCAAGCCCTTCTTCCATTGTGATTTGAAGCTTTTCGGAGGTTCAGAGCTCTTTCAATACACTGCCCCGTCTATGGAGAGCGTCCCTCCCTATTGGTTCGTTACTTCTGCTCGTTTATGATGTGTTGCTCCGAACGGAGCTCGCCCAAATCCGAACGTGTCCTGTCGGATGCAGCCCGAATTGCTGGGGCACAGCATGCTCGTTCCAAGAATAACTTCTTCTCCACCGTCTCCTGGGACGGACCAGAAAAGGGAAGTATTCAACGCTCTCTCCATATTGGTGCCGATGGCTTGTTTTGAAGATTTGCTGAGCTCCTCCATAGCCGCGAGCTTTGGGCAACAGACTCGTCCTTCTTTTCGCCGATTTATTCGATTTTGTTTCGTAATAAAAATATGATTTCCTTCGAAACATCGACTGGCCCCAGCAGGAGTAAGGAAAGCGGACGACGAAACATATCCCCGGGCAGTCAGAGTTGTATTGGGACGTCACGAAATAACTAACTTTAAAATATCGATCAAGATCACGGAAAATTGTCAGCACGCGCGTACAGCTAAGCTGACAACTGGCGACCCGTGGGCGAAGGTGCCTAAATTACGGACAACTTCCGGCGAAAGAAAGTTCCCCCACGAGCCCACGGGGCTTATCCACGGTTGCCCAGCCGCACGGTTTTTGGCGGTGACGTTTTAACTAAGTTTCGCAAAGATTTTTCCGTTTATTTTTGCTTTACCCCGGTCCCGGTTGTTGGATCATTTTGGTTTCTTTATTTTTAAGTTTTCGCTGCGCCACGTGTCACTTCCGTTGACTGCCGGATGTTGAGCTGTTGTTGTTGCTGCTGCCGCTGCCAGTGTCGTTTTTTTCCGCTGTTCTTGGCAAGAGTGAGTTTATCATCTCGAGGTTGTCATGATTTTTCTGTTTTCACTTCCCTTCGCACCCCAGGGGACGGAGAGTTCAACTTCCGCAAACGCCACTGACCCTTTCTCCGCGAGCGTTCCCGCTCTCTCTATCTCTCTCTCTGTCTCGCTAACTTCCCGTCTTCCCGTTCGTTTCCTTCGCGGTTCGCGCTACTCGTAAACTATGGTCCTTCGAACTTTATCCGCCCGGCTCCAAGCGGCGGTGTGTTGCAGCGAGTTGTTTGGTTTTGGGTGGCATTCTGAAACTTTCGGTACGCTTCATTATAGCCGACGTGAGGTTCATTAAATTCTCAACCCCCGTTTCGCGTCTTGCGTGTCATCCCGGGCTGTCTTCCAGGGCTGGGGGACCATTTTCTTAGAGCACAAATCTCGACCAGGAGCACAGCGAAACGCGGTGCGGATTAACTTTGCTGTTCTACGCCTGCGAACGTTGCCAAGTGTGAGAATTTTGTCTCAATTTTTAGCACCCTCCGTGTCAGGGTGCTTAGCCCGCCCGGCAGGGTCCGCTCACCCGAACCGGAAGTGAAGTGCCTCATTATACGCTCCGAATGACTGTCAACAGCGATCGCGTTGAAGTGTTGGGTGTTGAAAGTTCTGCTGATCGTTTTCTTTCGCTGTTTGTCACGTTAGACGACCGTAAGTAATAAATTAGCTCGATCCGTGTGCGTCACTAATTTTGAGGTCCAATTTGAGGGGCGTGTATTGAGCGTTGAATATTAATTAAAGTTTTTTCGAGGGATAAAACTATACGAATGGGATAATTGGGTCATCGTGGGACGAGTATGATTGATCGATTCCACTACTCGTAAAACCGAATAATGAATCGCCCCTTGAATCCTTGCAGCATTGTTCACGAGTTCTATTTACGGCAGACTACTTCCCAAAACGGAATTCTTCAGTGTCCTTGCATCATATTACCCTTAAATAAACATTCGTTTCAACTAAAAAGCAACTCAAATGCCAAACTGCAACAGTTTGGAGTATAAGCAACTTGTTAGCGTTGAGTTCGAAAAGGAAATCGATTTCTTTGGAACATGCGAAATGGCCAATAAGCAGAGAGCTGAGGACTCTCTTCAGAATGAAAGCCACCTCGGAACGGCACGTACAGGGTTGAGGGTTTTCGGAAAACACCGACGTAATACACTGAAGGGCACACAAAGGCTGAAAGGACGCTCATTGAAGCATCCCATCGGGGGTCTAACAAAAGGGGTTCCACAAAATATGGCCCTTGTTGCTGTGCCGAAACCCGTCCGCACGTTCCATTGGCGTAAGGAAATTTTTGTACCGAATGCCGAACGGCACCCTGCAAATAGTTTAATCAAATCCGGCCACGACGGGACGTCCACGACGACAGGGCGCCATTGTCCACGTCGTCGTGCACTATTATCTGAAGATTTATGCTGGAATGCGGAAACCTATTTGTTTGCATAGAAAGTGGCATTGTTTGGTGCTAATTAAGCGTGAGCGTGCGCCTTTTTCCTGTTTCGTACGCACACACGACGATCACGTGTCGTCGGTTTGAAGCGGATACATCGATCAGTGTTATGCCACTTTTGAAACGAAACTTACCAAAACCACCGTCCGACGAAGTCTCAGCTCACCTTTCACATTCTTACCGTTTTAAAGCACAGTTCATTAACGCTAGGATTCGTGTTCTTGACTGGTGTACCCTAACCGTGGCCAAAGATGGGTTGGAATTTGGGGCCGAAATTCAATTAAGCGGAAACATTCTTCTCCGTGACTGGTGCTGCTGCTGCTGGTGCTTAGCAAAAGAATATATGCGTGATCCGTTTGCCCGCTGGAACACGTCGAATCACGGAGCGTTCTTCAGGTCCTTCAGCTGCTGTCGCTGTTAGTGATCAGGGCGCTTTCGGGGTAGCCAATTTTCTCTACTCTGCTTTGCCATAGCCCAACGGTCCGAGTAGCGGTCGGTTCCATCGACAGTTTGGTCTAATGATAAAGTATAACAAAATTTGCTAGCCCATGAAACGAGCGCCTTCCGTTTAGGGTCCAAACGGTTCGCCCATTACATCCCGGGAAGGTCAGAAGCCGCCGAGCCACGTTGCAGCCGCCGGTTTCAAAACGTCCCGCACACACACGCTCATATCGCCTTTTGACAGTCCCAGAGGACGGTATATTGACAGGCGCTTGTTTACACCGAGGGAATATTGATTCAATTTTAACGATATGTAAATCTGGCACGGTTTGGCTTCGCACAAAGAAGAAGGGGAAAAGAATTGGAAAAAAAAAAAACGGGAGACAAAAGTTGGGCCGGCGGGATGTTTCGGGCAAAGGCTTCCCTCTTTTTTCCTAGCGGCCTAGACCCGTGCGTGCGAGGATTCTGGGGATCTTCCGGCTGGCAGCTGTTTGCTTAGGTTACGAACATTGAATTTTATAAAGTCGTTCAGCGGGGCTTTAAGTGTTACGGTGCGTATCCCTAATGTCCCGGACCGGGCGACAGACGGGCTCCCGGTAATGCGTCGAGTTTCGTCCGAGCCCTCCGCTTTTTGTTTACCGAAAATGTCAGTTTCGTGGAGCTTTAACGGCATGGCCATTTAGGCGGCGGTGGCGGCGCCTAAAAGTTACGTCGACGCCTAAATGCAGACCTTACGCAGCGCCGCGTTGGATTAGCTCGAGGAGGAAGTCTGGTGCGTTCGACCGGCCCAGAGCATTGCCCTTGGCGGAGGATTGCCTCGCATACGATATTCATTCGCTACACGTACGGTTGGTCGAATCAGTGGCAAAACAGAGAGAGCGAGAGCAGAGAGGGGGCGGTTGGATTTAGTATCGTGGGTCGGTGGCTGAAGACTTAGCCTCCCGGAGCACACACCCAAGGGGTTTCACGGTTCAGGAAACCAATCACGCCGATTTGGAACTTTCATCACCACCTTTCCGCAAAGCAGATATGCAGCCAGAGAAGTGGGAGGGCTTGGTGCTGGCGGCGTTCCGTGCCGTTTAGTGCCGACGTGTTTTGCGCCGATAAACAACAAACAGTGCGTGCCCGTGTTCACCTGAATTTCAACGAGACTTTCACCGTGGCAGCCTCTAATCTTCCCGCGGGATTCGCGGGAGCCCAACCCGACGGCCCCGGTTCCGATCGGCCATGAGTTGCCACTGTTGTGGTTGCTGCTGGCGATGGATTCCATTTTGAGGAGTACGCCATTTCCTTGACCTTCCCTGCGTTTGGTTCATGTGCGTAGCGCGTGAATTGCGGGAAGCCTACTTCTAGGCGTAACTGGTGTCGTAACTGATGGCTGTGTCCTTTAAGGTCTGAAGTTCTCTATCGCTGGTTTCTTCACGCTCTCTCTCTCTTTCTCTCTCTATCGTGATCTCTATTGTTGATAAACAGCTCCCTAGACACTGATATGGATTTGGTGGATGTAAATAATCCTACTTTTTTAAATGGGATGACGTTTGACACGAGCCACGGAGATGATCCGTAGTGTTTTTTGTTGGGCGTTCGTGGAAGCAATATATACGGGTCAGAATCGTCACCAAACACGCAATCACTATAATGTTTGGTTAGCTCTGTTTTTTTTTGGGATTTTGAAACAGATAAGGTGTCCAACATTTCGTCAGCTATAAACGTTTTCGCAGATCGCTGCATACAGGATTCGGAGTCCTGGAATAAGTAACAGTGTGCCATTTCGTTGCTTTTTGGCGAGTCGTATGAAACCGATAACTATCCACCAAATGAATCGGTAATTTCAATAGATTCGATCGCGGCTTGTGAGGCACTTGGAATGCATCAATGTCAGTTGGAGTAGAGTACTATCTGATATGTTGTCGAATCTTCGAAATGTTAAATTACCGGCTGTCAGTAGTTCATTAGACGTGGATGGTATTGCCTGGAGCACCTAACTCACCCAAACTGGAGTGCATCCATTGAGCCACGTTTGCGTTTCAATAGACTCGTATCAGCGGGACGTATTAGCTTTCACACAGTGGTTTGTATGTTGAGCTTCTTTTTTCGTGTGTGTTTTGCGACCGTTATGTGTTCCGATTTGGAAGGATACATGTGCCTTTTGAATATGCAGGGGCACACCGCCCGAGCACCGTTTGCAGCTCGATTCATGCTAGACTAACCACTGCAAATAGACGTTCGCTTCACGGAACCACAAAGTCGGAACGCTATTCTGCATGCATACGTATTGATCATCACTGGGACGGCGAAGCATTGGGTCACGACTTGCGTTTGCATTTGCGCTTAGTCAGACTGAGGGCTGAGTGTGTGCTTCAAGATAGTAACTGTTTACAGCATGCAACTGTCGAGCACGTAGATTGGACCGAAGACCGTAATTGCAACACAGCCGACAGGTGAGCGGCATTGGTTGCGGGTAACTCGATGGGTGCAGCTCTCCGACGGACCCAAGGGTTTGCTCCAGCGATGCAAACCGGGCCGGGCCAAAAACGTCCAAATTTCTCAATCACAGATTTACTTCCTACGGTTCCAACAAGCTCCCAACAAACACTGGTAGCTTCCGGAGCTTAGCATTCTACACGAACACCTGCTCCAATCCGCTCCGACTTTTGGGAGCCACAGTAAAAGCCGGCGGAAAAAAGGGAACCGGCATGTCCGACCGTTTGTTTGGAATGTTCCATTGACGTATTTCGATTACCTTTCTCTGGTCACACGCCCTGCCGGGAGACCCCGGAGATTGCGCAGGATAATCTGACAGTGATAAAATGCTGTTAAATTGACTGGCTTTCAATGGCGAATAATCGACAGTGCCCTTCGTAAGACCCCCGCTGATCGGGTACCTTTTCTCTCGAGCTGTCTTATTCGCCGCAAAAGTTGGGAATAGAAAATTTGACAACTCCAGGCTCCGGGCGGACATTGGAATCTCGAATCCGGTCGGATTAAATCGGATTGGTGCTTTGCATGGCTTTTAAATTTTTGGTCCAAACCCCATGGACCATGGTCGAGTACCGTGTGCGGTTACTGGCTGGCTGACTGAAGGGCAACGCATTCCGCATTTGGCCAGTTTGCCGGAGGCTGTAATGTCGGTTTCGCTGGCTGTCGTCAATGGGGGCCATTTGGTAATGGCTGCGCACTCCGCGGCTTGATTGATGACTGATGTGGGCCACCGGATAACTGGACCGACCGGGAACGGTCTGGCCGGCCGACGGAAAACGATTGGAGATAGGAGCCGAAAATTGCGTTGGGTTGCCCTGGTGGCACGACGTACACGGAGTCCTCGGAAGTGTGCACCGGAATCCAATCCGGAAGCGTCTCCAGCAGGAAAATGGCCAAAATCGAATCGGCAAATCAATCAAGGAGTCATAACAACCGCTCTCCGCCGGGTTCCGAGTGCGTTACGCAGACCGCAAGCTAAATGGCGTCGCACGGCGCCGTTTGCGGTGGGATCGAAGATAGGGAAAACGAATCCTGGACACAGACCCGGTTGCGTGGGAATCTGTCCAATTATCAGCTAAGCCATCGAACGTTAAGATTCGGCTGTGCTTTGGAGGGCCGTTTCCACGGTTGACAATAATTGATTGGAAGCCAATCGATGTTGGTGGCAGCTTTCGGTGATTCGGTTCCTGGGATTGGTCGTTTTTCTTCATTGGGCATCTGGAAATCTATGCTCCACTTAAGCCGTAGTATCTTGCGGTCGATATTGCGGAAACGGAATTTCAGTTACGGTGTATGATGGATTTGAAGAGACAGAAATAACACAAAACATGAATTTGAACAACTCCAAATGTTATAAATGTTCCTTAGAATTCGTTTCTTTCCATCGTTAAAATGTCAAATCTTTCATTGCGCGAAGGCTGCGGTATTACTCATACGAAGGAAATGCACCGCAATTGCTGCCGGAGTTAGGGCAACCGAGTTACCGGTATACACTTTATGCAAATATCTAGCATAGCACCGGAGTACCTACTTCGCTCGGCGCGTTTCTCCGTTACTGCTGGCAGGGGCTGGTGTGGGGCCCTAACGAGCGCCAAGATCAGCTGCCCCGAGCAAACTTTCGTAACATTCGCAGAGACGCAAAGGCAAAGAACGCAATTACCGATGCTGCTGCTGCTACTAATGCCGTGGCGAGTAACACGAAGCAAACGGGAAATGTAAATGTAAAATACCCGCCAGCGCAATGCATTATATGGGGCGGAAACAAATATTGTCCTTTCCCAGCCATGCCGGCCGAAGCGGGGTGCGCCTCCTTGAGACGGTGGGCTCAAGTGACTGCGGTGTTGTCTTCACGAACTGCGGCAGACGAGGGAAATTAAAAATTCCTGTCCCACTTCGTCACGGCACCGTGCGCTGCTGTGAATGCAGGTGAATGTATGCGATCCTCTGACTTTCGCCCTCGTTGCGCAGAGCGTGGCAGAACCTCGTTGTGTTACATTTGGCCACGACGATCCAATCCGATCATTAATCGAAAATAAATTCGGCAAATGCTGCACCCGGAGAAGAGTGAAAACCACCCGAAAACTTGACTGCGAACGGTGCCGCTGATTGCCGCGATCACGATACCGCTCTCGCACCGTCAATGGGCCGAACAAGCCGGGCGATACATAAAAAATTGTGCAATCAAGCATAAAATCAAAGTTAAACGAGCCGTAGTGTGCTCAGCGGCAGCGCGGTCCAGGTGAGCCACGGCCACGGAAAAAGAAATTACGTTTGATTACAACGGGCGAAACGATATCTGGGCCGAAACCTAATCTAGCATGAAAAATTAAATAAACTCGCATAATGGGGCATCCGGGCAGCCGGGTGGGCGGGTGCCTCGGAATGTTGGCGCAAACGTGCAAAAAACGTCGGCACGTCGAGCGCCTCGGGAAAATGGGTGTTTCGATTTTTTTTTGCTGGTGTGTATGCTCGCAATAGCGTCGGGGTCTTCGGGGACGATAGGATCGCCTAATGGTTCCATTGGGGTTCGCGCGGCTGGAGATATTTTACGGCAAGCGCATATTTCAGGGTCCCGATCTCGGTCCACGACGGGTCCAACAAAATAGGACTCGAAGCCTTCACTCGAAGTTGGAGCATTTCGCGCGTTTGTTGCAAATCATGCTCGGTTCCGTTCGCTTTTCACGGGCCGTTCTGAGGCTGGATCATAGTGTAAAATCGGTCTTCGCATCTCCCGTGCCACGTGCCTTCGAGGCAGCGTTTCCGCGGTTCTCGGTTTCCGCGAAAAGCCGCCGATTGCGTAAGCGCGCGTGCGGCACGTGACGCGCGGTGCGCGAGGTGTTATAAAGCTAGCCACGTTTTAAATGTTTTATTGAATTCAACTGCACCATTCATGATGGGAAATCGATCGGTGGTTTTTGCAATAAAATGGGCTTATCGTAGCGTATCGGTGGATGTTGGATTGGATCAATTTTCATACGAGGCTTAGTGGCAGCGAATATATTTAAGTTGTTGCTTAATCTTCGTGTACGAATAGAATCTGAGACCGTTTGGGACGGTAGCTTCTCTATCACTACAATACTGTCGAATCTAATAGAGCCAAAAGTCAAAAAGGTTAACTACGAGTGTAGTTGAATTTAGTATCGCTGTGGCTCTTGATTATTCAAAGTACAATTAACGCGACGCGAATATGTAGGTTTGTAAAACAAGCCACAAACAGTTCACAATAGAATTCACGCGTAAGGGGAGGGATCAGGACGTTAATACTCGCATTGAGTTCTTTAACTTCAATCTACCAACTACACTTTAAGAAATCCTTGCGTGTGAAATGAAATCAAAGCACAAAACCCCTTAATTGAATCATTTGATTCTCGGTGCAAATTGAAGCCCCTTCCCAGCGGCATCTGTTACAAAATTCGCAAGAATCGTTCGTGCGGCCAGAATTTATAAGCAGTTTCGTTCCAGGGAACAAAATATCATAATTATAATAAATCACTCTAAAGTAGCCACGGACGGCCATCGTGGCCACCGGTAACGACTTGGCGATATTGATATTTTGCTGCCCTCTTGAGCTCTCCGCGCTTCAGCTACAAACGTGGCGTGGCGCGCCCTAACCTAACTGTAACCGTGTCCGTCCGAGCTACGGTGCGTTCGGCTTGTGGACGTCTCCTCTGTCAGCGGGCGCTCCAATTGGTTCGCTTCCTCTTCCGGTGTAGCATTTGCGTTACTTCCCACCAACCGATCGCGGTCGAATATGGCGTCCTTGGCTCCGAGCATCTTGGCTTGCGGTCGCGCTAGGGCCGGGAAAACCATCAGCGCAAACAGTTTCCATAAAATAATATTTATTGTTTTCAGAAAGCTATAAATTAATTGCTTTTATGGAAACCCCGCCCGCGCAGTGCACGTGTGTGTGGGTCGCGGAGAGGTCCTGTTCGAAGACCTCGCACCGGTTCACTGGCTCCCGAGGTCTTCGACTAGAGCGGCACCGCAAAGAGAGCGCTCCCATCAGGATGCCAAGATGAATGCTTGAAAATGAATCCGGGAGCGCCCGGGATCGAGAAGCTGTCACGCGCTCCACCAAAGACGGAAATGAAAAGAATTCGTGGAACACGGCCCGGAGGTTGCCCGCCTGCCTGACGGAGTGTTCTGGCGATGGCGGGAAGACATTGTTCGCGGTCGGTGGTTGTCGTTTGGCTGGCCTGACATCGACAGAGTCAACAAGAAACGCTCAGCCGCCGAACGGATCGTCTACCGAACTAAGTCACGTGCTCACATGGCCCACGACCGCTACAGGAGTCTTAGGGCCTGTGTTTTTTGTCTTCTAATATAATATCAATTGGACCAATCGAAAGTGTGCTGGACCGGCAGGGCTGGCGTCGAATCGCTTACCGCACTCACGGCTAATAAAACCGCCACGTTTCAGGGTGCCACACCACGGCGGAACAGAGCAGCAGCCCGGTTGGGCAGGACAATGGCAAACAGCTCGCGCGCCGTCATTGGGTCGTTTTACAAGGAATTTTAACGCCCGTTTGGCTGATGGAGGAGAACGTGAAGCGCGATGATTATTATTTGTGGCCGCGTCGCGAATCATGATGAGTGCCCTCGATAATTTCCGCCATCACGCGGCCCAAGAATCCTTCGGGATCCTGCCGCATCCGACGCGGGCTGCTGGATGCACCGGATGTACTTTGGCTTCGCATGGTGGCGTAAAATATGATTATGTTTTAAAAGCTTTTGGCGTGCTTTGGCGCAAATTGTTTGGCGCAAACCCGGAATTGAAGCTATTCGTTAGCGAGAGCCGGCGAGAGCATGAGCCGTAGTTTGGCCGGCTTTCCGTGGCTGGTTCTCGGTGATGCGAATTAAATTAGCGATGGCGTTGCATTGTTTGCGCCCCGCGCACGACGTCGACGATCGATGGTCGCGGTCGGTGGTCGTGTCGTTAGGGAAAACTCGTTGCCCTCCCCTCGTCGGGTCGGGTTTCCAGAGCATATCGCCGGTTTTGTTTTTTTTTTCGTGGAAGCTTTTTTACTGCTAATCTTCCAGTTGACTGCCATAAACCAAAAACTTTCGTCCCGGGGCTTTAAGTGCTTCCCTTTCGCGAAACTGGGCTCGGTCGGGGATGTGCTTTTTAGTCGATTGTTTTCCGCGAATGAGAAAACTTTACCATTCCGGGCGGGACGCGAGCTAGCGCCAGTCCGCCGGAATATGCACATTCTGCGGTTCGCATGGAAACGACAAGTCGTAAGTCACATCGTCGAATGGAACGATGCCTGCCACATGCGCGTAATGCAATTAATTGTAATTAAAAATTCTATTTGATGAAAAGTCACCAGCCGGCCGGCCGATCGCGAGTGTTTTGATGTGCAACCGGCAAAGCAAACGTAATTTAAATTACTTTCCAAAAACCCTTCGTTTATCGAATGTTCTAATGAAATGTGTTTCGAAAAATTCGCTCAGAAAAATGATTTAATTTACGTTACACAACCCCACAGCGTTGTGAGCCGGTTAAAGTGAGCACAGTTCATTGGAAGTAATCAAAGAAGACATTTGGCAGATCGTACTTTACACTGGGACATCAAACTGGCACGGTGGCGAACGGTGTCTCACTTCCATCATCATCATCGTCGTCATCGTCGTCGTCATGCCTGGAGACGAACTAATTTAAAACTAGTAAATTTCATTACCGTGTGCCTTCAACTGACTGTCGTTGAGTAATAGCCGTTTCAATTTTCATCATCCTTTTCGGTGGCCCCGTCACACCACCTTCCAAGGAATGTCGGAACTTCGGTCGGTAATTCGGAACGGAACTTGAGTCACATCGCCGTATGCTGTTGAACGTCGTTGGTCAAAATTGCAGTTTCCGAAGCTCAGAACTTCCACCAACTTGCTGAAAATAGGTTTTAAAATTGCGAATGAAAGTAGCTGAAAATAAAAACATATTCTTATGCAGCTCTTTGAATTGATTTTGATAATTTTGAACATTTTAACGAACATTCGTTCGACGAACTGTGGTTTTGTCACCAGCCGTTCGGATCCCACCGTTTGACCCTTTCCAATTTAATACTTCATAACCGGGCCGCCCAATACGCAGCAAGATCCGTGCCGCATTGCAGCCACCCCTCCCGGCTTTCAACACCTTCTCATCCACCACCAACACCCGACCGAGGTGGGTTAGTTTTTACGACGCAGCAGAACTTAAAAAGCCAACAACCCCGCAGCCAATTTCGGAAACTTTTATCATCTATCGATAGCGCAACAAACGGTCGGGACCCCCCCGGTGCCGATGGTGTCCTGAATTTTGCAACATTATCGAGCACTCTGGCAAATTGGCGGTGGCACGGGACGAGACGGGACAAGCCCGACGCAGCCCGACATAAAAAGACGCGGGCCCCGGGAACATCCCGAACTGGAGGTTGTCTTAGTTCGCCGAAAATCGGCCGATCGCGGCCTGGCCGACGCAGGCGAAATGTTGAAACTTTTGGGCGCTCCAAATCTGCGCGTCCCGGCATTTCCGGTCCCGTATCCGGGGACCGACATTCGAATGAGCATGATCGCCCCAAGCGCTTCGGGAAACACGGGGAGACACGCCGCCCGTTCCGTTGCGCGTCGGAGGGCGTTTTATTCGAAGCATAAAAATGAGTGTGAATTACAGAGAGGGAAAATGTGCGTATGGTCGCGTTTGTGCCGTTGGGGGGGCTGCTGTTTTTTGGAATCGGGACGCTGTGCGAGTCCCGCAGCCACTAACAAGAAATTGCCACTTTTCGACTTGTTCGAAAGTTCTTTCGCACGATTCCTATCTTACCGTAACGCGAAGAAAAGGGATATCAGATGAGTACCTCGAGGAGAAAAGAAAACGGCCGAAACGAACGGGAACATCACTTTGATCGACGTCAAACGAAGCGGGCCGTCTCTTCGCATCGGAAAAGAATCCTCACCCGAAAAAAAATTGACAAATTCCGTATCCTTCTTTTGCGCCCATTGAACCCCCGGGAAGAAAAGGACCTGAGACTCGAGACTGGAGACCTCCGGCCCACCTACCCGAGGTGGCCGTTCCGTAGGCGATCGAAAGTTGCTTCTTTTCCTGGTCCATTTCTTTCTAACAACGAAATCGCTCTCATTTTTAAGCTATCGGCCGTGATCGGAAAGATTCGTTTTTTTTTCTCGCTCCAAAAATAATGAAAAAAAACAGCCAAGTTGAGGAAAGCGAACGGGAAAAGCATCCCCTAGCCCGAGCACTCCGAGCGACCGAGATCACAATCGGAACTGAACGGGAAAAGTGGCCATAGCGTGGAAGCAGCAAAAAAAAAACGCTGGTTGAAAAAGTTATAATAATCCTCGAACGGTGGTAATTTCTTACTTTTCTCGCAACCGGATGATCCTTTTTCACTGCTACTGGGGCTGCTGTGTGCCGCGTGCGGAGGACTCTGAGGCTCATGGTGGACCCGCACTTTTTTCTGCACTGGCCCAAAGGATTGCTGAAAGGATTGCTGGGGAAAGGACCGGGCACACCGTGTTTGTTTAGGTCGGGTTCTTCGAGTCGTGGACCCCCCCGGCAAGCCGTCCTTGGGTGCCGTGAAATAACTCATAATGGAACCGCATACTCGGGTGCTCCGATCCCACAGATCAGCGCCGGGTAGAGTCATTTTGCACCGATTGTAGTGATTGCGTAAGGAACAAATAAGTGGCCCGTTAGTGGACCGGGTTGGCTCTGTCCGGCCCGGGATGATGCTTGTCCGAAGGAACGCTTCTTCGGAGTGGGGTAAATTAAAAACAATACAAAAAAAGTGCAAACTGAAAGTAAACTTTGTCCACTCGAGACGAGGCGATTAAAGCGTTTTTTTATCGCGTCCAGGCGGCCCGTTTTTCACTGCTCAGGAGTTGGCCAAGGATTTCTCCACACTTCATGCGAATGATTAATTTTTATTCGCAAACATTTGCGGGACAAAAACAGGAGCGAAAGTTGTTCAACATAGGCAAACAGACGGGGGCTTTACTTTTCGTGCCGCCGCCCCACGGAAGCCGTTTTATTAAAACACCAGTTTACAACTTACTTCGGATCCGGACTAATCGCTAAAGTTTACTGCAAACAGAGGGAGAAAAAATGTACTACTTGTTTTGCTTGTTTTAACTAGCTCAAAGTGTGTCCGTTGATCGGTGTGCTTCGCTCGTAATCCGGTTAAAGTGCTTCACGAAAGCCAGTTAGCAGTTTTAAATGAGGAGCCAGCGATCAAGTCTACTTGATACGGTTCACTTGAAGGCTTTTAGTGACTGCGTTGCTCGGTGTATCGCGATGAGTGCACCTCGCGCTTCTCTCATTACGATTGTCAATTACGGTCTCCGTGGCGTTTCGCTTGCTCAATCTTGTTATGTATCATAGTTTCGTTGAACAACGGCTCAACGCCGTTTGCGATCGATCGTGGAGTGACTGCGTGTTCTAAAGCGATCATTTTATGTTGCCCACGTTGCCCCACCAGACAGGTCGCTGTCCACTTTGTCTTCGCACCGTTCTTTCCGTTCATTTTCTTTGGTTTTTTTTCATATTTCGTTTCCCGTGTTTTACGTCCACGGACGGACCACTGCCGGAGAAGCTGGTTGGCTGGCCTACCATTGGGTGGGTCTGATATCCGCTGTCGATAGCATGCGGCAATCCCGGAGCCAGCATTTACATCACGCGGCCCAACGACAACCATTATCGTTCATTATCGTAGCATTGAATGGCCATCTTGACCGAGCGGGATCCTTGTAGTGCTTTCGTTCCCCAGTTTTCCGTTGCCTCGGTTCGAGGGGAACGTGGAATGGAACGCTGCCGGAGTTTTTCCCCGGGTTGCAGCTAAGAAATAACGCTTGTCGGTCGGTCGACAAAAAAAACGCCTAACCATCGGGATTTTCCTGCCCCAACGATCGCCACTTTTCTTTCCTCGAAACCATCGTCGCGCTGATTTTGCCGCTTGTTAGGTTTGATTTTAATTAACCATTACACGCGGTACGGCGACGTAAATGGATCGCTGCCGGCCGGTTTTGCATGGCTCCGGACCGGTCGGGGATCGGCCACTTCAACGCCAGACACCGGACTGAGATAGCGATCAGGATCCGCACGCTCGATTTTCCCCGCCCGTTTACCAAATTCCCAAACGGCCATCGATTAAGCGGAGCGAATAGTGCTGTGCACCGCCAATGGCCAACGTAGCAGAGGCGAGCATTCCTGTAACAGGCGCCGGCAGCGTATGGAAGCCTCGCCTGGGCGTTGGCTTATGCTGATGGTAATCGACGCCATCATGATCGCCACCATCATCGTCGTCCGCGTTGTTGGATTATCTTTAATTTCCGCAGTGTCTAGACCGGGACGCTCTCGGCGTCAAGTGCGACCGGCTGGAGTGGCGTCGCTGCGCGCTTCCTTGGCCAAGAACAGGATCCACCGTGTATTTTCGCCGTTGGAGCTACCGTCTCATGTTCCGCGGCCTGAGAAACGCCAGCCGGCGCGCGGGTTCGCCTATTTTATCTTGCCAACGCGCACATGAATAATTTATGCTGGCATAATGAAACAGAATTGCATAAACATATCTTTAGCCATTGTTCGCCGGTTTCCCGCCGCATTCGACGGTTTCGCGAGAAGTTTGAGGTGAAAAAAAAGAACGAGTGGTCGGATTTTGCTCCGTTTGTTTTTTGTTTGCTCTTTACGTTTGAAGTAGTGCTCCGTATTACGTTAAAATGTTGAATGGCAATCAGGCGGGTTCATAATGAAACGCTCCGGAATTACTTCCGGAAACCCCGAGCGAACGGGACAAATGGCGAACTCCAACAGTTTCGACACCTTAAATTACGGTTTTAATTTTTTATCAAAAAATAAGATGCAATACTATACACATACAAATTTAACACAAAGTGAAGGTTGAACATGATTATTATTTTAGCATGATCTGTATTTGTTCCGTTTGGGTTACTCTTTTCTTTTTAGTTCCGACGTTCATTTGATAGAAATGCGCGTTCAATCTTTTGCTTGTTGTTTGTGATTCGCAGACGAATTGATGAGCTGTTCAGATTTTAAACTAAAGCAAAACAAACAGTGTTGCCTAACATCATAAGATTGTCTTATGGATTGATAGCTAATTTGGAATGACCGATGCAAAGAAACTAATTAAAATCGTGTCACAACGAAGAGGTTATTTGAACTCAGTGTTTGTTTTCTGCTGATAGAAAACAAACGAGAGAGGTGTTACCGCTTTGCTGCTTCACACAGCACCAGCAAAGGACATGAATAATGAAGGGCGTGCGGCTCCGGGTGCTAAGAGTTCCGCTTTCAAGCTGACCTGGAGGTTCGAAGGGGATAATTTTTGAAGTTCAGCTAGCATCCCCTGCTCGCCACCAATTAGAACGCCACTTGAAGGTCCACCCCATCGAGGAGGGAACTCTTCAGCTAGGCGTCCTGTCCCTACCGTCTGCCCGGATCGAACAGAGCTGGACGGTGAGTAATGAATACGCAGCGGCACCGGAAAGTAACCGAATTTCATCATCATCAGTTTCACACCATTTATAAATTATTCAATGGAACATTGATCTTGCCCAACTTTGCCAATTTCCTTCCCGGCCCGGCCGTGCGGGCAGTTCTTCTTGCCCTAGAGCTAAACACGACCCCCGGGTGTCGATGCTAGTCGTCGTCATTTTCATTTGTCTCCGCATCGCCATCCTTCGGCCATATGCCGGGCGTGCAGCATCGGTCATTAATATTCAGATTTATTCATTTCCAGCCCGGTTCGATTGTGCCATTTTGGGTAGTGATCCTTTTTCCATGAATAAAAGATTGTGCCACTATGCCCCACGGTCCCCAGCGCCGGCTTGTCAGTGGTCAGGAAGGAATCAGGAAGGGTTCGCCCGGTCACCGTGGCCTGTCTTGTCGCACGGGTACAAAACTTTCCCGGCTGCAGTGCATTGGAAAATGCGTCAAATAGCGCGTGGCGTGTCCGATCGGATCGTTAAAAGACGTATGAGGTTGAGGCCAGCCCCGCTGTTGCTTTGAGACTAATTTTACCGTTCCAAGTGCTGCCCGGAGGGAGGGGCACCGGATCCTGGACCGGCTTTGGATGATTTATGGCCCAATCGGCGGTCGGTCGGCGGCTAGTGTAGGGAACATGACGCTTCCGATCCGATGCTGCCCTGAGCTGTACGCTGATAAACTAAACGTTTAATCCGAAAGGAGTGGTAGCACGGACGGTGTTTTCGCAGGAAGGGCATGATTAGAAGAAACTTTAATTCCTTCGGGTGTACTCTGCTCGTGGTGCCGGGTCCGGAGCTACCTGGTGGTTAATCCTTCGCCCGACTCGTGTTGGGCGGGGTTGTAAAGTGAAACTTTTTGTACACCTCTTTCGAACGGAAAGGGTTGATTAAGGCAACACGGTGGTTCTAATTTGGCGCCCCGGCTCCATTGCTGGGTACGCAAGGTGTTTGTCGCTGGGGGACGAAAGAAATTAAGAAGTGTCAAACATAATCAGAGGAACACATTACACACAGCCCATGAACAAGCCACCCAATGGAAGCCTGGTCCCGGTGCGTTTGCATAAAACATGCAGAACTATGTAGGAAAAGAATGAACGTGACAGGAACACGAACAGGTCAGTGATTGAGGATGGCACGGTAAGGGTTAGTAACGGTTACCTTATTTAGCTTGTAACTGGGCGAAAAGTTACTGTTGATGGGTTTTAAATGAGTTGAGGAATTAAAATTAACTAAACGGTCAGTGAGGAGAAGTGCAGCGCAATGGTTTGCTGGCTCGTTTCACTGCAGATCACTACAAGATGGTCACTTAATCTATAATTCATCTACTTCCGTTTGTTTGAGTTTGTTTTAAAAGCTTTGCAAACATTCGCGGCAATGCTCTAACCATTGTCCTTTGTATTTTGTTTATTATTATTGGCTTCGGAAAGCGGCCAAGCTGCATCATGATTGCTTGCAAAACTATGTGATTTGCATTTCGGAGTCCTAGGCAAACAAGCTGTCGGTGATTGCGTTCGCAACCAGGATTTAGATGCCGGGTCATTGCCAATCCGCATAAAGCTACCGCGAAAAGTCCGATGGTAATGAATATGATTAAATTCTTCAATACGAGTGGCAGCACGAAAAAGATAAGCATACACAAGCAACATAAAGCGGAGGTATCGATAGTGGCACCAGGCGACCGATGAAATTGGTGGTTAGCTGGGGCTGCAATGTGCAAGGACTTTGCTAGGACAATAGGTTGTTGCTTTAACTGAGTGCACTTAGAAGGGAACTTTCAATTTGCCTTCCGGTGGTGGTGGCCTCTCGGTTTATGCTGCCGATGGTGATAATACGATGGTGGTTCATGTTCAACACCGAAGGGCGGCTTGCCTCGTATCCCACAACACGCAAGTTGCCAAGCGAGATCGACGTGGCGCGCGTCGAACCGAAAGCTCTAAAACCAAAAGCCGCACATACATTTGCATGAGATTATGTTTGCCCGTGTTATTATCTATTTAATTATAAATCAAGCCACCAGAGAATTTCACGAGAACTGCGGTTGTGGTTGAGGTTACTGGTTACTTCGTTGAGCGGAACCGTATTCGCCAAACGGCTTGACTTTTTCAGGCCCTATCGTGACTGTTTGCCATCGTTTTAGAAGTATCTACGGTATCGTTGTAATCGAGAGATTTCTTTTGGAAAAATAATTATCTTCGAATGTGTGTGATTCATCGTGTTGACTTCGAATTGTTCGACAAAAATGTGTCGTATTAGAATTACATGCGCGATTATTATCCCATATTATTTCGATCTACTCAACGATGTCACGAATGGCAAACACCTGGCAGAGAACAACATAATCTTCGGTGCTAAGATATGCGACCCCCATCGAAGGTGTTTCGCTGGAAGATTACAATATTCTGATAAACTCCGACGAGCATCTCCGATGCCGCTGATGTTACCTTATCACAGTTTCAAGTGGATGCATTCGACACTCGAGGGAATGTAATCTAGCAGACGCACTGGCGTACATTTGGCCAGCATAGCAATTCCGTGTCTCGTGATGTGTGTGCAGAAGATAATCGAATCAAAATTCTCGGGCTCAAGGAGCAGCCAGAGACAACGCACAGCCACCGTCGGATCAATGGGTTAGTTATAAATCCTTCGAAGGACGCAACGGTGCCGTAGATTATTTATCTTTATTACCGAATTAATCAAACTTTGGTAGATGGTTCTAGCTGATAAGTGGGTTGGCAAAACATTAATAATTCCCACATTCGATGGTCGTTCAGTTGCGAGCGTGGCGGTGTGGCAAGCAGCTCGGTCTGATAGATAGAAGACCTACATCCACTGACTGAATGGCTTCTTCGAAACCCTTTTGTCACTTTTAATTAGGTTTCCGAAGGTCTTAACTTCTGCATGAGTAGCTAGCACAGGCACAGAGAAGGATGCTTTCCGACGTGTCGCTCTAGAAGCAACATTATTTATTTCGAACTATGTTATATTCAAAGGTAGAGCCGGTGGCCGGAGATTGTCGGTAGGAAGGCCATAAATGATGCAAAGTTTGCTAAGCAAATCATTAAACTGTGCACATCATACGGATCAAGGGATTAATAAGCGAAGCTTGGATTTTATTTTTCCTTTTTTCGTTTGCGCTAAAGTCAAGTAAAAATATCAAAACTACTATTTAAAAGACTTTTTATACGGAAGCAATTAGATTCAGAACATTTAACTGCCTACCTTCAGGCGCATTTCACATGAAAATCGCATTGCATACATCGAGGCGTCTTTTTCAGGTTGAATGAAGTGCTGGAATTGGTAAATGTTATGGTTGGTTTGGTTGGATGCGCAACACGCAAAGCGATATTTTTACATCGCACCAAAACAAATGATCTCCATTTGTTTTTTTTTACCACAATTATTCCCCTTTATTTTGAATCGCTACGTTACCCCGACTAATACACCATCAACCAACGAAACCATGTGTAAAATTGTGTTTTTTTCTGTTTTCCGATTTGATGGGCAAGCTATAGTTGAGATGAAGTATGTAAATAGCAAATAATAAAGCTACCGGCGAACGTTTGGGAATTTGTGCTCATCGCAACTGACATCGCAAACACCTGGTCCTTGTTAAGAGTAGCGCGGAATGTTGGATGCATGTTTCGAGATGCAAAACTGTAGCCAATAAAAAAGCATGACTATTATCGCTGAGTGGTGAGCTGTTTGTTTTTTCTTTCGAGCAACGCATTTCGGCGCACGTTCTCGGCGATGCTGCCGGAAGCGCATCAACGAGATCTCACATCCGCGAAGCAGCTTCACTAACGTTGTTTCGTTTTTCTTTCTTTCCTAGAAACCATCCGTTGCCACGTTGCAGCATTTTAGTTGGCTCCCTAATGAAGCACCGGCGAAGAAACGTCTCACGGGCACGCTAACTTTTATTGTTTGCCGAAAATTTTCTCTGCATCCCAAAGTCAAAACGACGTTCTACACCGTGTAATGCGGCTTCGCGTCACGTGAAACAAATAGTGTCAAAATGTTTATTGTTACCGCGTCACGTCGTCGTCGTCGTCGTCCCCAACTTTTATTTACTGTTTATTCATTTTCACATTTGGAAAGACAAAAAGAGTGCACGTCAAACTTCAAACAACAACCGAGAGAAAAAAGCGGGGTCGCACAGCTTCCGCAACTAGCGCACACAAACTATGTTACACAGCGCCAGGAGCGGGATCAACGATGTTGTTCTAAAGTCGCCGTTCTTTATGCTTGTTCATCCATCGTGAGAATCGGTTTCGTCGGTTTCTTGTGGTTTTGCGGCACGGCAAGACTTGAGACTCGGATGCCGGGGCTGAGTTCCTTGCTCGACTTGTTCGAATAGTTGCCACGGCCCCTGTCACACTCCCCGAGCAGCGCTAGCTTTCCACTCCTGCGAGTGTGTGAGCAGGAAAAAAAAAGTACAAGCGCCTTGAAAGTTAAACCTCAAAACAAGTTTATAGCGGCAATCAAAATTTTACCACTTTCAGTTGCCCCGTTTGGGGCGTACGCGAAATGATAGATGTGCACCATCCGCGCCAAGGACGCGCCTAAACCGCGCGGCGGTTCTGTTTGCGCGCGCGAAGAAAACTTTCTTTCGCGCGAAGACAAGTGAAAGCCCTCGGGCGCCCCGCCATTGCAGCACTATGCTGCTTGGTCTGGGGCTCAGGCTCAGTTGACCATTGCAGTCAAATAAACGTCGCCCCACCCGCAGTTCGCTGCGTGGCATCCGAAGCCGCAGAAAAGTTCCGCGATGCACCCACAACGCCGACGAGCTGTCGTAAAATGTTTCATTTGCCGGTGTGTGTTTGTATGCGAAAATTCCTTGCACGTTTGTGGCACGAAAATTAGCAGTCACTCAGTCAGCAGTAAATCGGCCGGTTACGAGGTTCGAAAAAGTCCATTAGTTGTGCAGTCCACCGGTGGACGACCCAGTGGCCGCCTTCGAAGCACTTCACGCGAAAGGTACAAGCATTGTTTGCGCAAACATTTTCCACATAATTGAATCCATTACGGTGGCCAACCGACGCTGACACAGACCACGGTGCTTAGAGGTGCCCGGAACGCCCTCGGAGTAGTATGTGCTGATCTCACGCTCCGCTTCTGAGCCGCACAATGCTGGAGGCTGTCAAGGAGCGCCCCCCGGAGAAAGAGAGAGAACAGGCTGGCTGTTTGATGAGGGTAAACAATGTTTACCCGACCATTGACCATCTTTCATGCTGCTGCCCCGTTGCTGCGCTGCATGCTGCGAGGGTTTGATTGTTTGGAATTGAAAAATTGATTATCATACATCTAAGACAAATTTTCTGGCGCACACGGCTCGGTAGCATAAAAGCGAAGCATAAACGCCAAAACGAGAGTCGCCCCTTTTCCGAAGGCTTGCAACCGGAGGCTCCTGTTAGACCGAGGTGCCGAGGATATGTTTTTTGCCCTCCTCTGGTGATGCTCAAAATGATTCGCCAAATCTCGGCGTCGCATCGGTAAGCCAGCCAGCAGGGATAACGAAAAAGAATACCCAGCTTTCGAAATGATGGGAGATGAAAAGGAGGAGAAAAAATCTGAAAACATTTTTGGATCCCTGCGCCTTGGGGTGGGCATCAACTCGTGTCGTGGCCGCCGTTGGATGAAAAGGTCCCGGCTCATGGAGAGCATGTGTGTATCAAGTGATGCTTGTATCCATCACAGATGCTCCGGTGCTGCCTCCCGGAATGGCTTCCGGGCTCGGGCTGTCGTCGTGCCATCGGACAGGGTCCTCTTTTACTTAACGATTCCGAATCCGGAATGTACTGCTGGAATGCAGATGACGTCCAAATGGCGAATTATCATGTGGGAAGCCCAAACTTGTCCTTTGATAGTAAAGTTTGCCCATAATGAGTAGCCAAATGTTGCATGTTTCGATGAGAGTCGTCCTTGCGAGCAATTGGACAATGTAACGTCTGTGGATCCGTTTTATAAAAGGAACTTACACGGCATAGTTTTGAAATATTATATCAAACTTGTTACTCATTTGATTTTATTTTTTGATTTTCGTAAATAAGAATGTGCTCCTTCGGTTCCGTTCGATTTGAATGTTATTCTTTGAACAATTTTCGTCGCAAAACTTTGCCCCGATCGGGCAACAATTTCAAGCATCTAAATCCGTCTTTTGCCAAGCGACAACCATTTTTTTGTGTACAGTGTCTCGATCCTTCCCGGAAGCAACTAGGTCTCTTGTTGGAGCTTGAGAACGGAACAGGGAGTGGTGCAAAAACTTTACCATTCATACATGATCCAACCCGCTTGCCTCGGTCCTTCATCTGCCGAATGCTGTCCCGAAAGAGCTGGCCAAAGCACGGTCCCGTGTATCAACTCAGCGAACGAGCATTCTCGGGCCGCTCAACGAAGACCAGGTCCAGGGTGGGGCCAGGTTTTGAGCGGAGCTTGAGATTGAGATTTTCCGGCTTTGGCAATACATTTTTCACATCCTTCGCGGGATACCGGTTGGGGCGGCAGGGAGCGGTCAAGATGATTTGGCCATCCGCTAGCGGCAGTTCGTTGAGATTTACGTCGAGTAATCTTCTGCCGCCTAAACGTTATCACCGATGTTGCTCGGCTGAAGTGGCATCGTACCGTTCAAATTTTGAACCCAAAACCAGGTTACGTGTCTTTAACATTCACGGGCGGTCGTCGCAGAGGCGAAACACGAGCCCTGAGCATGCGAGAAACAATGCCCTGTCGTGTGATCCTGTGACCCAACTGATTAGGAAGGACACTGGGCCTTCCGGCGCCCCGAAACGGTCCACCATCGGTTGTCCACGTCGAACGGATCATCTTCCGAGAAGCGAAGCGGGCTAGGTCCTGTGGGGCTGGGCGAGTTTATGGCCCCGACCCTGCGGTGGCTCCGGCACCGGCCAACCGTGTAACAGGATGTACGCCGGAGCCACGGGCCGGTGTTCCTTGGTCTTTAACTCGTTTCTCGTCCACAGCACGGTTTGATGAGTTTTCTTCCCCGTGATGCGATAAGCTCCTGACCGTCTCGGTCGGGAGCAATCCCATCCGATAGGCCAGGATGTCGGATGATGGCTACATCGATCGCCTGCCTGAACCGGGGCAATACTCACAATCACGACGACGAGAATGATGATGATGATGGGTCTGTTTGATCAGGACGAACACCTTCTCTTATTGTCACAATCTCGCAAATGTACCACTGGCCACCGTATGGCTCTGGTACGTGTACTCCTCGAGGGATTTGCCCCCCTGGGTGAAGGGCGGTCCGCAAAAGGTGTTGAGGCCGACGGGCTGTAGAAGTCGATCCTGATCGACTTACTTACTGCTAGCAAATCCACCCGATTGCAGTGAAGTGGACCGAAGAAGCGCACGAAGGATGTTCATCAATTTTTACTCCATTGTCGATCAAAGTCGCAGATCCTTAAAATAACTCCCGTTCCCGGACCCTTCCGGGGCGAACTGTTGCGAGCAGCAACGTCTAGTTGGCCCGAAGCTAACGAGCCGTGCGCTGATACTGACCAGCCGGCCGCCGGTGACTTTGTGTCCCGACGTCTGCGTCTGCGACGTCGTATGCTGGCCCGTACGTACGACCTCGATGGCACATTTATCACATCAAAGCGTAGTACCGGCTCTGGCCGGAGCGATGGTTCCGTGTAACACATGTTCCCGCCCCGTCCGGACAGAGCCTCCGGGCTCTCCAGGGAGCGTCTTTCGAAAGTCTCGCCCGGATTAAGATATTCTTAAGGAAATCATTTCATCTTCCAGCTGCAGCCGGCCGAGCTGGCCGGGGGGACAGGTTGTTTCCACACCCCGTGCCGGATTTTCCACCCCGGTGGGCCGCGCTGCCGAGCATCGAGCGTCCAGCGTGCTGGACACCGGTTGACAGCGACAGGAAGTCAGAGCGTGCCCGGTTCCACTTTCGCTTCGATTAATTCCGCCTTTGCCGGGTCAGAGGATACTGCGACATGCGAGCCGAGCATCGGGAATCGGTGGAGCGTAATGTTTGAGAAGTTATGTCCTGCTTTCAGCCATCCTCCGGTGATCTTTTCGATGTGGCTGTGTGGATGAACTGCGATAAGTGCCGACCCCCGCTGCCGAAGCCGACAGCTTGCTGCCCCGGGTGGGCCGGCTGGAGTGGACGCTTTCGATTCTCCATTAGTGAATTTGTAGCAACTTCTTGTCGGATTTGTTGGGCGGCCGGCCCATCCTTCGGGTCGCTGGAAGCTGGCGGAAGCGTCGCAAACGGGGAGCGCGCGAGAAACGAATCCATTCGTTTCGGTTCGGTGAATTAGTTTCTCGTTAGCGAAGAGGAATCAATTAGTTTTTTTTGCTGTGAGATCTAGAATATTCCACTGTCGTTTGATTGCTGGGTTGATGGTTGTTGCATACTCGCTTGATTAATTTATGAAGGTTTTTATCTTCACGAAGTCATCCATTCGCTGACACTCTAATGATCGTATAATTGAATCTGCGGTGATCGATCGGTATGTTACTTGAAATAAAAACATATCAATATGCAATTTCAAAGAACATCAATAGATAATTATAATAATAGAACCATATTTTGCTTTTAAGGCAAAGTGGATGTTTTTTTTATTTTTCTGTTTTAGTTTAGTTTGAGTGTAGCTTAGTTTAGTGTAGCTGACTCATTTCCATTAAAATAGAAGTCGTGCACTGTAAAACTCCTTCAACTGATTTGATTTCTTCGGTATTCATAATTTTAACGCCAGCTTACGCGAAGTATTTAGCAAATAATCGAGCCAACTCTGGTGTCACTCTCTCTGGTTTCCGTCGTAAAACGTGGGCAATTTGGTACTCCCGAATTCGGGCATCGTTTCTTTGGAAAATGCACACAGTCCGCCGTGGTCGCCGTGCCGTTTTTCCGAGTGGCCATTTTCTGGAGCGCCAGGATGGCGATGAAACCGTCCGTTGGCTAAACCTTCTTCCGCCGCCAGCCTCACTCATAATCAGATCATATCTATGACAATAACGGAAACACTAAACATGGACCATAAAGATAAAAATACGACGAGTTGTATAGTCCTGCGGAAAATGGTGGACATTGTTGACGGAGTGTCGCGGCGAATGACGGGGTCAAATCGGGACACCGCAATGGGGCTTCCAAAGAGCTGCGCGCGGGACTCGCGCGCCACGGACCCGTTGGCACAATGTAATCCACAATTTCATCGCAACAAATAGCCGCGGCATCAGTGGCCCCGTTTGGCTGGGCCCGTTTGGCGAACCGGAAATGTTCGCCGTGCACTTGAACCCCGGACGCCGGACCTGCTGCAGGTTTGCCTTGCTATCGTCGACTTTTTTTCGCCCTCTCCCGTTCGCTGTGATTTTTCCTGTGATAATTCCTGCATCGTGACCACTTACCACTGACGATGCGGAACCGTGACATAACAGGACAATTGTATAATGATTGTCGTTCGGAACAGGGTTTTCCGTCGACCTCCTTTGCGGGATCGGTTGCGAAAGCACTTCGGACGGTGGCTAACATAAATAGTGCACCAAAAAAAAAAGGGAACGGAGAAGAAGCGCAAGGGTGCTTGCTCATCGTTTGCCGCAGGATAGAAATGCGATTACAGATGAGGGAATCACAAGACACGAATTTGTGGCCCATCGGAGCGGCGGATCCAACAGATCGACCCTTGAGAAAGAGAGAGGGACAGCGAGTAAAAGATTAAATATTGTTTGACCAAGAGTTTGCTTCACCATTCAGGGTGGATACATAAACATTGTGCGAGCGAGCGAGCAAGTCCTGGAGGGAGCGTAGAAGAACCCTTCGCTGTTGGTAATCTGTGGCGAACCTTTCCTTGTTACAGCAACGAAGGAGCGGAATGGCGATAAAAAAGGCCGGCCACAATCGTCCCGAGCATAGATCGCGAGACAGAAACGATGAAATTGAGAAATGATAAATTGGTGAATCGCCAGAAAAACATTAAAGTCGGTGACTGTTGGAGCCTCGGAATTGCGGCAAGAAAATAGGATTGTGGCCGAATCGGGTTTATTGGGCGGGCAAGCATGGTTATTGGATTCCTTCATAAATCGATTTATCAGTTGGTTGATAAGTGGGTGAAGGAAAAACAAAGTAATGGGCTTTGCCCGAGATGGACATTAATTCTTCGGAAAAGCTGCAGCAATCCGGTGAGAGTCGTTATTGCAATAATTACGTCAAGAGTTTGGTATAGTATGGAGAGATTAATATATGAGAATAATTATTAGAAAAAGAAAAGAATAGTAATAGAAGAGAATAGTTTCTTACAATCAAAAGAAATAATGTTTGGTGTAGAGTACATAGTTACTGTTTGAATGTGGTCACATTTACGACTTATAGGTGCATCATTTTTCATCGAAACCCATTCGAGGCATGCCACTTATGGCTGTACAAAGCTGTATTCGAATGTTGGGATTAAAATTGTGGCAAAGTGCAGTGCTGACTGCTGGCTGTTGTGCGGGTAATGCTATCGGACGATAATGGCCAGACTAAGCTTGGCCTCCGAGAGGCGAATGATCGGATTAACTTCACATCACAAATCACCCAAATGGGTTGTTTGTTACCCGGAAAGTTATTTTAATGGAGTCAGCTGCCTGTAAATTACTTCGGCGGTTATGGTTAAGTTAAGTTACTGGCATGTTTGTTCAGCGGTTTTCTTATGGCGATCACGTGTCGAAGCTCGATCATTTTCACACTTCCTCGACGCACCAAGCTACAGGCTTGACCATTGGTTCCCGAGCTCGGTTAGATTAACACACAGGCTAAGCCTCTGCATCGGAGCATATATTTCCATAAATGGACTACGGTGCGCTTCAATAAGAAAGGATTTGTTCGATATTGTTACACCTCTTACGTTGGCGTACGTTCAGCCTGCCGTTGGAAGGCGAGTGATATTTAAATATTCAAATAGGGGGGCCTTTTTAATCTGGGCGCCCAGTGGCAGCCATTGGTTCGTGCCGATGGCTACCGAGAGCCACTGGCCGTTATTTATCCGAAACACTAAGTTTTAATTTCAGATGGATTAAGATGAATGTGAGGTCACACAAGGAGTCCACTCGAGCGGTGTGTGTTTGTTTGCGATACGGATGTAAGGGGGTCGGATTTTTCGAGTGAACCCGAGAATCCCGAGAACGGGTCGACCGACCGAAATAGTGCATAGCTTTGTGGGCGTTAGTTTTTTTTTATTTACTTTCCCTAAGGACAGCCTGAGGGTGGAAGTTGTGTTTGTTCTGGGAGGGAGCATAAAAGCGATCGGAAATACAATTCGAACGAACGAATGTATGGGCCGATATGGTACCGACTACATTCGGATTATCACACGGCACGGATCGGGGAGGCCGAGATGGTCGCACGGTCGAAGAAAGCGAATTGTATTGCGAAATGGAGTTTCAATGGAGCTAATGCTTATTGGAGCGAAATGAAAAATAGTCCATGGCGGAGCAGAGCAGACGGCGGAGCAGCGAAGGAAGCGCCAAATCCAAATGGTTTGCCCCGAAGTCATGGGGGCCAAGGGTATATTTTTGTGCTGGTCCTTGGCCGTTAGCCACTGCCGGGTTGAAGCCGGCCCGATACCCGGGGTCCAACTCGGGCACCTTGGCCAGTGCCGCTTCCTACACACGTGGATCACCTGATGTCCGTTACGCAGGAGTCGTTCCTTTTTTTCTTTTTCGCAACGATCCTATAGCCCGTAGTCCGGCTGGGAAGATGAAGTGTGTGCAAAGCTTCGGAAGGCTCGATCGAAGAGCAGCTCGGGCGGGAGTCTTTCGCTAGCGCAGTCCGATGAGAGGTCTCTCGGCTGGTTGGCCTCCATTTCTCCCAGAGGAAGACCGGGCCAATAGGGAAAGGAACACCTTCGTCATCGCCACCATGGGCTGTAAAATCCGGTCGGATATATAGCATTTCCGTGATTTATTGGTCATTTGCGATAAGAGCTTTTTAGCAGGGTTTTGTTGTGGCCGTCGATGGCCTGCGGCACGCGGAAAGGTGCTTTTTGGGGTGTTAGAGTGTTTGGTTTTACTCTGCTGGGTCGGTGGCTGTTTTAGGGCGTATTTAGGAAGGGGTCTACTGTTCTTGGCTTGGCTCCTAATTCTCCAGGTGATTGGGACCACCGCATACTTTTTTGTGCAGTATGGTTTCCCATATTGTTTTTGTTGGGCCTTCTATCGTCGTCGGGTGCTGTCGGGATGTGTTTGAACAAGAAATACAAACAAGTCGAACAGGAAGATTCGCTGTGCTGGCAAGATATTTTGAAAATGCCTAAAATTTTCAAACAGACTGGAAAAACAAAATGGAAACAAAAGTCACTGTTATGTTATGTAAATGATATAGTATAAATAATAAACAGGTGATTTAAACGTTTTTGGTAACAACTCGAGCAGTCATTTTGGTAACAATTGAAGATATAGACGTAAATATCCAACACAACCGGATGTCGTCGACAATTGGAGACATATTTTCATCCGGTTCCGGTTAACCTTCGTTTACAGATGAATTTCCCCATCGCAACGTGCCGGGCTCTTCGGAACAGCAGCAGCGGTGGTCCGTATGAAGCAGCCACTGAACATGAATGAAATTTGCTTTCAGACGTCGTAAATTATTTACGGATTTGCTGCATTAAATATTTATGCGTTCACAGGTATCAGACTCCGGTCCGGTCCGGTGTTTTCTGGCCAGTCCCTGCAGAGTCCGTCAGTGCCAGAAATGTGCGATAAAGATGAATTTATGGTCTACCATGATCAGTCCGCCCGGTCCGCCGGTGCTTGGGTAACGGTACTAACGAGCACTGATGGAGATTTTTTTGGCAGCCAAACAACGACGACGATGACGACGATGGTAAGTGGCCACCACTAATCGAAACCAACACGAGGGGGAAACTTCCGGACAGCTCTCTTCGATCCGTCGGCCAGAGGAGTCCGATGGGTTGCGGGCATAAAGATGTCGAGTTGACACGCCGGGTCCTTACTGCTGCACTAAGTAATGAGCTTGTACTTACAAAATGGGATATTTAATCGTGAGCGGGATCAGCATGACTGGCATTGAGGTAGTGTTTTTGGGAAGTGTGAAGTAAACAATTGGACCGATGAAGTGAATAATTAAATAGTCGAAATCCTTTGGACAATTTCTAATAACCGACACTAACAGACTGGTTCAAGAATTTGCATCATTCGTCGCACGGAGCGAGAGCGGTTTCGTCTTGTCAACAGGCTTGCCACTCCAAGCACGAGGAATCGTATGGGACGGCTGCAGGATAAAGTTCATACCCAATGACCGAGATGCACTGGATCCATCAGCATTCCCATTGACTGACCGAAGGATTGCAATCAGTGGCGCTCTTGGGCGAATCGTCCGGGGAAATGACGCCGTACAGTTTCGTTTATTAGTGCCTGTCCCCCACTGGGATCGCTGGCGGCGTAGAGGAACTCTTACTGGGAACCGTTTTGGAGTTGGTTTTGCTGGTGCCGATCAGAGTAATCCAGCAGACATCATCGTTTACTTGAAACTAGCCGGAATCATAGTTCTGTTTGCGACGCGTGACGGCTGTTCGGTTGACGAGCGAAATTGACTCCACGTTAAAGAGCCCCTGCCCTTGATGGGCTGCATCGATTAGGGGGACCACCTATGCATCACGTCACGGAACACAACAGTTTTGGGTACAGCTGGACCGTCGGAATGGTCGTGATGACGGTTGATGGTTGTTTGAAGGACGGTATCGATTAGCCAGGATGGACGGTCGGTCTGTATAATGTGGTATCGATTCCCGACTGCGATTCCGTGAAACAGATCGTAGGCCCATGTTTGGTTAATATTCTTGCATCTGTTTGTACCTCATTTTTAGTAACATTCGAGGTCTGAGATGCGCTCATTATCATTTAACAAATACATTGTACGTTAGTGGACTGACAATTTCAGTATGAATTACATTTACAAAATGGTGATTATAGTTTCAATAGAACTTTGGCCCTAATGAAGGGAAACACTGATGGAATGATTTATGGGAACCCGGAATCTAGCCACAAAACCGAAACCAGACCCTTTCCGGGATCCGGGTTTCCCCGTTTCCCCAACCCAAACCCAAACAAAGTACTAACCGCACCGCGGATAAACGGTGATAAACTTCTGTCACTACATTTGTTGTCCGTAGCCACAAATCGACGAGATAATCGTAACCAGTGTGCTGGAAAACAACATAACCATGTGGCGCGGGCTCGGCACAAAACAAGGCGGAAAAAATGCCCCCCCAAGGATCGCCTGGAATCGATTGTTTTGTGCGTTCCCCGAAGTTCATTATCACATGTCCAATTATGCCGGCTTTGCGCCGGACGTTTGCACAGCTTCGGGCCACTACGGGCGGCCCTGTCGCCAGCGGTCGCCTGGCGTGCTGAGAGTTTGAGGTCATCGTCGCCACATGAAACACCTCCCCCCCGTTGCACGCCCCACAAAACCCCGGGTATAATCACATAATTCGCTCTAATCCCCGCATATAATTAGGCCCCGGGTGGGGCCGAAAAGTGCACCGGAAAGCGTGCGGGAAAACTCATCCAAACACACTGGCTAACCGACGCCACCGGACCAGCATGCTCACGGCTGGAAGGAGCTCACTTTGAGGTTGAAGAAAAAAAAAACGCTGTCAAAGGGTCGCTTTTTGCATCTGGACCCGCATCCATCGGAGAGCCAAACGAAAACACGAACATCCTGCACGGTTGACAGCACCCCGGTATGTAACATTAGCTCAGTGTGACGGATTTCTGGACTGTAAGTTTGGTTGAAAATTGGTTTTAGCGAAGAAAAAATGGTTGGCAGAAAAGTCACGTAAAACATCACAGGACTAGAACTTCTTTTGACTGTCACATGTTTTCAGAGGGTTTTTAATTATGACGTTCTTTTGTGGCCCTCAACAGGCCCTCTGTTTTGGCCGCTCTCATTGGCTAATTAAATCCGGGACTTTTTCCGGGGACCGGGATGTGCACATTCAACGCATGCATCCCTCGGTGCGGCCTCGTGTTTGCTCGGCTGTACTTACGGGCGCTCGCTACGCACTCAACGTAATGCTCGCGCCGGCGGTTAGCGTGGTTTCGCAGCATGTTCCGTGTCACCGTGCATCGGTCTCCAGCAGCAGCAGCAGCAGCAGGCGCAGTAGTCCCTTTCATCGGCTGTGGTTGAATGGTTGTGACCCCGCTGGACGAGCGGTGCTGGTTAGTGGGCCGACTGCACCGAATGGCAATCGGCATCCCCGACCCACAGTGGTTGCACCAGAGAGTCGTGTGTTTGTAAATGGAGCCGAACCACGGATTCTGGGGCTCGCAAACACACACCCAGGGCAGGGAACAGAAAATAAATAAAATGCCAACGGCACCGGACCGCGATTCGGTTAAATTAAACACATGCCGTAAATAAAATCCAACACTAATTGGTTGCGCTGTTAACCGTGTTATAATGTTCACACGTTAGCCCGCGCCGTACCGTGTCCGGTTCCGGCAGCGATAGGGTGTCCTGTCGGTTGTATCGAAAACAAAAAAACACCCAACGAGTGCCCATTGGCTTCCCGGGTGGGGGTAACCGGAGAATCCATCATCAGTCTGATTCAGGTGCCGGTGGTGATCTTTGTGGCGAGTGCACTTTAGCACCTCGCGTTCGGGCCAACTTTCCGGTGGCCAGCCTCAGCGGTATCTGAAGTGGCAGATACAGAGTAGTAAAAGTGCTACCGCCATAATGTGGCATCCATCAACGAAGTGGTCGTTGATGTATGATGGGTAGCGCAAAAAACACTCACTCCGGGTGCATCCTCCGGTACGCGTGTTGATAAATGGCGTTGAAATCGTGTTCAATTTATCTTGAATGGTTTCGTGGTAGGGCACGCAATTGAATACATTGTGGGAAAATGATTGAAAGTTGGGAAAAACTTTCAATATTTTGATTCAACATGCAGCACCGAGATTTTTATGGTTTTTCCAAACATTTCCCAGGTTTATTTTCATCGAAGCATCGAAGCGTACCATTAAAATGTTTCCCGGTGGGTTGCTCATTTTTTTACTGCAGTGTTACGTCCCAGTTCCGAACGCGTTGGGTGCTTTAGTTGGTCAAACTAATGAGTTTACTTTCCCTGCAACCCGGCGTTCTCTGGCGAGAATGTCGGTGCTTTGTGTGTTGGTATGAAGTTAATCACAGAGTTAATGTTGGCGGCCCGGTGCATGGTGTTTAATTTTCCACTGGCCATTTTTTTGCGAGCTCAGCGTGCAGAGATTTAAAGCAGACCTTTTCCGATGCTGTTTGCAGTTCGTTAGTTTAAAATTTATGATTGCACACCGACGTGAAATGGCCAGAAAACTGATTGAAGTCGCGCAGCCGCGTTGCTTAGGAATTGTTTTCCATCACCCAACGGGACAATCGAATGACGTACAGTCGAGTGCACCGCGCCTTGTTTTACATTATTCCGCGTCGTTTAGCTGGTGATTGCAATTTTGTGCCCGGATCAAATTCATGCAAAACTTCTCGCGCGCGGGAGAATTGCAAGTAAATTGGTTGCCCCAAATGGTTTTGGGGGCACGAGAAAAAAGGGAACGGGCCGGACGGGTGAGCGGTGTGTCGCCAACAGTGGTTCCGTGCCGTTACGCTGCCGTTGTTATTCATTTTATTTTAAAATTATGCAAATGTGAAGCAGCCGCTGCAGTGGCGTTGCAATGGCGGCGTAATGGTCCTGTTGATGTATCGCGATTTGCTCCTTTCGCGTCCAGTGTCCCCGTTAGTGCCGTTGCAATGTAGGGCCTGCACCGACGCGAGCCCGTGGAAAACAACGCACGAGCGACCCTGCGAGCGGGCAAACGGACGCCTGACAGGAACTGGTGGCCGTCTTAGCGTTTTGCGCGGTTTGCAAGAATGGCGGGAAAAATGTAAATCAGGCCGGGCCGGTCTGGGCTGCTGTCGGGTAGGCAAGAAAGCGACCCGCACCGGAAAATGCACCCATTCGAGCCCGGGCGCTCGGTCAGTCGGATGGCGCCTTTCGGTGCGGAAAATTGGGAAATTAAAACATGCTCCCAACAGAGCCCCGAACCACCCGTTAGGGATCGTTTTGTTTTTGTCCCGAAAGGAGGGGCAAACCACAGCCGAAGAACACTTGTTTGTCTTACCCGGTTTTTGCTGCTCCTTAACGATGCACCAGCAGGAGTGCACCACCCGAGTTACGTGGCGCTGCAACCGACCGGCCAGCACGGGGCGCACTGGGCGTACGTTGTTTGGTCAACTGTTTCACGCCTTGCTAGTTATTCAAATCAATTTGTGGCTTTCTATGCTCTATGCAGTGCGAATAATCGTCCGGCCCGTCGGGAACGGGGCGAAAGACCGCAGCATCGGGAAGAAAATGGCCACCGCTGAGGAGGACGTCTCCGGCCCGTGAAAGAATCGCCCGACCCCCGGTCACCGGATTTTCACAACAAAAGCCCCCGATGCTAATTGTGTGTTGATTATTTATGAACCAAAACCCCTAGGGGATGGTGTACGGGTGACCGAGAGCCCGAGGATATGCATGTGCATCGCTGTTGCACCGAAAGCCGATTACTTTTTCTGCACCCGTACGATCGGTGTCTTTTGCAAAAGTTATTCCGCCTCCGGTTGGATGGCTGGCTTTCTTGAGTGGAAATCGAAACTCCCACCCTGCGGCACTTACGGCCCACCTTGTTGGGGTTCCGTTCCGCCCTAACCACAAACACCCTATGATCGGAATTAATTGTCCGATGCTAATTCAGTAATGTTGTCGGAGCCCGGCATTTGCCCAAAATGTGACAAGATGGTAAATGTCGTGCTTTGTGTTGTCAGAATTGTTTTCAAAGGAGGGCGTTGATTCGGAATCACTTTGATTAACAAACCTATTCAGCAATCAATTCTGTCTGGTTGTTGACCTTCTGATGTAGGTTTTCATGCATGAGAAGGTGTGTTGCTGTGTGGTTTACATTGTCTAAATGAAAACGCTTCACAATTTGAGATTCCAGCGATTGTCAAAAGGAATCGTAGGTTTAACAGAGGATTTTGACAGAATGGTTTGTGGACATTTATGGAATGCTAGACCCAATTGAGTATTTGGATTGTTATATTCAAGTTTGAATGAGAAAGATAATTAAAAACATTCACATCGTCGAGCATCGTTGTGCGAACAACGATCGACTGATCTTTGCCTTTGAATCACCAGCGAAGGACTGAGTATTTTTACCAAACTGGTTTTATCGATCGCCTCAGTAGGCCACACCTTCCGGCCAATTCTATGTCAATTTTATGTTTCCCTCTCTCAAACACACGCAACAAAAGCACCCTGCCTGCCTGCCCCCGGTATGCTTCAACACCGGGCGCCTCAACAAAGTTTAATAGAACAAATTGAATAAATGTTTGCTTCTCTCCGTCTCTTTCTGGCCTGGGGCCTGGGGCCTCACCTCATCAGGACGTTTTGCTGTTGCTATTGCTGCCAGCTACCGGCGATGCCCCGGTCGCTACAATGCTGCCAACGGATCCCAATTTACATATCATGAATAAAATTGACTGCCTGGTTATGTGGCAATCTTCAGCGTACCATCTCGGCTGACGACGGGCGCACAGCAGCGGGCCAGAATGGAGGGGCCACACCGTAAACCCTGCAGACCCTGCTCGGGAACCGATCTTCGCGACGATGTCCGCAAATCATCTCCGGAGCGCGCGTCCTGGCCCTGGCTGACGCCATGTTATCCGCGCATATGATGAATAAATCGCGGCTAATGAAATAAAAACAACGCGGCCCGGACCGCGAACGATCGTCCGCCCTGTTTGTTTGTCTTTTGGGCGCTTTTTTGGCGAACGAAAATACTGCGACCCTGCCTCCTGGTTCTGGCGCAGGAAGCGCAAATAAATCTTTTCTTGCGAATAGTATGCCTATTTATTCTTTGGGTTTGATGTACGGATGAACGTTTAATTTTGCTTCTTCCCGAATGCTCCACACCTGGGTCCAGTAACGGGACTGGCACACAATGGGGTTGTCAGGATCCGGCTGCACGGGTTTTTATGGCCTAAGCTATGAGCGTGTGAGAAATTGGGTTGCCAAAACCATTTCGCAACATAAACGGTTCGTAGCGGGTTAAGATTTTTTCTTCACACGACCTTCAAAGGAAAGGTTCTCGCAGCGCAAATGCCTGATACTAAATTGAATAAGTAGTTGAGAGGTTTACCCGAAGCGTTCGACGAAGGAGGTCGGATAATGTACAAAAATCACCTTCACGCCACATCGCATTTCGACTAAATTGGAGCATATTTTAATAATTGTTCAATTGGGCCACTAAGGGCCACTTGATGAAAGTCCGCTAATGGACAGCTCAAATTCGAATTTGAATGGGTGCACTGAGTGCATTGAATGCCGTTGATTTAATCTCTCGGTTCTGTTGATTGGACGAATTTTGTGATACAATTTTTGCTTGTAGTTCAACACCGATGGGTCGGATCAGCACCTCCAACCAGGAGGTGCCCTTAAACCGATGCAACCGGGTGGTGCGAAGCAACTCGCGCGCAACATACTTTCACTGCACGTTGGATTTTCAGCGCCACTTGACAGGGCCATAAATGGGCTCGGTGTAAGGGACCCTTACAGACACCCTCAGCGCGTCACGTGCTCTCGAGTTTAATTGGATAAAAATATTCAAGTGTCGCGCTCGCTCCCGGTTCCCGGTTCGTCCTGTTCGCTGGTTTAGGGACGAACGGGTACGCTGCCGGATTGGCCATTCGAGTGCGCCTTTCGTGTGCACCGATTGTACGCGCCATCCTCATCGGCTGTAAGGATCAGAGCGAAAACACGGGATGAAACGGAAGCGAGTGAAGCACGGCGCCGGGGCGCCCCAGGTTCACGCGCGGAACGATACTTATCGCCTGCATTCATTTATTAATTAACCTGACGCAGTTCATAAATTATTCGCCCCGCTCGCGGGATGCGCTCAAGTGGGGTTTGTGGGGTGCCCAACGCGCCCTTCTCGCTTTCGTGCGGTCACGCTTTTCCTCTAACGCGATGCCGGTCACGCAAGCGACCACGCGCGTTGCAAATCATTGCTTCTCGTCCTTTGGCTCGAAGTTTCCGTGGGTTCGATGGTGCGTCCGTGGCCATCAAGGTGGCAGTAAATCAATTTTCGCACACTTCTTACGAAACTCACCACAATTGTTGCCACAACTGTTTTGTGGCACAAATTGGTGGAAAGTAAATAGAGAATTGTAGCTATCTTCCGTATCTTCATAATTTTTCCTGCCGATTATTGCTTTCTGTTAGGCCAATAGGCCAGTCTGTTGTACAACGTTGCCCACGGAGTACACAAAAAGGACTCACAAGTTAGGTTCGGACTGCTAATAAGAGAGTCAAGAGCGGGCTCCATTCTTGGCCACAAATCAGACGACCGGGCGGCCTTTCCCTTCCCAGGACCCTGGTGGTGTGCTAAAACCGTTTTTACTTCTGTTGGTGTGACAAGTGAATTGGATGCAGTCGCTGGCGTCGTTATTGGCCGTGCAAATGCGGCGATCTCAAACGGACACCGCTTGGAGCAGATTTAAGCACAACATTTCTGATATTCTAACTTTCAAAGTTCAATTAAATATCCTTTTTCATCGAACGCCTATCAACGCCATCTCACCTTGGGCCCTGTTAATTAAACAACTGATACGAACACGCGCTCTCTGTCGCTCTGTGGTGCCTACCGACTGGTCCACGTGAGGCCATGTTCTTGGTTACAGCTCTTCGCCTGACCGATTTACGATTACATCGCGTCCCACGCGAGATGTTACACTATCCCGCTGACCAGCTGCAGGTTCGATCCCTTACAGCGGTTGATCCCCTTGCCCGAGGACCGGCCGGACCGTTCGATTCTGGTTGTAATTTGTGACGAAGCTGGACAACGAACCGGCCCCCAACATGTTCACGCTGGATGCACGGATTTACAGAAGGATAATTGGCTCCAGGGCTCCCGACGGGCACTCGACGGTGCTCTCTCTCGCTGCCATCATCGGTCCGGTTAGCGTTGCGCTGGCCAGCGTAACGATGCTACTGGCGGCGTTCACGAGCGTCGCATGTCACGAGTTTGCCCCCCATCCCCATAAACCGTATTCCGGCCATTTTAATCCACACGCGGTCGCCTTGGCCACTCCGAACTGGCCGCCAGGCCGGAAATTTCTAATCAGTCGCCATATTCATTCGACGGAATTTATTCCAAGCGTTGGCCACCGATGACGGCGGGATGACGCTGCTGTGGGATGTTCGTAACGTGGCCATTAAATTGTCCCGGGCCCTGGCGGCCATCGGCCGGGAGTCCGGCTGGTGCGAGCTGCGTTGCACCGAAAGTGTTATTACTTCGACCCTGGCTGGCTGCGGTGAAGGGGTTCCGATGGCCGGCCGGCCTTCCATCTTCACCACGCCGAGGGCTCTGTTCGGTTCATATTAAATGTAATTTATCATCCCACTAGCTTTTCCTGCGGCAGGAAAACGGCCATCCAGTGGAACGATGGTCGATGAGTCTCGAAATTGCTCCCGCTTCCAGCCCACTGTCGATCGTGGGTTCTGTCACGCGTTACTCGGGTGACACTTTCTCGGGTGCCTTTTTTGTGGGCGGTGGGAAATATAATTTTCATAAACTTTTTCGATCAAGTTCGTCTGGCGTGCGGTTTCGTGCTGGAGTAAATAAGCAACTGGTAAAGGGCATAACGGAGCATAAAGTGTTTTAGTAGGTTGAGAAAAGAATAATTTTAAGACTACCGAAAAGTGAGGAGATGATTCTTTTCAGATGCAGGCATTACGGATGTTTGTGGTAGTAACGGAACTAATTTAAAGTTTCACGACTTGGTGTGTGACAGATCGGTGCTGTCAGCTAGACGAACCCTTTCCGTTGCATGAAACGATCATTGCTTCGGGGAGAAACAAGTCGAGTGCTGCATTTAAAGTGTTGCTTTCTTTCCCGTATGCCCTGTATGACCTATTACTTGGAAAAGGCATCAAAATAGGGCGTAGAAAGCATGTACATTTGTCAGCCCTCCTTTATTAAATAACTAACCTTCGTTTGCCTCTTTTGAGCGCATTGTAATCGAAGAAGTTAACATCAAGTTTAAACCTTATGATAACTTTTCTTTGAGGAAGCACAATGTCAATGATTGAATCAAGTTACGGCTCTATACGGTGTGAGCATCGGAATTCAGCTAGTATTTATTTGGTCTGACACATGTGGAGCCGTAGTGAGACATGCGAATCTTCGGTGCAAGTTCCATCTAGTCTAGGAATCAATCACACAATCGCTTTACAAACGGCTTCCTACTCCATGGGATGTTCCGGATGGACGGAAAGCGCTTCAATTGTAGTGCACCAAATAAAGATAAGGGAAGCATACGGCTCGGTGGGACATACTAGGAACCGGAACCCACCATCCCAGGATCTGGTTCTAGTTGGATGGATCGGTTTAAAATTGCTGTGATTAGAAACAAGCACGTTCCTTAAGCAGGTAGAGAACACCAGCACTCCGATGGGGCCTGTGGATTTCTGGCAGCTATCCGGTTGCCTGTGGTTGAAAATCAGCACCATCTCGTCTCGATCGCCCGTTCCGGATTCAGAGTATTTTCTTTTTTCTCCTGAAACGACACATGTGCTTCGGGGGTGAACAAAGAATCTTCAGCGTATTGGCAATCCCTCCGGGCCAGGATCTTACGCTTTCCCGTTCGGGCCATGCTTCGGTAAGGTGTGTACCTGTAAGCGAACGTGCCGTGCTCACTCCGATGGCAATTAGTAGCGGGAAGGCCCAGGCCCGAGTACGGAATCCGAGTTTGTCGTTTTCATATTGCCAAAGGATTGCGGATTGCTTCCGACTGGAAATTTCATCTGGCGTCACCTTCGGGCTGGGTGCGTTGCAAGCGCCCAAGTCTCATTCGCTCGTAGCAATTACCGGGAACGATGGTTCAGGTCGTGCAAAGAAATGCGTATTCGGGTCGGTGCAGTGCACGCATGGTGAAGGATTCTCTTCGATAGACGCTCGTCCCCAATCGGAGGACGTACTTTTTGTTTCGTTTCTAATCAACTTTCCAGCAATCGGCAAGGTGATTCCAGGTGCCCGATTCCGGGTTGAGACATCCGGGCTAACTGCACGTATTTTTCACACTCTTTAAAAATAATAAGAAATTGACGACACGATTGGAGAACGAAACGTTGTCCACCAGCCGGTCACAGTCTATTAAACTGTCTTCATTAAACATCAACCGTTCACAGCGCTGGCAATTTGAGAAAGTGTTTAACAAACGTAATGATTGTGCGCCAAATCAGCAGTGGTACCGGTTCCATAAAGGAGCTGATCGCTGCCCGCCAGCGACAAGATGGCTCCATCGAGACGTCGTTAGCAGCACGGCAGCGTAGATTACGCGCAACACTTTGATAACAACCGATTGCTTTCGTTTATTTTGTCATTTTCCCAGCGCGGCGGCAAGCTGTCGTGGCGGGAAAATTGTGGAACCGGAAAAGGGCCGGTACCGTGGCGCCCGAACCCGAACCGAACCGAACGTTTCCTGCTGACGCTGGCCGTTGAGCGGCACTCATCTGTTGGATGTCCAGGGGTAGGTTTTTATCGCTCAACCCGCCTGCCGGCAAGCGAATACCCCTAAGCACCGGAATGAGTAATGCTGTTTCACCGACCAGGCCGCCCCCCCCCCAGGCCGACTCGGGGACTCTGGTTGCAACTTATCACTGCGTCGGTGACTACGTCGGTTCACGCGATTCCCGTCGTCCTTGCGGTCGCCGTCTATCACGGGCTGAAATCACGGGGCCGGCGGTGGTACTACTCGTCGGATAATTTATGGCCCGCATTCATTAAACATGACACAGCAATCAAACGGTGCTATTTTTGCTCCTTGAACCGGCGAGCGTCCGCCTGTTCCCTGGAAGGCTGGTGTCTCAGGACCGCGTCCGTACGCACCGGCGGGCGATGGCGGTGAAGATTTCGGGCGATAAAAATGCTCCGTGCTGAAAGGGGTCCTGTCTGCCCCGACGATGTTGGGCGTGAATGAATAAATGAGAGGTAGGCACGCGACTTCGGGCGACTACTCCGTCATCGGTTGGTCCACTCGGCCAACTGGCGAGACTGACCGATAAAGCATTGCTTCTGCTAAATGTCTCCATTTGTTTCACAGCGGTGCAGTTGGCCCAAAAAAATATGTACTCTTTAGGATTAGCTCTAGCGCGCGCCTCGGAAGCGCAATGTGGTCTGGACTTTGCCGGACGACCCGCTGCCGATCGTCTGGAGCTCACAGCGGAAGCACGAAACGGTGGCCGCTTTCACCAGGGGCAGTTAGCGTTAAGCGGCATTAATTTGAGTCTTCCGATTTCGAAAGCGGTTGTCACTGCACGCCGGACCTTAGACGATGCGCCGGGCTCCTTGTCCAAGTCCGGTTCAACCGGAACCAGCATGTAGCGTTTGAGACGAAAGCAGGAAATATTAATGAATTGCTAATGCCTACCAACCGCTTTCGTTGATGATGGTGATGACGCTGTCGAAGTGGGTTCACCGTCAGTGACAGTTCTACGCCAATTGGTGGTTCCATGACAAGGCTGGTGAATTTCAATGCTGTTCTTCCATTCTCCGGAGTAATTGAAACCCGCACCAACATATTTTAAGAACTACATGGCTCACCATCAAGTGGCACCGAATCTTCTACAGCTCGGCCACCATGGAAAGGACCTGGACACACAGTATCGAATTGAGATGCACTCAAGTGTGCACCTTTTATGTAGCTTTCACCGTACAGTGGCGCAAGTGCGCCAGACCATTGACCGTCCTTCGACCGTTGGGCTGAGCTGCTGAACACCAGCATTTACATCGACGCCCTGTCTACGACGCGGTCCCTAGCCCCGATTTAATTCCCGCTGCGTTGACAGCCGTTGTTCGTTCACTTGTTGACCGTCCATCATTGTGGGTTCGCTTGACACTTTGGGTTTTTCTTCTTTTCCGTTCCGTTTCACAGCTTCCCGGCAGCGAAGGCCGCGGACGGTCCCGCATGCGGTCGTGACGTCCACTTGACCGCGTGTCGGTCGTTTCGTGCTCGTTTATTCACTCATTCATGGAATGATTTTATTAAGCTTAATTGAATAATTACATTCGTTGTGCTGGCGACGGACGCCGGCCGGCCGTCCGTGGCCTGGGTGTGGCCAGGGGAACCGAAGGCAATGTGTCAACGGAGCGGACGGCTGGGTCGGGGCCGGGTTTTGCCGGTCGAATTGTGGTGGAATCGAATCGACATGACCTGAACCTTTGCCGTTGGTCGGCCACCGCGGACAGATCATGCTATCTAATGCTGGGCACCGTCGGCTGGTTGGTGGCAACTGATCGCTGCCCGCTCCCGCGCCCGGCATTATCGTGGGTCTATCACAAGCTACTTGAGCTTTGATTTAATTACTGTACGCACACGCCCCGGACGGTCGGTCCGGCCCCACGGACCGGATACCTTTATTCCGGCAGCATAGAACGCCCGCAGAGAGTGGGCCACCAATTGATCCGATTTGCTGGCTTCCTGTTTCTTCCCCGAACTGCCTGCACGGTGTGTGGTGGGTACGGCATTTCGGATTGTTGGTTGGTCGGTTCGTTCCTTCTTCTTTTTGGCGGGGGTTTTATTGAATTGATTGAATTATGATGGCCAGCAGGAGAAAATCGCGTTCGGTCGCGCAGGTTGCTGACACCGTGTGAAGCTGATGAGCGTTTAAATTCGGCTGCCGGCCACTTTGCCGTGATCGGCCATTGAGGAATAAGTATTTTTTTCCACTGCCTTGTGGAAGCTTGTAGTCGATTGGGGAAAACTTAAACAGCGCAATCCATCCTCTTGGGATGCTCTATGATGTGATCACAGAGAGAGAAAGAAGTTTATGATGTTTTGGAGGAGGCATAAATAATGTATAAACAGACAACAAATAACTTAAAATTTTCGGTCTCGAAAATGCAAATTGTTCGAAAGATTTCTACCAATCGGGAGGCAAAGTTAACGGCGAAGACTTTGCCTCCCAATGAAAAGTTACATTCAAGACCCGGACCATCATTCCCAGCAATCAATTCCGCACCCGAATCGAATCAGCCTACATGTCGTTCAAATTGAATCAACCAGTTAGCACTGAATGCAGTTGGTGTCCTGCTGGTCGTCCACTGCTTCGAGGTAATGATGGCAGAAAACTGGACCACAAAGCCGAACAAGGGCCGCATTAGGCGGCTCCTGAGCCCCGCTGAGCAGTGCTCAACCCGTTGGCGATGCCAGCCATTGTCGCCGCCGTGGCCGTCAATCACGGACTGCACTTCACCGGTGGCTGAAGTGCAGTGCGCGTTGCGCGACCAACGCGAAAATTGCCATCCGGTTCCGTCGCCTCCATTTTTCACCATTCTGCGAACACGGCCAGGCCACTCTGCGGCCAGCTGGGGCGCAACCTTTGGCGCTGATTGTGCATTGGAATGTGAGTGAAACCTCCATCAATTACCAGGACCATTACGAGTAAATGACTATCACCGTCATTCATCGGGCCATTTACACACAATCATTCAATTTGCTTTCATCTCGTCGAACCCTCGCCCGGTGTGAGGAACGGTGCGCTGGTCCTGGTTTGGGGGAGCTAGTTCTATTAAGTGTAATAGTGCGATTGAATCCCTTTCTGCGCATGTGTTCGGGTGGCGAAAGATAAAGCGTGTCGCGCGAAGGATCAATAGCGTTCGCGTTGTGACAGAAAAGGTTGCTCCAAATGGTGTTTTGATTTAATCAAGGGAAGCAACTTTGGTTGGGGTAGTTGTGCAGAAACGCGGTTTGGTCCACTAAAACAAGGTCATTAGTTGATTGCATTTTGGCCATCACAAAATGGAGTTATGTGTAAATATGATGATGGCTACGACATGTAGGCCAAATATGCACTACCTTTCATTGGTTCCTGCTGTTTTCTTATTTCATTACGGACTCAAACATTGGCATTCAACTTTGACGCATTATCAGGGTTCGAACTGACGCCTTTAGCATAGGAACCGACCAGTCGGCGCATCGTAGTCGGATGATCTACACTAAGGTTTTTAAAGGACTGCTAGTAAAGCGGGTTTGTTAGTTTAAATTTAATAGGAATTATTTTCAATCTATAATGTGTTAATATTTTGTTGCAACCACAAAATCATAACGCATACATAAAATTTGTTTCTTTTTATAGAATATGCATTCTAACTATTAAACTGTTTTATGTTTGCCCGGCTAGAGATAGCTTCGAACGCCCTCTCAAAAATCCAAACCGGAGAAGTAGTGCGCTTCGAAAGGTTATTGACGTTATAACTGATAGTGGCATGTAATGTAAAAAAGTTCACCGTAACGAGCGATGGTTTTACTATTGCCGCGAAGTTGAATCAACGGCCTTACACAGAAAAATAAACAGAAACATCAAAAATGAACAGCAACAGCCAGTTACAGTAATGGCTGCTTGCAACGTTACGCCCAAGTCGGCGGAAATCAAATCCAAACCGCGGTGCTTTAGCTCATTAGGTTTAGTTTTATCAAATTGTCTGCTACAAAACTAGAACTTGGTTCGTTGCAAATAGAAGTTATGGTTATGCCATGGCACAGGCTCTGCTCTTGACTGCTGATCTTGGGCCGCCGATCACTGCTCCGTGGCACTTGGGCGATGCGTCACTCTACGTTTGCCTCACTGTATGTCCCACGATGATAATGGCTAATAACGAGATCGCTTAGCACATCGGGAGTGCTGCCTTCGCCAGCGTCCCTGGTAGTGGTGCGTGAATGAATTAAGTGTCGTGTGTCGTCTAATGCGCACGCACACTCCTCCGTCAGTGGCAGCGGACACCGTTCATCATCATCGTCGTCAGCAACATCACTATCAACACGACCACCACCACCACCACCACCACCAGCAGCATCATCTTCCGGCAGCAACGGCGGCAATTGTCGTCCACATCACCGCCAGCATCTGGCCACCATGGCGGTATGCTGCGGACCCTGGCTGGTGTGTCCGAGATCGTGTAGGACGCCGGATGGACGACCAGCAGCAGTAGCAGCAGCAGTACCAATTTCGGAACAACACATTTGTCAAGCGGCCTGGTCCCTGCAGGCCAACCACTGCGACGGCTGCTGCTGATGCTATAAAAGTCCAATTGAGATGAAATCTAGCAAACAGTATGGGTTAATCAGTGGTCCCGAACGGTGCCGGCCGTCGGTGCGTTGGGCCTCGCGGGGACAAAGTGCTTGGAAATTAGGGTTTTTTGTGGACGTGAATTTTCGAGAAAAGCGGCACGCCGGAAAAGCCTACCGCCGGTGTTGACACGCTGGCAGTGCGCGCCAGCGAGCCAGCCCGTCGTGGCCGTTTTGCGTGGCATTCGTGTGGATCGTCGAGTTCCTGATAAAGTGCTGATAGGTCCTGATGCTGCTAGGACGGGGAGACGGTTTGGTCGACAGACGGGAAAAAGGGGACGACAGTAGCCACCAACGGGAGAGAGTAACCGAGAACGATAGAGCCATCGGTACGAAGGAAAAGGTCTCGACCGGCTATGCGTTATCAGCTTGGCGTGGCACTCGTCCGTCGGCTGGTTGTTGGCGGTTGGTTCAGATCAGCTCAGATCTTCGGCGAGTGATGAAACCGGCGAAGCGTACCGGCAACCCGTGGCCATGTGGCCGGGTCTCTAGAAGACGACGACAGCGTCGTCGTTTGCTGGTTCCATATTTTCTTGCTTTCCTGCGTCCCAGTGCGTCGAGGGTTGCTACTTCAACGCGGGTTCCGTGTGCGTCCGTGTCCGTGGTAGAGTGCGTGTTCCGCCCGGCCAGAGACCAGGAGTGCCCATCTAGGAACTGTCTGTTCCGGAGGTCTGGAGTGACCCTGCTGGACGATAGGGCGTGCTCGGACCGTACGAAGCGGCGGCGGTGCGTAGTGAAACTTCAATCATCATTCGCGCGAGGGCCTAAACGAGAAAATAAGATTCCGGGCGGGGCGAATCGGGCGAAGACGCAAAATGAGCCCCGTGCCGTGCCGTGGCCGAATGGGAAATCAGCTGCAAATCATCCTCAGCAATTTTTTTGTTTGTCGTTGCTGACAGTGAACCCGACAGTGTAGGGCACGGCGAACGGAGAAATCAGCGCACCGCATGGCTGTGGGAATGCCGAAATTGATAAGAATTCTTTACTAAGTACTAGTGCCGCAGGAGAGATTTCAACCCCTGCTGCCCAAGTGCTTATCGAAGAGTTCCGCTCTGTCAACTGAACCGAAACGGCCATCTTTTTTCCCGTGAACTGTGCTTGGCGGATTGCAAATGTCGGCATAAATGATCCTAAACCAATCCGTAAGTAGTTGGAGCCGCCCTATGGGACCGCCGGGGACAGTTGAGTGAGCCACGCTCTGGTAAGTGTCTAGTTTGGTGGCGCAAGTGCTAAGCGAGGTAAGTCACCCGTCAGTGACAGTGGCTCGTGACGTGGAGTGGAACTTCCCGGAACATTGCCGCGCCAATTGTCGTCGCCACGGACCTTGGAACCGAGTAATCGAAATCCGTTATTTTATATTTAATCTTCCTTTTGAGAGGACCAGGGAGGCTCGTGATGCGGGCAGTGGAACCATAGATCATCCTCTACGCTGCGGATGACTTGGTGTGACTTGATAAGACCACCATAAGAGAAAGAGAGAAAGAAAGGGAGAGAGAGAGAGAGAGAGGAGGGGATCGAGAAATGTGCATTTTTGTGTGGAACAAGTCTTCGTCAAGTTCACTCGGCAGACCTTCGGCAAGGAATTGAGTTTCGAGCAGCTGGAAAACGTGGATTTGACGTTCCACTTCGCCCGATCCGCTGGTGTTTGGAGGAATATATTGATAACGGATTAAATGGCGACGAACGATTCGGTCCCTTTTCTTTTCGGACGCTTGACAGCCCGTTTTCGGTCCATCCCGGGTTAGTGTCGTCGGGGTAGCCCGCGAAGTTCCCAAGCGCGGCCCGTTATCTGCGTTCGTTGGAGTATCATTTGTCGGGCAAATGGGAACCGGAATCGAGCGCAAAAAGTACTACGTCTGCCACGTCTGCTACTACGAGCGGCATGAATACATATTTAATCAACGTTCGAAAGCGGCCGCTGAGTGTTGATGTGGCGGAACTGCGCCAGAGGTCAATTGAGGGAAATTGTACCAAACACTTTCTTGTGCACTAATTTTGACGAAGTGAGCACCCGATGGTTAACTTTTTTCTCAGTTTTTAATCGATACTTGTGTTATAAAACGAAATTTTGACAGACGTAGGAGTGAGCTTATGAGTTTGAGAACCACTGCAACGTTGCAGAAATGTCTTGAAAAAATTATTAAGAACTTAGATAAAATAGCAAAGGCATCTTCGGTGCGACTTGATTTCGATAAACGATCGTCTGGTAATGGGGACGTTGATTGAAGGTCCCCTTCAGAGGGCTCAGATTAGACAGTGTTCCTTTCGCATCGAGAAAACTTGATTTTGTCCAATTTTAAGTTTGATTTGAAATTTTTACCAAATTTTTCGCCAAAGTGAAGCGTAGCGGTTCCTACATAAAGCGTCCATTTTATGTGGAGTTTCCCCATGCAAACCACCATTAGAGGGGGGTGTTTTGGCCGGCGCTATATGGTCCCGGGGTCGTTTTCTTTGCCGTTGACCTTAACGACACCGAAAATGGGTATTTTTCGTGTTGCATTGAGCCGAGCTTTACGAGCCGACACGGTGGCTTCGGTGGTGTACCGACCTGCCTCCCGGTAACGGTGCTCACCCGTCAGCATGTGGTGTCCAAGGGATCCAACTCGACGGGGCCGGCTAGGAAATTTAGCAGCACATAATAACGCAATTTACGCCCCAATATTGTTTCCAGCCAACGGAAAGGCTTCCAGCGGTTCTAGCGGTGCGTTTGCTTGACCGTTTGAGCAATACGGAACCCAGAGATAGAGGTAGGAAAGTGAGGAAAACTGCTTCTGCTGTCACGTGAAAGAGAGCCTTTAAACGAAAAGAGGATTATGGTTGAGAATTGGGACGATGTATAAGTAGACGAACTGAAGGGTAGTGTCGTCGTCTGAAGTCATTAAATAAGAGTGAGCGTAATGTTCAAATCTCTCGATTGTAAGCTGTTGCGGAAAGTCTGACTTCTCTGAGTTAACTACATGCCAAACATATCAAAATGAGACTATCATGATTAAATCATGGCAAATTAAACTTTAAGACCCGCAAGCTATTTCGCATTTTACATTCATCCAACACCCGGCGATTTGCTACCGTTGACTCGAATAGGTACTTCCTGAGGAAGCCACCGCGCCCAACAAACCAACAGAGGAGTGGTCTAGACATATCGTGAACATACGTAATGCGCGTTTAACGTTCGTTAAGTTCATTTCCCGAATCTGGCGTAATAATTGGATTTTCTACGCAATTGCAAAAATCATCCACACGTTCGCCAGCCGCCGATCGGTTTGAATATTCATCGGCGGAGCCCGCGGCCACCCATTCGCCCCGCGGTTCAACCGAAACGGCTGGGAAGTAAATTACGCGCGAAACGTAGCCCCCATTTTAGGGAAGCACCTCCCGATTCTCGCTTGAGCCGATGAAGATTTTGCAATTAAATTTACATCCTTCGCCGAAAACTTCGCACGGCACGGCCGGCGTTGCGCGAGCAGCGTGCGATGGAAATGATTCACGAAGCGTCGGAACAGTAAAAGCGGCGGAAAAAACTTGCCTCCGGGAGTGCCACCGGGAGAGTGGAAAGCGAAACTTCCTTCCCCGTCGGTAGCGCCGGCCCCGGAGGGCGCATAAAATCAACGCCGCGTGATTCGAAAAATGTAATTAAATCATAAATCCGTGACGGTTTAATGTACACCTTCTCACCCACACAAACACTTAATGAGCGCATGCACAGAGCGCGGCGCACCGGAACATTCTTTTTCCATTCTCGGGGCTGCCATTCGCTGGCGAAGGAGCCAACCTTGTGACCGTTCCGGCTGGCTGGAAGGTAAGTCTAACGTACACCACGGTACCGACGAAGTCAACTCGGGGCCGCCAGCGCCTTGCGGGATCAAACTTCACGCACCAGGAACCTTTCCGTCCTCCGGGCTAGGGCCGCCAGGCATGCGCTGACAGCGGAAGTTAATAATTTTCTAAGCAACTTTGACTGTTATTTAATCACCGTATACAATTTCATTATTTCTCCGCCAGAGGGCCAACCGGAAAAACGGGATACCCCGGGACTGTCGGTTCCTCCACGTCAGTCCGGAACTGTGGGGCCCTCCGGGCGACTGGGCGCCCTCATTGCGTGTGGCGTTCCGCGTTCTTTCGCCGCAGCCGGTCCAAGGGTCCTTTTCCTTCAGCGGTATGGTCACTTCCGGATTCGTTTCGAGCGGCCAGGCCATGCGAGTCCAACGTAAACCATCACGCAAAAGACGAATTAATCAACGTAATTCCTTCGGTACAACATAATGTGACACCTTACGCCGGTCGGTCCTTACCGGAGACGTGTGTGCATATGATGCGCAGTCACGCCAAGGGGGTCATGTCCGGTGCGGGCCACAGGTGCACTTCCAGCCGGCATTTTGAACTGTCCTGGGTGGTTCATGGCGGTGCCCTTCCTTCCGGGAGTTCCGGGTCCACAGGGGGGACTTGCACAGCATGTAGCGATTAGCATAAATAAACGACTCCCAGAGTCGTGGCCCCGATGATTACTGAGATTGACCTGCGCAAACCGGTACCGAACCGATTGGCAACCTGTAATGGTTGGGTTCGGTATAAGTGGAGCTGCTGGAAGAAGAAAATGGCGATGAAATGGAACTTGTACCGGGCTGGAGAGTTCGCCCCTTGGTTCGTTTGATGACATCAGCGAAGGGATCACCAAGAAGATTATGCTAAAGGTGAGATGAACAAATTACTTGCCGAGTTCATCAACATTACTACGATTGTCTGGTTGTTTATTTACACGAAAATTAATTTGAAAGGTGTGTAAGTATTGCATTCAATCATCCTCAAACATGAAGCCCAAGACAAATAGTCGCATGTTGTCGCGGGGCGCGAGACAAATGAGACCCATCAGCGACCCGAAAAGGAAGCAATGTTGGCATAATTTTCTCAACAACCTCCGCCGCTGGTGACACGTTTGCTTCGTGCTCCTCTGCTTTCTCTCTCTCTCTCTCTCTCTCTCTCTCTCTCTCTCTCTCTCTCTCTCTCTCTCTCTCT